>NC_090439.1:598815779-599124661 GCF_031143425.1 Pleurodeles waltl
CTTGTTGCCCTGCTGCCTGCTGGCCCCTGACTCCGCTGGAAGGACTCTGCCTTCCTCACAAGTGCTCTCCAAGGGCTTGGATTGAGCTTGCCTCCTGTTCTGAAGCCTCCTGGCCAACGAAGACTTAGGGGGTCATTACGACCCTGGCAGTTCTGGACCGCCCCGCCGACGGTGGCAGTAGTACTGACAACAGGCTGGTAGTACCAACCAGCTGTATTATGACCGTGGTGCATTCGCCACGGCCATACTGCAAGTCCTGCCAGGCTACCACCAGGCGGCAGCTGGCGGTCGTAATCCGCCAGGGCAGCGCTGCCCTGGGGATTATGAGTCCCCATCTGCCAGCCTGTCCATGGCAGTAAACACCGCCATGGAAAGGCTAGCGGTAAGGGGGACTCAGGGTGCCCCTGGGGGCCCCTGCACTGCCCATGCACTTGGCATGGGCAGTGCAGGGGCCCCCAGGCACAGCCCCATCACGCATTTCACTGCCCGAATTACGGGATAAAATGTTATCATCTTTAACATGGACCGGGACAAATTGGCAGCAGATATCTTTGGTAATTTAGAACGTACTGGGTATGCACCAAAACCCCAGACATCTGGCGCCCAACAAGCCAGAGCGGGTTTAAGGAATACATTTCTTAAATTGGAAAAACTAAAAAAACAGGAGGTCTCCAAATGGTGGGATGGAGCCACACTAAAACAATATGTGAAATTGAACAGGATACCCAGGGGATTGAGATCACATATTTTCCCCACTTTTGATGATTTGGATCCAGACCTATTAGATAGCTGGGAGCAGGAATTGATCTCTAGTTCGTTAAGACTAATGAATATCCTGATAGAGAACTCTGAAAGAAAAGTGACCAGATTACAAACAGAAATATCTGATTTGGAGACGGATATTAAGAACATGAATTTAGAAGAGTCGACTGCTAAAAACTATAAGATTCTTAATGAGATTATTGAGCAATATCAGAATGATATTACACAGAGAAAAGCGTGTAAGCTTAGATGCGATGAATTAGACCATAGGAATGGCAGGATTTTTACATTTTCCCATAAATATGATCATTTAGTCAAAAGGAAGGAACATATTCAAACTGGGGATGTGGGTTCCTCATCCTCACTAAATAGTATTTCTACTAACAACAGTGAAACTTGTGGGAATTCCAATGTATCTAGACATGATGTTACAGCACAACAGGGTACTCCCTCTTTTTTAGCGGAGGTTCAAAGGATAAGACAAGGACAATGGGAAACAAATCAACGCAAGATAGACCCAGCAAAACAAGGCGGGGTAGGAGAGGAGGAACAAACAGAGCCAAGAAAGGGAATGAGAACCAGGTCATGGAACAAGGAGAAATAGGTAATTTGGGTGACGGCTCGATTAATATTATTAACCTTTCAAATGTGGAACTTACTACTCATGACTCTACATTACTTAGTAGAGGCCTGGGATTTTGCCTAGGGGATTTTGGAGATTTTCAGAAAACAAAGATTGATTTTTTTCAAATTTATCAGGCGTTTGAAACTGAGGAGACACTTTGCTCATCACAATGATAACAGGGATTTTAATATCCTCTCTGATGGTAGTAAGGATTATCAATCTGTGTCCATCAAGGACATTTATGATACGGCTACCTTATTGTCAATAACAGATTGTGAGCAAGATCCTACCAATATCTCACAAATCTTGTTAGACCTTGATATCCCATCAGATACACTTCACAGTGGTTTGAGGATGAAATCAAGTTGGACACCGACCCTTATGAGTGGGAATTGTATAGACACTTTCTTCAAGTTAGTCTGGCGTGATTTGAACAAATCAGAGGAGAAGAAGGGCCCGCAAAAGCATCTCAGACAGAATAACTTGAGTCAAGAGGAGATGATTAAGCTAAGGCAATTACGCACGAGGACTGATATTACGATCAGGGAGGCAGATAAAGGTGGCAATATCGTGATTATGAATACCCTAGATTACGACCAAGAGATTTATAGACAATTTGAAGATGCCACTTGTTATGAGAAGATCTCTGTAGACCCTATTCCTGCACTTGCAAATAAAATAAATAGATTTTTGCAAGATTGCTTAGACCATTCACTTCTTAGTGAGGAAGAATACATGTACCTTTGTGTCCTTAGACCTAGGAACCCTTGTATTTACGTATTACCAAAAATACACAAAAATCCTGTTTCTCCACCAGGTAGGCCTATTGTTTCGGGCATGGGTGGCCCTACTGAGAGACTTTCGGAATATGCAGATATTTTCTTTCTAACCTCTTTATGGGATTCTTTTAACAAAATGTGATTTGGAGTAATGAGGCTAGTAATTGGAATTCAGACATACTCTTTTGGGGCAGATACATAGATGATTGTTTGATGACTTGGACTGGTGATCTACATACACTTAATGAGTTTATAACTTATTTGAACACCAATGTTTACAATATTCAATTCACTTCAGTACACAGTGTGACCAATATTGTTTTCCTTGATGTGGAACTGTTTATTCATGACAACAAAGCAGAGAGACGATTGTACAGAAAAAATATGTCATGTAACTCAGTTCTACATGCACAGAGTTCACATCCAATACATCAAATCAATTCTATACCATATGGGGAGATGGTACGGGCTAGGAGAAACTGTAGCCTGGAGAGTGATTTTATACTATGAGTGGAAAATATGAGTAGTAGATTTAAGTCACAGGGTTACTCTCCTCTAGTGATTGATAGGGCTCTCAACAGGGTAATGCGCCTCAAAAGATCTGACACACTCAATCAGAAATCCAGACCAAGAGATAACAATATGAGTTGTGTAGTTAATTACACTGTAACTGCTAATTTACTTTGTAAATGCATGAATAGGCACTGGCATGTATTAACAGCAGACCCCACACTTAAGAAAATGATCCAGAAAACCCCAGTTTTTACGTATAGAAAAGGCAGAACCCTTAAGAATATGTTATGTCCCAGCTATCGTAATAAACAGCATCATGACAATTGGCTTACGAGCCGTAATAAAGGCTTTTATAAATGTGGACATTGCAGCATGTGTAGGTGGGCTAAATCAGGTATTTCTACATTTAGGAGCTCTACCGGAGTACAATTTGATATCAGTCATAACATCACATGTGACAGTAAATTTGTGATCAATATGATCACTTGCAAATGTGGCCTCTACTATGTAGGCAGCACTATTAGGTCACTTAGAACACGGGTGGACGAACATTTCAGGGCCCTAAGACAGGAGGATGAACGAGATCCATAGTGAGTCACATGAGACAATGTTCAAAACAAGGCCATACACGAGGCTTTGAATTTTTTGGATTTGACCACATTGCTAATGATCCCAGAGGGGGTAATAGGGAGCTAGCCCTCAGAAAAAAGGAATGCTACTGGATCCTAAAACTTAGAGCGGTTGAGGAAGGTCTTAACACCAACTTTGAAATGGAGTATTATTTAGGGGACTAACACGATACATATATGATTTGTGCTATATGAATTTGGATTTGACATATGGACTTTGTTTACATACTGTCTGTGTAGCTGGATATAGTATATATGCCAATTTGTTCCACATTGTGTACTTCTGAAAATATTTTTATTACTATAAGCAATAGTTTGTTCTCATATTAATACTGAATTTGAAATAATCGGTTCCGTTTGTGAATAATGTGCATGGCACGAATGTAACATGTCCTCTTTTTACTTATAACTCAGGAGTGAAGTCTTGGTTATATCTGAGTTAATTTCTTATATAGGTTCATTTTGTCTTTTTTTGATGCCTAACATGGCATGTCCTTTAAATACTAGACTGGTAGTTTTGTATTATTCTTCCGGCTTGGGTATTGGACTTATGTGTTTATATTTCCATTTTATGCTGTGGTTAGAACTTAAATATGGAGGCCAATTTTGGCTAGTTTATCATTTGTATTTCAGTTTATCGACTTAAAGATGGCGCCAGCGCGTATTTGGGCAGGTCCGTTTTTCTAGTGTGTTCTGTTGAGCGTCCGGGTATACGCTGCAATTAGATTTCTTTATTCTGATATTGGTTCTTTCTTTAATTTAGGAAATCTGTATACTTTTCATCTATTACGGACTTGGTTTCTGTCTATTTATGTTTTAATACGTTACAATTTAAACTTAAATATGGTGTCCTCTTTGGGTATAAGTCATTCGTTCTTACTAAAATTTAGCAACTCAAAGATGGCGCCCGTGTGTGGTTTTTGCTGGTCCGTTTTTTATTTCTTTGGATGTGGCGTCCGAGTGGACGCTTTAAATGGAATTTCTCGGCCTGGCGGTTTCGATATAATAATCAAGGGGATATTGGAGGTACCGCGTGTTGATTGGAACGCGGCCCTCTAACTATGTGATTTGTGATATTACGGATGGGTGAGTGTTGGTGTTTTCTTTAGGCATAATTATTGTTGTTTCAGCCTATAGCATAGCGCTAAGTTTTGTTATTTCGCAACAAAGCGTTTTTCCCTGTAGCGCTTATCCTAATTTTAACGTCACTTTATCCATTATTATCTTTTCAGTGGTTTTACACGCTACGGTGTTTCTACTATCAACAATTCTTTATTATGGATTATTAAGGGTATGTTTGGACTATAAGGCTTTTTAAATGAATGGTATAATAAAATCTTTCATCTTTTTTCTCATATTTAATGATTTCTTTGACTTTTTTCTGAATTAGTGTGGATTTTTAATTGGGCTTATATTGGGTCATTAGTATCTGTTCTACATACCATGATTAATGAGTCGGATTTATTAGCATGTTTATCTAACTTGTAATGAAGGTATGTACCGTTTTTTCTTCAGGTCCGATGTTAGGTTGTCTATTGTTTGGCACTCTGGGTATATTTTGGCCTTAGTTGGTGTCTTTTTTCATCTTCACTACTCAGTTTCTTTTTTATTTTCTTGGGTTAAAGCTAGTCAGTTACTTTTGGAGGACATGTGCATTTCTGTCATGCACATTTGTTTGATTACTTTTTACACTTCTTTTATATATTCTCACTTCAAGTTATATTGTAAAAAACTGTTTTGATTTGGATCCATTTTCTATTTCATTGACCTTCTGCTGATTCATTAATGAGTGCATTTTAAGTTACCCAAAGTCACAAATTTTAACAGCTATTTCTTAACAAATATCATGGTGACAGGGGTTTACATTTTGGGTTAAGTGCATTGATTAATTGCGGTCACTGTTTATATTTCTTGCAGCCCTGATGAAGTCTTTGAGAGTGAATATCTCGTAGGACGAAACACGTGTTGGCTGTTGTTGTAATAAAGATTTTGGTTCCAAGGACGACGATTTTATTATTATTTTTTAATCTTTGATAGATATCATATCTTTAAATTATATCTGAGTGTTTGTTTTTCACGAGTCTCGGTCCGTGCTGGTATTGGGATACTTTTTGCACAAAATAACAAGCTTGGACTTGAAACACTTACGAAAGATTTAGCTTTGATTCATGAGTGCCCTGACTTCTGGTTTTCACTATTTGGTTTCCGAGGAGACACGAGGGGAGTGAGGAAGATCCTCTTGCCAGGAGCACCGTGCTTGAATGTTTTTGTACTCGCCTAAAATGTGATGACTAACTGTGAGCGCTGATTTCCTATGTTTGTCTTCCAAAGTGCTTTTGCTCTGTCTTTCCCTAATTTAATGATACCTTTTTAAAAACACCACCTACCTACATAATTCCTCCAATATATCCCACAAACCCAGCTAAAATGTTTGCATCAGTAACATATGAATCACCTATTATTAATATCTCTCTTTCTCTCTCTTTCTCTCTTGCTCTCTCTATCTCTCTCTCTCTCTTTCTCTCTCTCTCTCTCTCTCTCTCTCTGTATATATATATATATATATATATATATATATGAATAGTTTTAGGCACTGGTCACCCAATCCCCAAGCTAACCTCACAACCAACAATTAAACAAGTATTAAATAAATAATTAATAAAACAAACACCAGTAAAAAATAGCTAGCATTAATTAAAGATAATCTTAAAAAGGCACTACCCACCAAACGTTACTATATTATTTAGTTAATATAATTAAAAAATAACATCAACTTTTGAAATAATAGCATACAACAATAGAACATAACAATAAAATCGAAATCAATAAATATATAATATTCAATAGAACAACATCATAAAACATTATATTATAGTGTATTTCAATACTATTGAAAAAAGTAAAACACATATATATATATATATATATACTGTATATATATATATATATAATAATAATATTTTTGAAGTCAAAATATTCTGACCACAATATTAAGATTTTATTGTGGAGTTGCTATTTAGGTCGAGTACCCTTGATGGTTGTCAAAATGTTTTCCTTCCTCCCAGTAATAAGTCTTATTCTGAGTCTATTGATAGCTGCCACACTCTTGCCACTCTCTTTCTGATTTTGCCCATACTGAAATTGGAAATATTGAGTATACCTTTGATCAGGCATCCAATAGAGAGGTCAATTCCACCTCTATCCAGGCCACTGTTTCTTCTAGCGCTCTGTCTGAATTTATCCATTTTATGGATGAATTAACTATGTCTCTGATGATAAAAGGAGTGGATGGCTTGCATGGATTTTACTGGAAACCTGTAATTATTGTGTGCAATGAATTCTGCACACCCAAAATGTTCCTAGAACACATCTCAGCCTTTCAAAGCTTCTGATATATACTAAGAGAAGCTATCAAAGAAATATCAGGTCATGTGCATTTTGGTGCAGAAAGCAAGAAAATCTACATTGTGTGCCCCTTTTGAAGGCTACACTTGTAGATAATAGTTGATAAGCATTGCACCTGAACCATTCAAGACCACGTGGTTTCAGATTTCATTAGGGACAAGACCTATTCCCACCTCTGGGTCACTCCAAATCAGGAGCTAGATCATACGTATGTTACTCTAAACCTGACCCACTGCCTGATAAATGTCTTCCCTACACCTCTTCTCTTGGCCTGTTGCCTCACCTCTCTATTAGCTGTTAGTGAGCTTTGTATTGCTTCTATTACTTCTACCACTGCCCCAGCTAATCGTGAACAAGTGCCTATAGTTGATAACGCATCCAGCCCTGGTAAATTACCTGTACCTGGACACGCTGGGGGTCGGTGAACCTTTTAGCCGTGTTGGGCTCTCCTCATCCTCGAATAGTCGGGTCACTTAAATCAATTGATCAATAACTATTGTATCCGATAGACAATACTTAATTAATAAGTCGAAAATAACACATTAGGAATCAATGACAGTTGGTATTTCGACGCACCATGACCTTTCAGTCATGAATAACCACACCGGTTTATTAAAAGTTAATGAGTTTATTTCCCTATATTAACAAAGCTAGCACAATGTATATAAGTCTCAAAACCAAATGATATATGTATACGAACATTACTAGCTGTCCATAACGGCGGAAGAAACGCAATCTACGCAAAATCTGTATTATAATGCATTCAGTTATAGCAATGCAAATCACTAATATAAGTAACTGAATTTGACTAATTTCATACATCGGTCAGCATAACTAGATTTCAATTTAGCATGGTGCATCAGATAAAAACTCTCAACTAACCTCTAATTAGCATTGGCATGTGGGGCTTCATGCAAAACGAATTTAGTCAACACAAATTTAGAAAACTTCTAGCTTGGGCCCTATAAAAATAGCAGTTGGTACCTAAAAGGAAAAACACAATGCATAATACATTTATCCTTTCATAATTACCAATTACAATCAGCATTCAAGAAAGTCTTCATCCTTCAGGTACCGATTCGATCAGCAAGGGGCAGATTTAAAAGGGGCAAAGTTAAGGGTAAGTTTCCTTGCAGCAGCAAGGAGAATGGGGCAAAGTTACTGCATGGGCAAGACGGGGCAATTTAAAGTAAAAGTCTCTAGGGTGAGAATTCTCAAAGTCTCTTTCTCTGGAATAGAGAAAAGGGCATCAAGATGTCATCCAAGATGGCATCTGGCATTTAGCTTCAAAGATGGCATCAAGGAAAATGGCTGACTTCTCTTTGTCCAGTGGGTTTAAGTAAGAAACATTCCAAATTCTGCAGAGTCTTCCATTGGAGGGTTCATAGGGTGGCTTCAATTTGACCAATGGAAAATGTATTTTTCCGAGTACTCATTTATGCATACATTGTCCTTGGAGCCTTGGAACACAAGTTGCAACACAGTTTGCCAATTATTTCGATATCAGTACTCTTATTGTCCGCACCTGCAGAGACTGACCTAGCTTCAAAGGGGATGAAACTTGCCTAGCACGAAACCTTGGAGATAAGTATGTTAGTCTTCCCTACTGGAAAAATACAACTTTAAAGAAAAATATTCATTTTATTAGTTCAAGGAAAAGCCACACAGTTTGAATTTGAGACCAGGCAACTAGGCCAAAGCCTCTACTAAATTTAAGCTAAGCACAAACAGTTTCAATAAGAAATCATGGCACACATTTGCAATTATGACGGATTACTACAATTTTCAATTCTTCATGATTAATAAAGCTCGATTATAATAATGGCGAACTACTCCGAGGGCACAATTTCCCTCGTACATTATTTTTTTTACTAAAATCACACTTCCTTATACGATTTTGGTTACATGATATATGAATATATGTTGGTCCTCCTTTTTCTGCGTCATCAATCCCTCCTCTGATGACTAATTATGTCATCACATCAAATCTACCTACAAATTTTATTCCATTAAAATTCTGTTTTAGTAATTTGGCATTTCAGTCAACTCCCTCTTCCTTTTTGTTCCCTTTGATTTTCTCTGTATATTTCTATTATCTTATTTTGTTCCTTCTCTTGTCTTTTCCTTTTGTGTCTTGTTTTCAATATTTTAATAACTTTCCATATTCCCCAAATACCTAATAAACAAATTAATATTATCAATATTCCTTTTACTATTTTCAGTAACAATCTGTTCCAAACGTTGCTGAGCCAATTTCCCACAGAAGCAAATCCTTTTCCAACCTTCTCCCACACTCCTAATTCTTTCAAATCTGTACTTTCGTTAGTTAAATTTGTATGCATTTTTCTAATTTGCCCGCTGTTGTCCGGAATATAAGTACAACAGTGACGTGTACCAAGCATTTTGCAAACGCCGCCATCCTTTGCTAAAAGAATGTATAAGGCAAGCCGATTTTGAAGAGTCATAGCTCTTTCTGCAGCAAGTTCAGCATCCATCAGGATTATAGCTCCTGAGAATTTTGTCAGCATGTTATCCACAATAGTAGACAACTTTCGTATTTTGTTCGAATTCAATATGACTCCCACTGAAGGAATCATTGCTCCAAATATATCTCCTACCACACCAGAAGCTGTCTCCCTTTTCTGAACATGATGTGATTCAGACAGCCTTGGGAATTTCTTTAAGTCGTCCAGTTGATAAACCTTTGGGAATACTATTCCCAAATAAAATCTCCCATACCATCCTTTAGGAAGACGATAATAGGCGTTAAGTCCACAAATATAATATACCCCTGGAATAACTGGGTCTTGATCATTCAGCATGAACGTCCATTTAGGTTGAAATAAAAACGTATGTTTACATTCACTCGTTCCCACAAAGACTGTGTCATAATATGATTTATGTCTATGTATACAGAATGTCCCTACGTGTAACGTATCTAAAGCTATTTTCCCTTGTGTCTTTATTGCGGCAAAAGCATAGTTATCTACAGATGTCCTCTTATGTAATTCCCTTTCTAATTTCTCCTTCACCTCTTTCCTCCTATCGTCAGTGTTATCTAAAAAGCTTATCTCCATCGGTGAAAGTAAGCATGTAAGGTTCTCTCTATGTGCGTGAGCTGTGTGAAAAGGTGACAACGGCTCAAAGAAGCCCCTCATCAATTTTATACAATAATCTCTTGCTACTTTACTCAGGTACTCGATTATTGGGATATATGCAAATGTAACATCCTGATTGGAATAAAAGTAGTGAATATACTCCTGGCCATAAAATATGGTCATTATTAAACTACATGTAATCCCGTATGTAAGAGGCATGCTGTGATATGTCACCCCTTCCACTACTGAGGTAGGTATTTGTGTGCACACCTAACAATCTTTCACATCCATGGTCTCAACATACTCACTCAGCAAGCGATAGAAAACATTGGACGAAAGTTCCGTCTTATCATGCAGATGTCTTTCGTCTTGTTCGAGTTTCTTCAAAGGTGTTAGTTCAGTAATAGGTTTAGAAGTAGAAGCATCATTCGTCTCTTTCTCATCCTTTCCATGCATTCCAAGAACTATTGCTACAATGATTAGTACACATGCAGTTATTAGACCTATACACACGTATTTACAACACTTCATTTTATGCCCCTGTGTAGTGTAGCCTGTCATGATCTATATAGAATCAGAAAGTTGAAGACACTTTATCAATCCGGGTTTGTTTATATATACAAAGCTGAACGAGTCCAATGTTCACACGGTTTTCTTTAGCAGCTTCGTCTTTTATCGGTTTAGCAGCTTTGTCTCGAAATCGGTTTAGCAGCTTTGTCTCGAAATCGGTTTCAATGTCAATCAAAGTTAGCAATGTCTTATCAATGTCTTATTCGGTAAAGTTCATGGAGCCTCACTTCTCAAGTGCCAAAGTGAAGTTCTGCCTCTTCGTTCTCAAGACTGACAGATAGGAATTCGTCTGGCCAATCGTCAGCGGCTATGTATGCCCATTCCGGACCAGACTACCTTCTGCTTGGTATTCTTTTCCTTTTCAATTTTGCGTCTCCCTTTGATTCTCTCTCGCCGGTGCTTTCTTCCTTGGCCGAGTCTTTCTCTTCACTTGGTGTGTTGCTATTTCGACAGACGCTTCTTTTCTTTTCTCTTTCAACTTCGGTCCTTCACTTTCGTTTAATGTTTCTCTGATCCTTAACTTCACTGGCGATATGCTTTGTCTTCATTTTGCACTATTTTCATCTGATGGACCTGCAACCGCTTCTGGAAGGGTTTGAACAGTTTCACTCTGTCCTGTCTTGTCTTCTCACTCTAGGAGGTCAATCAGGTTTTCCTGTATTGTCTGCTTCTGGTAAAGCCCTCCTCTGATCAGGCTCTCCTGCTCCTTCACCTGTCTCAGGCCTTTTGTCTCCTTCACTTGTCTCAGGCTCTTTGTCCCCTTCACCTGTCTCAGGCTCTTTGTCGCCTTCAGGACCTTCGTCACTACCTGAGGCTTCTCCTTGGTCCTCTTCAAATGGATCGGTTGCTTCTTCCTCAGAAAATATCTCTCCTTCCTCTATTTCTACCTGTTCGCCTCCAGGTTCTCTTTGTTCTGTCTCGGTGCCTGGTACTCTCTTGTCAGACACTGGCGATTTCAGCGCCTCAACTTCCTCTTCTGTGGGGCACGTCAGCCTTTTCGTGTGACTGGCGTGAATCCAGTTGGGAACTCCTGCACACTTCACAGCGGTGGTAGTTGTCAGAAATACTTGGAAAGGTCCTTTCCAACGGGGTTCCAGACACAACTTCCTCACGTGCTTCTTTATCACAACCCAGTCACCTGCTTTCAGGGCGTGTCCTGGACCTTGGATCGGTGGCAAGGTGTTTGCCTCCACCTGGTGAGAAAAAGAGCGCACCACATCAGCTAGACCTTTGCAGTATACACCATATCATCTGTAATATTCAAAAGAGCATTGGCAGGAACTGCTGGAAGCCTCATTGCTCTACCCATGAGGATCTTGTGCGGGGACAGTCCAGTTGTCCTATCAGGGGTGTTTCTTATTGACATTAACACCAAGGGCAATGCGTCAGGCCACTTTAAGTTTGTTGATGCAAATATTTTCGCCATCCCCGGATTTCAATGTGCCATTCATTTGCTCCACTAGACCTGAGGCTTCACGGCGGTAGCTACAATGCAACTTTTGCTCAATGTTCAGTGCTGCACAAAGTAATTTTATTACTTCGTTATTGAAGTGACTTTCCCTGTCTGATTCTAAGGTGATCGGGAATCCGAAACGTGGTATTAGTTCTCTCAAGAGTAGTTTTGCAACTGTGAGACTGTCATTTCTGCGTGTAGGGTATGTTTCGATCCAATGACTAAAAATACACACAATCACCAACACATACTTCAAGCCTCCATGCTCAGGCATTTCAATAAAATCCATTTGCATCCTGCTGAATGGACCTCCTGCCCTCCCAATGTGGCTCAAATTTACTATTGTTGATTTACCTGCGTTCATTTGTTGACAAATGACGCAACAATGGCAAACTGCTTCAACAACTTGACGGAATTTGGGGTTAAACCAATCAGTTTTGAATAGTCTAACCATGGCGTCCCTTCCAAGATGGGCTTGTCCATGGTAGAATCTGGCCAACTGCATCAAAAGACTGTTTGGCAGAACCAATTTCCCTTCACTTGAAACCCACAAATCATCTAGTTTCTTTACACATTACAATTTGGTCCTTGAGAGTTTCTCATCTTCACTAACATCGTTCTGTACGGACTTCAATTCTTCCATTGTATCTACAACCTTTAGGGCAAACACTTCACTTGATTCAAGTTCTGGCTCATTTATCAGGTTCCATTCATCTCTGAGCAATATACAATTCAATGCGCAAAACCTTGCGACTTGATCTGCATATCTATTTCCCAAAGAAATGTACTCCTGTGATTTCGAGTGTGCACTGCATTTTACCACTGCTACTTCTCCTGGTAACTGGATTGCATGTAACAATTCTCTTATTCTTTCACCATTTTTCACTGGTGATCCTGAAGAGGTCATGAAGCCTCTCGGTGACCACAATTGTCCGAAGTCATGTACTATTCCAAATCCGTACTGACTGTCAGTGTAAATGGTGACTTTCATCAATGCGGAAAGTTGGCAAGCTCTAGTAAGTGCAACCAGTTCTGCTACTTGTGCAGAGTTAACACCTGTTATTGTACATACAGCATATCTGCTTTCAAGATTCCTAGTGCATCTCTTAAACATGAACCATCAACAAAAATAACTTGATCATTTTCTTCCAATCGGGTGTCTTTGATATCAAGTCTTGGTTTTGTACAAAATTCAGTCACCTGAAGACAGTCGTGCTCAATGTCTTCAGCGTTCTTAATTTCAGCATTTTCACTGGGAAACAAGGTTGCTGGATTCAACATAGTGCACCTTTTCAGCTGCACATTAGGTGATCCCAGAATTATTGTCTTGTACCTTGTAAGCCTAGCACCGGTCATGTGCTGTGTTCGGGAACGTGTCAAAAGTATCTCGACTGAGTGAGGGACCATGACTGTTAAAGGATGTCCCATCACTATTCATTCACTCTGATTTAAGCTGATACCAACTGCTGCTACGGCACGCAAGCACCCTGGCAGTGCTGCTGCAACTGGATCCAAAGTAGCTGAAAAATATGCTACTGGTCTGTTTACGCCACCATGGGCTTGAGTCAAGACAGACAAGGAACATGCATCACGTTCATGACAAAACAATGTAAAAGGCATTGTGTACTCAGGCATACCTAAAGCTGGAGCCCTGCACATGCATTCCTTCAATTCAATAAAAGCATCCATCTCATCTCCTTTCAGCTCTATTTCATCCTGCGCATCTTTCTGGGTCAGTTTCAGTAAAGGCTTTGCTAGAGTTGAGAAACTTGGAATCCATTGGTGACAATAGCTCACCATTCCCAAAAACGTTCTCACCTCTCTTCTCGTCTTCGGTGGACTCATTTGAAGTACACTTGTTATTCTTTCTTTCATAATTCTTCGTGACCCTTTCTCTATTTGGTGACCCAAATATTTCACTTTCTTCTGGCAGAATTGTAATTTTGAAGGGGACACTTTGGGGGTTATTACAACTTTGGAGGAGGTGTGAATCCGTCCCAAAAGTGACGGTAAAGTGACGGATATACCACCAGCCGTATTACGAGTCCATTATATCCTATGGAACTCGTGATACGGCTGGTGGTATATCCGTCACTTTACCGTCACTTTTGGGACAGATTAACACCTCCTCCAAAGTTGTAATAACCCCCTTTATGTCCGTTCCTTCCCAAATGGTTCAATAGGGCAATGGTATCAGCTGTACAGTCACTTTCTGTCTTAGATGCGATTAGCAAATCATCAATGTACTGCACCAAGGTTGATTCAAATGGTAATTCCAATGATTCCAAATCTTTCTTTAGAATCTGATTGAAAATTGATGGTGACTCCGAAAACCCTTGAGGAATTCGACACCAACTGTAGACCCTGTCTAGGAATTTGAAACAAAAGAGAAATTGACTGTCCTCATGAAGAGGCACAGAAAAGAATGCTGGTGACAAGTCGATGACTGAGAACCACTCAGCATCACAGGGAACTTGAAACATGATCACAGCTGGATTTGGTACTACGGGACAACATTTGACTATTATGTCATTTATCGTCCTCAAATTCTGAACAATCCGGACCTTTCCACTCGGTTTTATCAGTCCCATAATCAGTGAATTACATGGACTGCTTAAAACTTCCTTTAGTTCTCCCTGTTTTACAAACTCATCAATGAGTTGGGCGACTTTCATGAGGGTGTGTTGCGCCATATGGTATTGTGGGATCTGGGGAAAAGTTACATTTGGTTTTACAGTCACTTTCACTGGTTCTACTCCTTTGACCAATCCTACTTCTTTCCCTGTCATATCTCACACTTCGTTACCGACTGTTTCCTGTAATTCAGCAGGAATATCTGCTTCAATGAGCATTGGATAAAGACTAATCAGGGGATACTCTTCATCGACAGTTTCCACTTCGTCCCCTCCTACACCGTCCTCTTCTTCCCCATTACTGTTTGTCTGGATTTTAATTCCATCGTTTGAACACATAATCGAACACCCCAATTTGCACAATAAGTCTCTCCCTAATAGTGATATCGGGCTTGAGTCACACACCACAAATTTATGTGACCCTTCATAGTTACCAATTCTGACTTGTACTGGATCAGTGATTGGGTTTGTCAGGTACCTATTTGCTACTCCCACTACTTGAACTGTTCTCCCTGAAAGTGGCAAATTTGGTACTTCGACGCTCCTAACAGTAGAGCGTGTAGCTCCCGTGTCAACCAAGAATGAAACGCGATGACCCATAACTCTTCCTTCCACATACGGACCCTTTTGATCAACTTCCAAAGATGCTGCAAGCATACAATTTCCCTCCTCATCTGAACTTTCACTCTCCCATGCATCGTTTATTCCATTCTCACTGTGTAGTGGGAATTGGTGTACTGTGTCATTTTGGTTCATTCCTTGACCCGTGACCTGTTGAGGAAGCATTACTTGTTGCTGATTCATTGGTGCTAAGGGTATTTGCATTTGCTGATTAGGTACCATGGGAAACTGCTGTTGCATTGGCTGCAACTGTGCCATTTGTGCAAGGTGCATTTGCACCTGTTGCGGTTGTATGGGTTGTAAACCCTGCATCTGATTTACATTATTCTGAAAATTTGGATTTGGACCTCTCAATTTCGGTCCTCTCATATTCTGAAATGCATTGAAATCATTGTTTTGCTGACCTACACCTTCCTGCACCATCTTTGGGCACTCCCGTTTCCAATGCCCGACGATTCCGCACGTGTGACACGGCATCACCTTCTTCATTGCCTGTATACCATTTGGAATCATAACAGTATTTAAGTCAGGACCATTATTCACAAAACCTCCTCGACCTCTGCCTCTCATCTGCGGCTGAAACATAGCATTTCCCTGCTGTTGCTGCTGCGGCATCTGTTGTTGAAAACCTTGCAAACCTTGTAAACCTGTCTGAGCTGCTCTAAGCTGCATCACCATCACCTTTCCTTTCAACCTTTTCTGTTTTGTCTCAATCTCATCACTGCAGTATTTTGCATAGTTCAACACTTCATCGATCGATTTTGACTGCCAACAAATCAAATGCATTTTAATCATCTGACTGACCTCGGGTCTCAACCCTTCCACAAATCTGAACAAGAAATGGAGCATGTCCTTTGCTTCAATTGTTTCCGTGCCACTGTAATTTTTAAACGCTTTCAACAATCTCTCATAGTGTGCATGTATCGACTCTTTAGCCTCTTGTGCTGTTCTGTCAATCCTCTGCCAATCCACATTTTTCGACGCAACCTTGGTTTTCAAGTGCTCAATCACCTTATGGTATAAACTCATTACCGTAGGCGATGGTGCACCTGTGTCCCTATCTCTTTCTGGTTCACTTGTCGACCAACCTACAGCCCTTTTACAGTCTTCCCATAAATCTGCCGGGACCACAATTTCAAATAAGGTATTCAGGTCTTTCCAGAGACATTTTGCGAGTTTCACAAATCTATCTGTTTGTTGATACCATTCGATCAGTTTCTCTCTTAATTTAGGGAAATCATCCGTGAAGGATTGAATATCACACCTGTGCCATGGTACATGTACAAGTTTTCCCCCTGCTGTCTCTCTCATTGGCAACATGGTTATCAGATCGTCATTCTGTTGTGCTTTTTCGTTCCGATCTGGGGTACTTTCCTTCTTTTTGTCCTTTTTCTTAACCCACCTGTTTTCCCACTTATCTAGACATTTCCAGACCTGCGTGCTCTGCAGTATCTCCTTAAGGTGCGTTTTCATCCCTGCCAATCTCATGTGTTTGAAATCTTTTGTCTCGAAGTCTAGCCTGTAACTTCTGCTCAAATGTTTAGTCTTACCTATATCAATCTTGTTTCTGTCTGCAATTTCTTGTAACTTCTTATGTATGTTGCTCACTTCTCTTGTAATCCTAGGGCACATGTATCTCAGCTCTTCTTCTGTGTATGATTCTAACCTGTTCAGACCCATTGTTCCCTCCACCAGTTCATCTGCTTCCATGCCCAATCTTATCTTATTCAGGTATTCCTCTCCCTTTCCGCTGGATGTAGTCTGTGGGGAGTTCAGACTGTTGAACCATTGTGTTAGCTGTTGTGCGTTTAGTCCCATCAATGTAGCACTTACATCAACTGCTACTGATGGTTGCTGTAAAATTTCAGTCTTTGAAGTTAGCGGTACTAATAGTGGTGGATTTGACCTTACCACTGTCGACGGAGCACAAATTGGAATGGGACTGAATCCCGACAAGGACTCAGATCCATTTGGCAGTGTTGCTATCGGGGTTGTTTCTGGAGTGTTTTCTATGCATCTTCTTCCTGTCTCACTTTGTGTCATTACCCCTTGGTCGCATGCGTTTGAGTTTGCCTGTATATACAATGGTAATGGCGGACCCACAGTGATAGGCAGAGATATTGCATCTGGATTCTGTCTGTTCCCCGAATTCTGTGGCATGTTAATCCCCACATTATGGTTCATCATTGCTGGCATTCCTAACTGACCCTCTGTTACTCGAGTGTACCTCGGCACTTCTTTTACCTGCTTTTGAGGCATCAAAAATTGTGTTGATTCGGCTTGAATAAATGTCGGTCTTTGATAACTCTGTCCTCCCTGGGCCACTAAATCAGAAGTCATTCCCTAGTTATGCTCATCACAGCAGTGCCTTTGAACCTGCGGCTGATAATTATCGACAGGTTTCAATTTAGTCATGTCAGGATATACTCTCTGAATTTGTGGTATTTGCGGTGAAAAAGGCATATCGGAACCGCTCTGCCTTTGTGATAGTCTCAAATTCGGTGTTACATTACCCTGTGTTGGTTCTGGAGGGGCAGTACTAATGCTTTAGCCTTTTTCGCTTTCCACATATGGGGGCGAGCGATCATTCAGCAATTGTATAATGAACTCTTCATCGTTTGACTCGTCTGACCTTTTCGAGTTTCTGTTGTTCTCTCTATCTCTGGACTGACTCCTGTTTGTTTTAAAGTTAGCTTTCCTTCCTTCCATCTCTGCTTCATCAGTAATTGCTGGAAACAATTTAATTCCCTGCAGTACGTCTGATCTCCAAACCTTTTGTGTGCTATCCCATCTAGCATCCGCTAGTGTCTTTTCTACTTTTCTTATTCTTATCTCAAATTTCTTTTGTTGTTGGTTTCTAGCTATTAGCTCCCAAATTGCTAACGCCTCAAACTGTGCTGGTCTTGGAGGTACTTTCATGTCGTATAGTGCGAATCTTAAATTCTCCAAGACTCTTAGATTAAACGACCCATGGATAGGGAACGCTACACTTCCATGTTTTTCTGTTAGTTTGCACCATTGCTTTAACCAAAGACATGGTGCGACACCCTTTTCTTCAATCACAGTGTAAGCTGGTGTACCCTCAGGCGGTGTCTCTTCTCCTACATTTGCTTTAATATAAACATCTCCCCTCATGGCACTCTTAAATGCTATGAAAAATTTCATCTTCCCGTCTTTTATGTTTCTAAAATATGTAATCAATAAGTGACTTTAATTCCCGGAATACTCTTAGCTTGCCTTTCCCCACCAATTGCGCTTCACGTACTGTGTCCAATACGTGCGCGACCTTTCTCACCAACCAACCTATCCCAGCGCGGCTCCTAGTGACGTCACACTCACACACTGCGGCTGACAAAGTCCCGCGGCTTGTCCTCCTTCATTCAGCTTCACTCAAAACTAATTTCTGCAATATATCGCGAGCACTAACCAAAAGAAGAAAAAAATCTGTTGGTTTACTACAGGAAGGGTAATAAAATCGCTTCAGAAACCTTGGGATTTTTCACTGGCCTCTGCAGTTATTCCATCTTTCTCGGTCTCCCACTTTCGCAAGTAAAATTTGACCAGCAAACTTTATTCTCAACTGATCAATGAACAATTCTAGTGCACCTTAAAATTCGTCAAATCTCAAAGTCGAAAATGTTCTTTCATGCCTCAATATTCATACCGGCTTGTTGACCACGCCCGATCAACCTACTAAACCGAACAGATTACAACATCAATCAAGTGTCTCATACACTTTTCAACATACTCCGGAGTCTCTTGACCTTGCAGCGCCCATCTCAACATCAACAACTACATGGGCAATTTTTCCTGCACAAAGCGCTACACACATGTGAAGTTTGACGACTTCCCTACTCTCACACTTTGGAGTCACACTCCTCTAAAACTTCAACTGGAGTTCGTAACCCCCCCTAAAATCCTCACAAACTTCTCAATTCATCTGCGGCAATAAGCTGTGCAAGAGCAAAACCCTAACTTCACTCATACCGTCACTAGAAACGCCGAAAACATTCTCACACCTCCATGTCCTCCATTCGCAAGCTCCGAGATCCCGGGAAAGTCATTGGGGACTTAGGGCATCATCATCTCTCCAACTTGTTTTATCAAAGAAAATTCTAACTTAACTCCGTCTATTGCTCAGATGGGGTCCCAAAGGGCGAAACCATCCTCTGCTACCATCTACTGATAACGCGTCCAGCCCTTGTAAATTACCTGTACCTGGACACGCTGGGGGTCGTGAACCTTTTAGCCGAGTTGGGCTCTCCTCATCCTCGAATAGTCGGGTCACTTAAATCAATTGATCAATAACTATTGTATCCAATAGACAATACTCAATTAATAGGTTGAAAATAACACATTAGGAATCAATAACAGTTGGTATTTCGACGCACCATGACCTTTCAGTCATGAATAACCACACCGGTTTATTAAAAGTTAATGAGTTTATTTCCCTATATTAACAAAGCTAGCACAATGTATATAAGTCTCAAAACCAAATGATATATGTATACGAACATTACTAGCTGTCCATAACCGCTGAAGAAACGCAATCTACGCAAAATCTGTATTATAATGCATTCAGTTATAGCAATGCAAATCACTAATATAAGTAACTGAATTTGACTAGTTTCATACATCGGTCAGCATAACAAGATTTTATTTTAGCATGGTGCATCAGATAAAAACCCTCAACTAACCTCTAATTAGCATTGGCATGTGGGGCTTCATGCAAAACGAACTTAGTCAACACAAATTTAGAAAACTTCTAGCTTGGGCCCTATAAAAATAGCAGTTGGTACCTAAAAGGTAAAACACAATGCATAATACAATTATCCTTTCATAATTACCAATTACAATCAGCATTCAAGAAAGTCTTCGTCCTTCAGGTACCGGTTCGATCAGCATGGCGCAGATTTCAAAGGGGCAAAGTTGAGGGTAAGTTTCCTTGCAGCAGCAAGGAGAATGGGGCAAAGTTACTGCATGGGCAAGATGGGGCAATTTAAAGTTAAAGTCTCTAGGGTGAGAATTCTCAAAGTCTCTTTCTCTGGAATAGAGAAAAGGGCATCAAGATGTCGTCCAAGATGGCGTCTGGCATTTAGCTTCAAAGATGGCATCAAGGAAAATGGCTGACTTCTCTTTGTCCAGTGGGTTTAAGTAAGAAACATTCCAAATTCTGCAGGGTCTTCCATTGGAGGGTTCATAGGGTGGCTTCAATTTGACCAATGGAAAATGTCTTTCTCCTAGTACTCATTTATGCATACATTGTCCATGAAGCCTTGGAACACAAGTTGCAACACAGTTTGCCAATTATTTTGATATCAGTACTCTTATTGTCCGCACCTGCAGAGACTGACCTTGCTTCAAAGGGGATGAAACTTGCCTAGCACGAAACCTTGGAGATAAGTATGTTAGTCATCCCTACTGGAAAAATACAACTTTAACGTAAAATATTCATTTTATTAGTTCAGGGAAAAGCCACGCAGTTATAATTTGAGACCAGGCAACTAGGCCAAAGCCTCTACTAAATTTAAGCTAAGCACAAACAGTTTCAATAAGAAATCATGGCACACATTTGCAATTATGACGGATTACTACAATTTTCAATTCTTCATGATTAATAAAGCTCGATTATAATAATGGCGAACTACTCCGAGGGCACAATTTCCCTCGTACATTATTTTCTTTACTAAAATCACACTTCCTTATACGATTTTGGTTACATGATATATGAATATATGTTGGTCCTCCTTTTTCTGCGTCATCATAGTTACCTTGTTGAAAACACAATCAGTCGAATAATCAGAAATGAGCAATTCTCATCCCATGTTTTGCTTCTCCTCTCCTTTAGATTATTAGAAATTAATACTGGCCTAAAACTCTCCCTTTCACCGATTCAGCCTTACTGGACGTGTGAGATTAGTTGAGGTAAACAAAAGGTCAGGGCAACATTCTGCACTTATCCCGGAATCTTTGTGCACATTTGACAGCATGTCACACTCAGTCCTGCACTACTATTCATCAGATTGTTGTCTAGCTAATGCTTTCGTCTGGCTTAAACAGAAAATTAGCATTCTGTACGGTATTTGAGAACACTATACCATGTAACGTGCCCCTATATTACGAATATAGTCCTTGGTTACCCTGAAATCTGCCATAGACAGGGCCCACCTGGACCCATATTGGGAATCTCTTTTATTTGCAATATGCAACTGTAAAACTATTGCTTAATCTGTCAGAAACGCTGCTTCCATGCTGGCAAGGATGGAACAAAAATAAAATTGTGGGGTGTCTCATTATACATCACTACGGAGAAGTCATCGGAAGATGACTGCATACCCGAGATTTACAAAGAATATGTTGACGTCTTTATCAAGAAAAGGGTGTCTTCCAGGACTCCACAATTTCGATTTTGGCCATTAACATTTATTCATCTGGTATCAAGAAAGGTCAAGGCAGTTCAAGAATGACCCCATCCCATTAGTGTCAAAGAAATTCAGCACTTTATCAGTTTCAATTTCTACCACTTTTGCTGACTTTTTATTCCGGAATTTTATTCCATTATTCAGGCCAACGTTCATCTAACGAAACATGGATCCACGTTTAGTTAGAGAAAAAGAACAAGAAAAAGGGTTCAAAACATTGAAAGTGCCTTCACATCGACGCATATTCTTAAGCAATCTAGATGCACAGAAACGTTTTAATTTGAGCACCGATGCTTCTTTGGTGGCTGTAGTAGCCATATTATGACACAGACGGCCGACCACTGAGGTGGTACATCCTGTGACCTCCGCAGAAAGAGGTGATGGTCAAGGGAAGCAGGAGAGTGAACATAGGTAGAGGTAAAGGGAGTTGGCAATAATAGGCTATTTTAGTGTTTATAGGGGACTTAATGGATTTCCAAAAGTCCATTGTTTGCTTGAACCGGGAATCTTCTCTTTCCTATAATGAGTTTTGGTGAACAGATATTTAAAGATGCCAGAAAAAAACATTTTGCTTTCTTGAATCATGAATTACACATTTACTATTTAACAATGATGAAAACCCACTCGGCCGTTTAAATTATTTTAGTTCTTTGATGCAGCATGAGTCAACCTCGAAAGAGCAGAGCAAAATTTGATCAACAACATTTTTAGGTCTCACCTGCATGGTGAGCATGGGGAAGCTTATGCGCCCTCACTTGTGATACGCTTTTGTTCTATAGTGGGCTGGAAACCTGGTCATTGCTACCATTTGTTTGCAAAGTTTTCACTCTTCTTTGCTGCCTTCTAATTGGGCAGCTCTTGCCAGGCGTCCTTTAATTTTCTTTCGGTCGCACATGGACCAAGCACAGATTAATTAGTGTCCCTCCACTGTTCATCTGCTGCTTGCTCTGTGATTCAAGTACTATTTTTTTTTTTTTTTAATCTATGATTTGAACAATGCTGGCCACTTATAAGTGCTTATTATATAACCTTACCCCACCCTTCCCCACCATCCCCATCCTTTTTCCTCTCCCCCAACTGCCCCATTCTATTTCTTCTAATCATCCTATTTCTTCTCCCCAACTGCGATGCTATTTCTTCTCTTCCCACCATCCACCCTCCAGTCCCATTTTCTTCTCCCCATCTCTCTTTCTTCTCTTCCCTTCACCGTCCGTCCTGACTGTTCTTCTTCTCCCTCTTCCACTGACAGAAGCAAAACAAAAATGCTATGAAGTGGCCAGTGCTGGCGGCTTCATATTGCTTTTTTTAACCGTCCGTTTACCCACCCCATGCTGGCATCTCCGTTGCCCACCCTCCGATTACCCATCCCCGCCTGATTGCCAAAGCCAATAGTTCATATCTGAGACCAATTGGGTTTGCCAATGCTTGTTGTTCTAGCAGTAGGGTTTCAAACATGAGGTAATATACATAGAATAGTACTCTGTACGCAGTTCTGATTGAAACTTGGTTACAGTAACACTGGTGTTATGTAGTGGGGCATTAAAATTACGACTAGATCAAACATCTTTCGTGGTCTATCTGTGAAATGTATACCATAATTGTAACTAGGGAATGCAGCATATAGTTCCTTGTGATACGAGCGTAATATTGTGGATAAAAGCTCCAGGTAAACAATGAACAGGTAATGGAGCTGTACGTATGCTGCATTAACAAAGCATGAATATGTAAAAGCTGCATAAATGGCCATGTACATAGTTGAAATAAGGCAGTAGGTTGCACAACTGCAATCCATCTAAAGTCATCCCATACACCTAATGAGTGTGTGAATCTGTCCGCTGCCTTCAGCCAGAGAAACAAAGAGCCATCTGTTTAGAAACTACAAGCGGTCAGTATCAGCAAAACATGTGACTGCATATGGGTCACAAGATGCTTTCTTAGAATTCTCTAAAGCAAAAATGTTTTATTTTATAAATGCCTTCTGAGGCAGACCAACGTGAGTGAATAAACAGGTTGCGACACCGGTTAGTTCTTCTGCCAGAAGCGTACGGGAGGCCGCGATTAGTCTAAAGCAGTGTATCACTTTTTCAATGTTTCTTTATCAGCATTTGATAAGCATGACCTACAACTTACAACCTTTTCCTCAGCAAATCTTAATGGCTTATACGGTGTATAACATATGTGTCAGTTAGGTTTTCAGCTTAAGTCCATGATTCAAATAGACAAAGGCCTGTTGCTTCAAGTTGTCTTTGTGGGGCTCCTGGATATCAAGATATGGCGAGCTATTCGCCTCCGAGTAACAGCTTTCCTTCTCTGGATGAATGTGAAAGGGGGGCGTGTTTTCACAAGTGATGTACAGTGAGCTGGTCCTGTAGAATGTGAAATGTTCATCAACATAGGATAAAGGAGACAATGGCCTACTGATACTTGTAGGAAAGAGGACTGTTCCTGGAGCAAAGGAGGACTGAATGGGTTCAAAGGCAGGGGTTTGGTCCAACATCCTGCGTGGTTGATTTGTTCGTGGGATACTACAACAGTCATGTTATGCATCCAGTCTGCATGTGAAGGAAGTATCTATTGATTCTGTCATCTAAGTACTGTAATTTTAGCCACTGCCAGTGCTGTGTCAACCCATCTCTTTGCGTGGTGGTCAATGCCAGAAATATCAAAGGTATCGAGGAGGAAAATTAGACAGCAATGGATCTTAATGCGTGTGATTGAGGGCTACGATTTTCGGACACACACAGTAGTGCACCCAACTAGTGCTTACATTACTTAAGAGTAATCTTTATTACTACAATTCACCTTCGTTGTCCTAGTACTTACTGCATGAAATTTGTCAACCTCCCCTAGCTAAAATCAAATCCACCCTACCTCCTCCTCTATCCACCCTAAGCCCCCTTGCTACCCACCAGGGAACATAAAGGATCGGATACCTACAGCACTTCATGACATCCCCTTGCACTAGAGATCAAGGTGCTGCCATTGAGAAGGAGGACATGGATGTTATTACTGGGAAAATGAATGAGATTCGTAGTAATCAAGAACACTGGAAAGTAATCAGAGCATTATCTTCTCAAACCTTGATCGACCCATTCCTTTCTATACACATATATTCCAGAGCAGTAAGCTCACTATTCAATCTGTACAAGGCACACACAATCCTGAACAATGCAAAAAGTGCAAAGAGCCAACGGTGTAGCTGCCCACAAGAAATGCAGCCAAGAAAAGCCAGAGGAAAATAAACTTACAGGGTGTAATCTCCAACCAATACAAAACAGAAGAGACAATCTAAACCAGACAGTGAGGCCCTGTTTCCTACACAGAAGCCCAACCACAAGACAGACAGAAACAGAGCAACACGATCCACTCTAGAAACTGGAATGAACTGAAATGAATATCCCAGGGGCCACAGGCCAAGATGGATAGACCCACAGTACAGTGACTCAACACCAACCATGAGATCTACAAAAAAACAAACCAGCAGACTTAAACAAAAGACTAGACCCAAAAAGCAATATCAATGGCATCGATTCTGATGTAAGCAGGGAAGCCCATGAC
This sequence comes from Pleurodeles waltl, assembly GCF_031143425.1. Lineage (NCBI taxonomy): Eukaryota > Metazoa > Chordata > Amphibia > Caudata > Salamandridae > Pleurodeles > Pleurodeles waltl. Next base: position 598,840,848 of record NC_090439.1, read on the forward strand.
CCCCGCACCCGGGGACTACCACCTCCCAGGGGCTTGTATTTAAGTACATGAGGGGGCCTGCTGCACCCCCAAGCACTGGGACAACCACCTCCCCTGAGCTTCCATTGTAATGTAAGCCGGGGAGTCCGGGGACCACTACTTCTCTGGGACAAGAAGAAACTACCATGGATGCAGGAGCTATTTAGGAGGGCATCACAAAAGGGTTAGGAGAGGCACTCACAACCACAGTGAAACACGAATGGCTGCCACACAAAGGAGCCTGACAAGGGAGTTATACAGTTGCCCAACATCGACAAATTAAGGCCCTCATTACAACCCTGGCGGTCGGTGATAAAGCAGCAGTAATACCGCCAACAGGCTGGCAGTAACAAAAAGGGAATTAAGACCACAGCGGAAACCGCTTACACAGACAGCCACTTTAACACACCGACTCCCACGGCGGTAGCAACAAGCACCACAGCGGTAACCGCCAACAGCCAGGTGAAAGACAATGCATCACACACAGTATTACAACAGGCCTATCCTCCACCTTTTCCGGGGCGGTACCAACGACATCAAAAGCACGGCAGAAACAGATCTCAGAAGTCAAAGGACTCACCTCTGGAGACTCAGAGAACAACCACAATACCATGGAGCCCGAGTTGCAGGTGTTCCCCATGCACGTCTATCTCCTTCTTCACTATGAACATCAACGCCGGCGAAGACGACCACGGTGAGTACAGCCGCCTAGCACACAAGGGAGGGAGGGAGGAAAAAGAGAGTGACACACACAAGCAACACCCCCAGCCCCAACACCAGACACACATGCAGATGCAGTAAGAAAACATATTTACCCCTTAATCCTCAGGAATAATGCAAAGACAAAAGGAATTGATTAAAGTGAGTGTAATAAGATTAAAATGTAGAAATTTGCACTTCACAATCAAAACAGTATATACATATATGCAAATGGAGGGCCACAGCCTATTCCACAATGTCCGTGGGCCACAGCGCCACATCACATAGGCAAAGGCCCCGCTTGACTCCTGCAACAAGACGGAGAGAACATCGCAGGGGCATCAGGTCGAAAATACACAGGCACCTCAGGTAGATGGGGAAGGGGGGCACCTCAGCCGGAAGATGGTACAACACCACTGGTCCTGGAGGGGGCTACGTGCACTGTGCGATGTCCTGGGGAGTGCAAAGCCACAGTCTCTCTAGTGGGCGGTTGGCCCACTGCTTGGTCCTGGGGAGTGCAAGGCCACAGCCTCTCTAGTGGATGGCTTCTTCCACTGGTTCAGGATGGGGCTTTGTGCCCAGTGTACTTCATCCTGGCAAGGAGGGGGTGAGTGGATGGCTTCTTCCACTGCTTCTGGAGGGGGCCTTGTGCCCAGTGTGCTTCATCCTGGCAAGGAGGGGGTGAGTGGATGCCTTCTTCCACTGGTTCTGGAGGGGGCTTTGTGCCCAGTGTGCTTCATCCTGGCAAGGAGGGGGTGAGTGGATGGCTTTTTCCACTGGTTTGGGGGGTTGCTTTGTGCCCAGTGTGCTTTATACTGGCAAGGAGGGGGTGAGTGGATGGCTTCTTCCACTGGTTCTGGAGGGGCCCTTGTAGCCAGTGTGCTTCATCCTGGCAAGGAGGGGGTGAGTGGATGACTTCTTCCACTGGTTCTGGAGGGGGCATTGTGCCCAGTGTTGCTGATCTTGGGGAGTGCAAGGAAACAGACTCTCACCTGGGTGTCACACCCACAGGATATGCATGGTCCAGGACGCACTACAGTCCATGGAGGCAGGACTGCACATTGCCCGCCGGAGGTGACGGCTGCTCAGTGGTGGCATTAGTGGGGCTGGTGTCTGGCCTGGCAGTGGTGGGGGGAGGCTCCTGCCCATCCCCTGCAGCCTCGGATGGCTGCCGACTGGGGCTGCTGCTGCTGCTGGCGGTGCTGTTGTCGGGAATGCCAGTGGTGGGGGGAGGCTCCAGCCCTTCCCCTGTATCCTCAGACGGCTGAACTGCCATGGTTGGTGGTGGGGGCTCAGAATCAGTCCCAGCACCAGGCCTCCTGTCCTTTCTGCCTGCAGGGCCCTTTAACCTGCCCTTCCCAGCTGGTGTTACTTCCTTGCCCTTCACCTTGGCAGCTGGTGGTGCCTCCTTGCTCTTGACCTTGGCAGCTGGTGGTGCCTCCTTGTCCTTCACATTTGCAGCTGGTGCAGGCACAGTGTCAGTGCTGATGGCTGGTTCCCTGAAGCCTCTCCCGCCTGCAGTTGCTGCCGACACTACTGTGGCTGTGGACTGGGTGGCTGAGGTGCTCGCCTGGGTTCTGACCACCCTGGCCCGAGGTGAAGGACGTGGGGGACGGGTAGGGAAGAAGTCAACGGTGGAGATGAAAAGCTTCTTATGGACTCTGGGGTGGGAAGATGGTGAAGGTTTGGGGGTGGAGGAACAGGGAGTAGTTGTTGGAGGTGTCTATCTGCTGTGTTTGGGTGCAGGTGCATGGGCTGGATCCTTTTGTGAGGTGGATGGCTGTTGGGTGTCAGAGTGCTTGCGTTTGTGTACTTTGGGTGGAGGGGGCACAGACACAGTGGGACAGGACACAGGGGACATGTGCATGGATGTGGGGCTGGTGACTGCCAGTGAGGGGTGTGTAGTGATGGACGTTATGGTGATGGCAGTTGTGGATGAGGATGTAGAGCATGCAGGTGTGAGTGGAGTTGCTACTGGGAGTGTGGTGGATGGGGAGAAGGAGGGGGACACAGTGGAGGCAGTGGATGTTGGTGTGTCTGCATCTGGATGGTGTTTGTGTGAGTGCCTATGTGATGATGTGTGGTGCTTGTGTTTGCCTGAGCCACTCATGTGTGTTGTGTTGGGTGCATGTTGATCTGAATATGTGCTTGGGATAGGTTGGGGTTCAGGGGAATGGGACTGGGCAGAGGAAGTTGGAGGGGGGAGGCTAGAAACAGGGACAATGGCTGCCATCAGGGAGGAGGCCAGAGCCTAGGTTGATCTCTGGTGGGCTGCCATGCCAGAGTGAATGCCCTCCAGGAATGCATTTGTTTGTTGCAAATGGCCTGCCAGGCCCTGGGTGGCATTCACTATGGTTGACTGCCCAACAGAGACGGATCTCAGGACGTCAATAGCCTCCTCACTCAGGCCAGCAGGGCTAACTGGAGCAGGGCCTGAGATGCCTGGGGCGAAGGAGATGCCCACCCTCCTGGGTAAGCGGGCACGGGAAACACGCTGAGGGGCTGCTGGGAGGGAGGTGCTGATACGGGGGTGGCGACTGTACCTGTAGTTGGGGTGGCCACAGAGGTGACTGCCACCACCAGGGAGCTTCCATCGGAGGAGGTATCACTGTCAGAACTGTTCCCTCCAGTCTCCGCCGTGGTGCTCCCCTCGCCCTCCGTCCCACTGATGCCCTCACCGTTGGTGGCTTCAGCCTCCTCAGCCATGTGGGATGCAGCTCCCTCCATCGCCGGTGCCTCTGCTCCTCTGCCAGATGATGCTATGCACAGAAGGACAGGGTGACAAAACAAAACGTGGGGGAGGAGACAAAGGATACACTTGGTCAATGGCTGCACCAACACCACAGTTGGTGTACACAGCACCCTCACACAGGGAACAGGCCTATGCACTATGCAATGCACTACCATTCACAATGCTACTCACCAGCTCAAGGACAGGAATACCTAGCTCCAATAGCACACCCACAGACCCCTGCCCAGTAGTGGATGCTTACTAGCTTAGTAGGAGGTGGGGTTCATCAGCCCCTGCCCAACGCGGGACCAACCCTGCAAAGTCCGGCTTGGCCTAGGGGCACCCACAGGCCCACATCCCCCACCCGGAGACCACCCCACCACGCTCAAGTAGTATATGGGAAAACTGTACTCACCCCCTTGTGGCTGCTATGATGCCCTCAAGCGCCCATCCAGTTCCAGATAGGCCAATGCCAGTATGCGGGCCATCAGTGGGGTCAGGGTTTGACAGGCACCCCTTCCTCATTGGGAGGCCATCCCCAGCTGGGCCTCCGCAGTCTTCCGTGGGAGCGTCTCAGGTCCTCCCACCATTTGCGACAGTGGGTGCTCCACCTGCCGTAGACCCCCAGGGTCCACATGTCCTTGGCGAAGGCACGCCATACATCCTTTTTCTGATGGCGCTGACCTGCAGGGAAATAAACATAGAAAAAGGTATCAGCCATACCGTCTGGCCTGTTACACTCATGACCGATCATACATGCAGCACGCTGCCCAGGACCCTTCCACCACCCACCTTACATGAGGCCCTCACACACAGCACTCCATGCATTCATGTCCCATGCATCGTGCTCACAGTGTATTTACCTACTGGTCTGGAGGCCCATACAGCATTCGGTACTGGGGTTGGACCCCATCCACCAGTCTCTCCAACTCTGCAGAGGTGAAGGCAGGGGCCCTTTCCTCAGTGACTCAAGCCATGGTAGGTTCCATACACAGGTCACAGCAGCACTTGCAGTGTAGGACCTCTCCTATTGAAGGTCAGGTACCAAGTGAGAGAACAGATAGAAAATGGCGGTCACGTCCTCAGCGGTGCGTACCATCACCACCGGCGTACATCACCATTGGCCACTGTAACCCGTAGGGCCCAATGACGACCAATGAGGAGTTGCATGGCGTTACTCGACCGCCTCCCGCAATGGTGCACAGTCAGTGGAATTACCCCATTTCCACCTGTCCATCCACACAGGACATGCGGATTCCATTTCAGTGGGGGCAGTCCATGGCACCTAACTGCATCACACTACACTTAGGCACCATTTGGGCCTAGCCGCTGGGTCTCCTCCAACTTGTCCAGGATCTGGCCTATCATCACCTGGGAATGGTGGTATGCTCCCAGGATGTTGGTGAGTGCTTTGTGGAAAGTCAGTTCCCTGGGCCTGTCCTCCCCCTGTCGCACAGCAGTCCTCCCAGCTTCCCTGTTGTCCTGTACCTGTGTCCCCTGAACCGCGTGCCCACTGCCACTGACCCCAGGTCCCTGATTGTCCTGTGTTTATGGGGTGTCCAGGGGTCCCTGTATTGGTGGACACACTTCTGATTGACGTGTCCCGGGGACAGAGGTATGAGCCCGCTGGGTGGGTGCTGTGGTGGTATTTCCTGAGGGGGGAGGCTCTGTGGTGGTATGGGACTGTGCCTGGGTAACCAACTGTCTGGAGGTCCCTGATGGGCCAGGTTGGTCATCCAGATCCAGGCGTCCAAAGCTGCTGTCATCACTGTGGGCCTCTTCTCGGGGGGGAAGGGGCTGGATGTTGCTGGCACCTCCTTTCCGGTGACACTGGATGGGGGACCTGTGGGGATGTGATAGCAGTGTTATTGTTTCTGCGTGTGACATCTTGTGCAAGGGTTTGTTGGCCGGTATGGTTGTTATGGCCCTGGCAACTTTGCTTTGTGTGAGTAGTGATTTGGTGGGCTAGGTGATGGTCTCTAGTGTACATGCTTTAGTGATAGTAGTCCATGCAGGTTTGTGATGGGTGTCCATGCATAGGTGTTGCATGCAGGGCTCGGTTTTGGGAGGGGTGGGTTGTGATGGTGGGGTGTGTGTGAGGTGGTGAAGAGATGGGAGTGAGGGTGAGGGTGGGGGTATGTGATGGCATGCAGGTAGGGGGGTGAAAGTAGTAAAGAGATGACTTACCAGAGTCCAGTCCTCTTGCTACTCCTGCCAGGCCCTCAGGATGCATGATTGCCAAGACTTGCTCCTCTCATGTTGTTAGTTGTGGGGGAGGAGGTGGGGGTCCACCGCCAGTCCTCTGTACTGCTATCTGGTGTCTTGCTGCAATGGAACGCACCTTCCCCGTAGGCCGTTCCACCTCTTCCTGATGTCATCCCTTGTTCTGGGGTGCTGTCCCACGGCATTGACCCTGTCCACGATTCTCCGCCATAGCTCCATCTTCCTATTAATGGATGTCTGCTGCACCTGTGATCCGAAGAGCTGTGGCTCTACCCTGATGATTTTCTCCTCCATGACCCTAAGCTCCTCCTCTGAGAACTTGGGGTGTCTTTGTGGAGCCATGGGTGTAGTGTGCGTGGTGTGTGTGAGGGTGTGTCGGGTGATGTGTTGGGGTGTGTGCTATAATGTGCGTGGATGGTGGTATGGGTGATAGTGTTTTGTGGCTTTGGTTCTGTAGGTGCCATTGGTCTGTCTCTCTCAGTTGTCAATATTTTTGGGTCGTAAGGGGTATGGGTAGTGTGGGCTTGTGCTTTATAGTGGTGTGGGTGTGGTGTGTGTATGGGTGTCAGGTGTGTGTTATTCAGATTGTCAAATGTGGTGTTGTTTTGTATGAGTGTTTGTATTTTGAGCGCAGCGGTATGTACTGCCAATGGTTTACCACGGTTGAATGTCCGCCGTGGTGATTCGTAGGTCATAATGCTGTGGGTGTAGTTCTGTTGGCGTAACAGTGTGGGTTTTGCTACCGCCAGTTTATCACTGACCTTTGGGCTGGCAGACTTGTGTGTGTGGCTGTATAGTGATGGACTGGTATGTGTGTGTCATAATATGCTTGACGATTATCCGCAGCAGCGGCGTTATGTTGGTGGAAGTCGGCATGGCGGTAAGCGGGATTTACCACCAATGTCATAACGAGGGCCTAAGACCCTTCAAAAAATCTATAAAGGAAACATTATGAAATTTCTCTTCTGTGCACCAAACATCAATCTACAAGGGGAGTTGGGACAACAGAAAGCAGCCTTGAAGAGTTTAATCTGGTCCTTAAAGAAGAAGGAAGAAGAATTGTGGTGGGTCAGGCTACTCTATGATGCAAACAGTAACAACAGCGCTTGCCTCTGGCAAAGGGTAAACTCCTTTTTGAGTCCCTTTTACAGTACAGTCAGCTCACACCTAGCTGAAGAGGCTACTTGAGGGAACACTGCAACAGCAATCCAAAAGCGATCACCAACGGAGGAATGGAGGAAGGCACGCTAACCCTCGAGCCTTACTCCATCCCTCAAGCAACATTACTGTTGGTCATGGGGGAACATGTCAAGATGCAGAGAACTAAAGGCAGGAGGGAGGGGGCACCTGCGCCCAACAGCATACCTCTGCCCATACTAGGTGGATACCTCCTTCTGGGCTCACAGCCTAGCACCAGGCTTCCAACAAATCATAAACAAGTGGGTAATCCCAGCATCTTGTAGGGGCATGGTCATCTCACCTACTTACAGACAGACTTATGGCCCTCATTGACAACAAAGTCAAATACTTTGCCGGGGTGATTCTAAAGAAGTTAAGTCAATGAGCAAATGACAATGCCATCATTCCTCTAAATGAGACTGGCACATCTACTAACATTCTAGCCCTCTCATTACTATTCAATGCCATGAAGGGGACAAAAACTCCACTGTTTCTCTGGTTCATGGACTATAATGCAGCCTTCAACCATTTAGACAGAGAGAAACTGTGGCAGAAACTGCATAAATGGAAGATTCTATAGAAACTGCATAAATGGAAGATTCTATCAACCCTTTTGAAACTACTGATCCTGCTACACACAGATACCTGGGTGCAAGCCAAACAGGTCAGACACCCACCTCTCGAGACAAATCTCCTCCTCTAAAGGATTAAAGCAAGGCTGTGTACTGGCCCCCATCTTGTTCAATCTGTTTATGGAAGATTTAACTTTGAGGTTAAACAGCACCAACTCCAATGCACTGAAGTTGGGCAGCATGGTCCTCTCAAACTTATTATATGCTGATGACCTGGTACTCATAAGTCCCACTCTTGTTGGCTTACAACACCTGCTATTTGCCACCAAATCTTACTTGGACAAAAAAGGGCTGAGCATCTACCTAGACAACTCCAAGATCATGGCCATGAATTCAAACCAGCCCAAGAGGGCCTCCATTGGAGGTCTAGCCAATCAGCCACTGGAGAGAATAAACAAGTACAAATACCTGGGCATGACACTGGATGGCAAAGGCTCATTTGCATAGCAAAAGGAGGCACTAAGGAGGAGAGGGACCACATTGGCATTGCTCCTAAAAAATCGACAGAATACAATAGTCAGTTCTAACTTCACTCCACTACTCCAAGTCATTCAGACCAAGCTGGTGCCAACAATCACCTATGGGAGTTAAGCAATGAGGGGCAGATGTGGGTCCATTCTAGACAGCAATCTAGTCAGTGCCTATAGAATGATGTTTAGCCTCCCTGTTCAAATATGACTCGAGTTTGACCTAAACAAGCAAGAGCTGGCGTGAAGAGTGATGTACACCAAATGCTGGCATAAGATAAAAAGCACACAGCCTAGGACTCTGAATGTACGGGGCCACTCACCTGAAAAGCAGGATGTCTGCAGGGGCCATGGTATGCCCCCCGACATGCTGGAACACCTCTTGGCACTTGCTGGTGGACACAGAAACCCCGTCAGGTGTCCCAAAAGGAAAGGGGGAGTGGAAGAGAAAGAGACAAAACACTGCCACGTCTTGCCGGTCCAGCCAGGCACCCTGTATCTTCGGGGGGCAGGTCGTTGTTGACAGAGTGATAGTAGAGTTAGTGCACTCAACTTCTTTGAAACTGAATGTCTCTTTCTGATATGGGCACGGGAGTGGTAGAAGAACACCGGGATGCGCCAGCATTTTTCATGGATAATAATAACTGTTGGCACAATTACTAACACTGCATTAGCAAAAACCCAAACTGAGTACCATAACAATAAGTACTGCAACATTAGGGCTGGCTTCACAGAGAGTCACTGTTGCACACTACAGTTAGAACTATGGTTGCACTTATCATGCACAAGAAAGACAAACAAGGGAATTAATTATATCACATATAACCTTCCTGAATGCATAGGGTTAAACTAAAAGGAACAAAAACAATCCAAGAAATAAAAATGTCCAGTCTGGGTTTAAACAGTTAGGGTGGCAGAGTTTGGTTTGGTTTCACAGGTTGTGTGAAAAAACCCTTCAAAAGCAAATTCCTCAAACCTGAAACACAGGCATGAATGACACAATTTAAATCCAAGAGTTATGCTATTAGAGAAAAATAAGTCACGTAAATGCTCTTTTAAAATTGCACTGTCACTTTTTGTAGTACTTGAGCTCAAGTAGATTTCCTGAAGCACATTTAGGCATGTAACTACAATAATAATGTAGGATGTTCAGAAGTGCATTTGTCTCTTCAAGATAAGCACTCTGCCAAAATTTGAGTTCTGAAATACACCAGCTGTTCTAGGAAAGTGCAGCGCTCAAAGAACAAACTCCCTGGAGAATACTAGTCACTTAGCTGCAGTCTTTTCCAGAGTGCTGGAGGAATGCCTGGTGTCAGCTGGTACAGGAATGAAGAAAAGAATTGCCTAAAAAGTCCTGAATACGAGGATGACAGCAGGGGCTGGACTGCCAAATCAGATGCTGAGATCAGGAACCAAAACAAAGCAAAGCAATGAGGCATGCTTCACTCTGCTATTTATAGCCAATCAGGAAAGCAGTTGAGTTTCCACATGTGGATGAGTCACCACACCCAGTTTGAAGCACATGCCTACACCACAACCAATTAGAAGCACATGTCTACACCAGCTCACATTAGCAAACACGCATTGGTAAAACAAGCACTGATAAAACCAATTGTGTAACACAGCACATTGGGCCTGATTCTGACCCCAGGGTCGGCGGGGGCACCGCCAACAGGCTGGCGGTGCCCCGCAGGGCATTCTGACCGCGGACGTTTTGCCGCGGTCAGAAATGGAAAACCGGCGGTCTCCCGCCGGTTTTCCGCTGCCCATTTGAATCCTCCATGGCGGCGCAGCTCGCTGCACCGCCATGGGGATTCTGACAGCCCATACCGCCATCCTGTTCCTGGCGGTTCTCCCGCCAGGAACAGGATGGCGGTATGGGTTGTCGTGGGGCCCCTGGGGGCCCCTGCAGTGCCCATGCCAATGGCCAATGGCCATGGCCAATGGCATGGGCACTGCAGGGGCCCCCGTAAGAGGGCCCCACAAAGAATTTCACTGTCTGCATTGCAGACAGTGAAATTTGCGACGGGTGCAACTGCACCCGTCGCACCTTCCCACTCTGCCGGCTCAATTCTGAGCCGGCGTCCTCGTGGGAAGGTAGTTTTACACTGGGCTGGCGGGCGGCCTTTTGGCGGTCGCCCGCCAGCCCAGTGTAAAACACAGAATAGCCGCAGCTGTCTTCCGACCGCGGTGCGGTATTCTGGAGGGGGGAAGTCTGGCGGGCGGCCTCCGCCGCCCGCCAGACTTAGAATGACCCCCATTATGTTTACTTAGAAACATGAAGGTTTAACCAAGAATAGAGATATGATTTAACCATAATCCCTGGGGATGCTGACAGATAACGCAGGAGGCACCTTGGGGATTCCTGACACTGAACGTCCTCCTATGGGCCAAAATGTCAACCAAGCGCCTTGCTGTGCTGCCCTGCACCACCGGGAAAGGGCAGAAATGCACCCTATCTACAAGATACAGCACATTCTGCCCTCTCCCCCTGTGCTAGCACACAAATGGCTCCCTAGTGCCAATGCAGGTACCCTTCCAACATGGTGCAAGGATGCCTGAGCTGCAGGAACAATTCAAGGACACCTCCCTGCACAAAAACAATTGCAAGAGGGGGGTTTCCTCTTTCTGTGTGTGTTGCAAAATACAGCACGCATAGAAAGAGGAAGCAATGAGGAGTAATAAAGATATTTTTCTACGTTCTGTCATTCTTAGGCCACACCTTAGGTGGTGTCGGAATCTGACGCTTTCCCAGACTTATAAATCTGGGAATGTGTTAGATACCTTCGGGTTCCATGGGTGATGCCTGGGAACACCCGAAGCAACACCCATTAAATGTCTCTTTCAAGCAGTGGTATGAGTAAAAGGGGTCCATATATACAAGGCCATAAAAAGCCACGCAAGGTGGCTTTGCATGGCCTTGTAAATATGGGCTGGCACACTGCTTCACCGGAGAGTCAAAAAAATTATGCTCCAGTGGCGCAGTGTGCCGCTAGGGCCTCGTAAATGAGGCCCTAGGTTTCAGACTCCAGCAAGCAACAGATACCAATCATTCCCTGGGAGCACATAGTCTATTACTTTAACCAATATCCAGCTGAGGCAATTTTTCTGGAAGCCTGCAGGATGAGATCTAAAATTTTGAGTAAGGTCCCAAGAACACTGAAGCAGGTAGCCTCAAGCTTTTTTGACTGTACATTTCCAGGTAGAGCTTTATCCGGCCACATTCCCAGGCTTTTTATGGGGGAGGAAGGGGCGGGAGGGTTCCCCAAGCTCTCTGGCCAGCTGACCAATGGTTGAGGATCTGGACTGTTCATCAGAATCATTAGCTCCATTTTTCCCTGCTCAGTTTTAGGCAACAATTTGCCATCCAACTGGCCACTCTTTCCAGACGAGGAGTTATCGGAGTTTGGCCCGTCATCTTGCCCTGAGCAAGGGATACCACTATTTGTATATCATCCGCATTTGAAACTAGTGATAGTCCATGTTCTTGTACAATGTCCACTAGAGGGTACCTGTTCACATCAAGGAGTGTGGGGCCAAAGGCCGAGACCTGTGGGATCCCACACTTCACCAGCATAGCATCTGGGAAACATGAATTTTCACAGATTTGGAAGGTTCTGTCCATCAGAAAGGAGGTGAACCATTTGAGCACATTATCCTAAACCCCTGTTTCTCTGAGTCTATCCGTAAGTATTGAATGGTCCACTGTGTCAAACGCAGCACTTAAATCCAACAGAATAATTGCTATGGCACTTCCCTGATCTAACATTGATTTTAATTATTCTGTAACTGCTAGGAGGGCTGTTTCCATACTATGTTGGCCACAAAAAAACATTTGGGTAGCACGCAGGCACTGATTACCTTCAAGAAACCTCGAAATAGATAGATTGACATGCTTTTTAAGGATCTTACCAATAGCAGGTAGCAGGGAAATTGGATTGTAGTTCCCTGAGGAGGTTGTTTTAGCAGGAGTCTAATTACTGCATGTTTCCACTTCGTTGGGACCACTCCAGAGGAAAGTGAAAGGTTAAGTAGTTTCATGAGAGTCGGCAGAGTAACTTCCTGTTCTTTAGACAGAACATGAGGTGGAACCGGGTCTAGTGATACAGGGAAAGGAGGACAATCCCATTGTAGAGGGCCTAGACATGGGCATAAGTGTTTGTGTTGTGTGTCTAGCGAGATTAAATTATAACAATTCATAAATATCCTTAGTTTTCTTCTGCAAGAAAGCCACTAAATCATGCATCGAGCTATGGAGGTGTCTGGAAGGGGACTATCCTTTTTAGAAGAAGTGAGGGGTTGAACAATCTTAAACAGTTCCTTTGGGGCATTGGAGGCCTGGCTGATTTTTTCTTCATATTAGGTTGCCTAAACCTTTTTGATTACTCCATGATAGTGTCTATTAGCTATTCTACAGTCTATTTTTAAACAATCTTCTTATGATCTCCTTTACTTCCTCTCTAATGTCTTACAATTTTCTTCAGGGAGGCAAGATGAGCATTGAACCATGGAGCAGGTTTTGCTTTTAATCCCTGTTTTATCTTGGTGACTGGGTGCACCCAACTAGAGGTCGAACCACCCAGTCTTCCCACTGCCGATAGGCTGCATCTGGGTTATCCCCTGACATTGGTATTGACATAGCAAGGGCTGTCATCTATTCCTTAATCTGTAGTTTAGACCATCCAAGGTCTATTCTAAAAGAGGGCTTAGTTGTGGCTTTCGACATAAAATTCTCCAGTGTAAAAAAAATTAGATAGTGGTTAGTCCAGGGAAAAGTGGAAGGCCCTTTTACCTGGATCTTAGGGTCATTACTAAAAATAGGGTCTAGCAAATGTCCTTTATCATGAGTAGGGCCCTCTACTTTTTGTTTTAGCTGAATGGCCTCTAGATCCTGTATTGACCTATTAGTAAAAGGGTTGTTAACTTCATATAAGTACATGCATATTGAGGTCTTCCAGGATGGTAATATTGATTTTTCCAATGGCCAAACTGGCCAATGCATCCAGTAGGGCCTCAATAAATTCATAGGAAGACCCAAGTGGTCTGTATAGTAGAAGCACTGTGAAAGTACACCAAGAGGATAGAAATATAGTGAAAGGAAAGTTCTCACAGCGAGGAATAGGCAGGGGATTGACCATGCAACGGTATCATTTAGTACAATTGCTATACCGCCACCCACTCTGTTTACTCAATCTAGTCTACATATGTGATAGCCCACCAGTAGAGCCGCTGTGATCTCTGGACCAGCATTTTCATGGAGCCAGGTTTCCCTAAATCATAGAACATCTGGGTTGTCATCCTCTATCAGCAAACTTATCTCAGTTTAATGGCATGGTAAGCACCTAAAATTAACTAGGAACATCTGATAACGCATCTAGCCCTTATAAATTACCTGTACCTGGACACGTTGGAGGTTGGTGAACCTTTTAGCCGAGTTGGGCTCTCCTCATCCTAGAATAGTCAAATCGCTTAAACCAATAATCAATAACTATTGTAATCGATATCCAATACTCTATTTCTAGGTCAGAATAACACATTAGGAATTAATAACAGTTGGTATTTCGACGCAACATGACCTTTCAGTCACGAATAACCACACCAGTTTATTAAAAGTTAGTGATTTTATTTCCCTTTATTAACAAAGCTAGCACAATGTATATATGTCTCAAAACCAAATGATATATGTATACGAACATTACTAGCTGTCCATAGCGGCGGAAGAAACTCAATCTACGCAAAATCTGAATTATAATGCATTCAGTTATAGCAATACAAATCACTAATATGAGTAATTGAATTTGACTAATTGCATACATAGGTCAGCATGACAAGATTTCAATTCAACATGGTGCGTCAAGTGCATACCTCGACTAACCTCTAATTAGCATTGGCATGTGGGGCTTCATGCAAAACGAATTTAGTCCACACAAAATTGGAAAACTTCTAGCTTAGGCCCTATCAAATAGCAGTTGGTACCTTAAGGGAAAACCACAATCCATAATACAATTTTCCTTTCATAATTACCAAATACAATCAGCATACAAGGAAAGTCTTCGTCCCTCAGGTACCGGTCCGATCAGCATGGGGCAGATACCAAAGGGGCAGAATTAAGGGCAAGTTTCCTTGCAGCAGCAAGGAGAATGGGGCAAAGTTACTACATGGGCAAGATGGGGCAATTTAAAGTTAAAGTCTCTAGGGTGAAAATTCTCAAAGTCTCTTTCTCCGGAATAGAGAAAGGGGCATCAATATGTCGTCCAAGATGGTGTCTGGCATTTGGCTTCAAAGATGGCATCAAGGAAAATGGCTGACTTCTCTTTGTCCGGTGGGTTTAAGTAAGAAACATTCCAAATACTTCAGGGTCTTCCATTGGAGGGTTCATAGGGTGGCTTCAATTTGACCAATGAATAGTGTCTTTCTCCTAGTACTCAATTATGCATACATTGTCCTTGGAGCCTTGGAACACAAGTTGCAACAAGGTTTGCCAAATATTTCGGTATCATTACTTTTATTGTCCGCACCTGCAGGAGCTGACCTTGCATCAAAAGGGATGCAACCATCCTAGCACGAAACCTTGAGATAAGTGTATTAGTCATTTCTACTGGATAAATACAACCTTTTAAATGAAATAATATATTTGGTTAGTGCAAGTGAAAACCACACAGTTGAATCTGAGACCAAGCGACTAGGCCAAAGCCTCTACTAAATTTAAGCTCAGCATAAAACAGCTTCAATCAAGAAAATCATAAAACACATTTGCAATTATGACGGATTACTACAATTTTCAATTCTTCATGATTAATTAAGCTTGTTTATAATAATGGCGAACTACTCAGTGGGCACAATTTCCCACATACATTATTTTCTTTACTAAAATCACACTACATTATACGATTTTGGTTACATGATATATGAATATATGTTAGTCCTTCTTTTTCTGCCTCATCAATCCCTCCTCTGATGACTAATTATGTCATCACATCAAATCTACCCACACATTTTATTCTATTAAAATTCTGTTTTAGTAATTTGGCACTTCAGTCAATTCCCTCTTTCTTTTTGTTCCCTTTGATTTTTCTCTGTATATTTCTACCATTTTATTTTGCTCTTTCTCTTCCTTTTTCCTTTTGTTTCTTGTTTTCAATATTTTAATAGCTTTCCATATTCCCCAAATACCTAATAGACAAATTAACACTATTAATATTCCTTTTACTATTTTCAGTAACAATCCGTTCCAAATTTTGCTGAGCCAATTTCCCACGGAAGCAAATCCTTCTCCAACCTTTTCCCATACCCCTGGTTCTTTCAATTCTTTCAAATCTGTACTTTCGTTAGTTAAATTTATAAGCATTTTTCTAATTTGCCCGCTGTTGTCTGGAATATAAGTACAACAGTGACGTGTACCAAGTATTTTGCAAACACCGCCATCCTTTGCTAAAAGAATGTCTAATGCAAGCCGATTTTGAAGAGTCATAGCTCTTTCTGCAGCAAGTTCAGCATCCATCAGGATTATAGCTCCTGAGAATTTTGTCAGCATGTTATCCACAATAGTAGACAACTTTCGTATTTTAATTGAATTCAATATGACTCCCACTGAAGGAATCACTGCTCCAAATATATCTCCTACCACACCAAAAGCTGTCTCCCTTTTCTGAACATGATGTGATTCAGACAGCTTTGGAAATTTCTTTAAGTCGTCCAGTTGATAAACCTTTGGGAATACTATTCCCAAATAACATCTCCAATAACATCCTTTAGGAAGGCGATAATAGGCGTTAAGTCCACAAATATAATATATCCCTGGAATAACTGGGTCTTGTCCATTCAGCATGAACGTTCACTTAGGTTGAAACAAAAACGTATGTTTACATTCACTCGTTCCCACAAAGACTGTGTCGTAATATGATTTATGTCTATGTACACAGAACCACCCTAGGTGTAATGCATCTAAGGCTATTTTCCCTTGTGTTTTTATCGTGGCAAAAGCATAGTTATCTACAGATGTCCTCTTATGTAATTCCCTTTCTAATTTCTCCTTCACCGCTTTCCTCCTATCGTCAGTGCGATCTAAAAAGCTTATCTCCATTGGTGAAAGCAAGCATATAAGGTTCTCTCTATGTGCATGAGCTGTGTGAAAAGGTGACAATGGCTCAAAGAAGCCCCTCATTAATTTGATATAATAATCTCTTGCTACTTTACTCAGGTACTCAATTATGGGGATATATGCAAATGTAACATCCTGATTGGAATAAAAATAGTGAATATAGTCCTGGCCATAAAATCTGGTCATTATTAAACTACATGTAATTCCATACGTAAGAGGCATGCTGTGATATGTCACCCCTTCCACTACTGAGGTAGGTATTTGTGTGCATACATAACAATCTTTCGCATCCATTGTCTCAACATACTCACTCAACAAGCGATAGAAAACGTTGGACAAAAGTTCCTTCTTATCATGCAAATGCCTTTCATCTTGTTCGAGTTTCTTCAAAGGTGTTAGTTCAGTAATAGGTTTAGAAGTAGAAGCATCATTTGTTTCTTTCTCATTCTTTCCATGCATTCCAAGAACTATTGCTACAATGATTAGTACACATGCAGTTATTAGACCTATACACACGTATTTACAACACTTCATCTTATTTCCCTGTGTAGTGTAGCCTGTCATGACCTATATAGAATCAGAAAGTTGAAGACACTTTATCAAATCAGGTTTGCAGATATATATATATATAAAGCTGAACGAGTTCAATGTTCACACAGTTCTTTTTAGCAGCATTAGTCTCTTATCGGCTTAGCAGCTTTGTCTCAAAATTGGTTTCAAAGTCAATCAAGTTAGCAATGTCTTAGCCGGTTCAAAAGTCAATCAGGTTGCTAATGTCTCATTTGGTAATGTTCATGGAATTCTCACTTTTCAAGTGCCAAAGTGAAGTTCTGCTTCTTCGTTCTCAAGACTGAGAGATAGGAATTTGTCTGACCAATCGTTAGTGGCTATGTATGCCCACTCCGGACCAGAATATCTTCTGCTCGGTATTCTTTTCCTTTTCAATTTTGCCTCTCCTTTTGATTCTCTCTCTCTGGTACTCTCTTCCTTGGCCAGGTCTTTCTCTCCACTTGGTGTTGTTATTGCAACAGACACTTCTTTTCTTTTCTCTTTCAACTTTGGCCCTTCACTTGATATTTCTTTAGTCCTTAGTTTCACTGGTGATATGCTTTGTCTCCGTTTCACACTGTTTTCACCTGAGGGACCTGCAACCGGCTCCAGACAAGGTTGAACGATTTCACCCTGTCCCGCCTCTTTTTCTTCCCCTAGGAGGTCAATCAGATTTTCCCTTTCTTTTCCTGTATCGTCTGCTTCTGGGAAAGCCCTCCTCTGATCAGGCTCTTCTGCTTCTTCACCTGTCGCAGACTCTTTGTCACCCCTCAGGATCTTCGTCACTTTCTGATGTTTCTCCTCCGTTCTCCTCAAATGGATCAGCTATTTCTTCCTCAGAACATATCTCTCCCTCCTCTATTTCTGCTTGCTCGCCTCCAGGTTCTCTTTGTTCTGTCTCGGTGCCTGGCACTTTCTTGTCAGTCACTGGCGATTTCAGCGCTTCAACTTCCTCTTCCGTAGGGCACGTCACCCTTTTCGTGTGACTGGCGTGAATCCAGTTGGGAACTCCCGCACACTTCACAGCGGTGGTAGTTGTCAGAATCACTTGGAAAGGTCATTTCCAACGGGTTTCCAGACACGACTTCCTCATGTGCTTCTTTATCACGACCCCGTCACCTGCTTTCAGGGCATGTCCTGGACCTTGGATCGGTGGCAAGGTGGTTGCTTCCACCTGGTGAGAAAAACAGCGCACCACATCAGATAGGCCTTTGCAGTAGTCCAACACCATATCATCTGTAATATTCAAAAGAGCATTTGCAGGAACCGCTGGAAGCCTCATGGCTCTGCCCATGAGGATCTCATGCGGGGACAGTCCAGTCTTTCGATCAGGGGTGTTTCTCATTGACATTAACACCAAGGGCAATGCGTCAGGCCATTTTAAGTTTGTTGATGCACATATTTTTGCCATCCTCGATTTCAATGTGCCATTCATTTGCTCCACTAGTCCTGATGCTTCAGGGCGGTAGCTACAATGCAATTTTTGCTCAATGTTCAGCGCTGCACACAGTAATTTTATTACTTCGTTATTGAAGTGACTTCCCCTATCTGATTCTAAGGAGATCGGGAATCCGAAACGTGGTATTAGTTCTCTCAAGAGTAGTTTTGCAACTGTGAGACTGTCATTTCTGCGTGTATGGTATGCTTCAACCCAGCGACTAAAAATACACACAATCACCAACACATACTTCAAGCCTCCATGCACAGGCATTTCAATAAAATCCATTTGCATCCTGCTGAATGGACCTCCTGCCCTCCCAATATGGCTCAGATTTACTACTGTTCCCTTCCCTGCGTTCATTTGTTGGCAAATGACGCAACAATGGCAAACTGCTTCAGCAACTTGACGGAATTTGGGATTAAACCAATCAATTTTGAATAGTCTAACAATGGCATCCCTTCCAAGATGGGCTTGTCCATGGTACAATCTGGCTAACTGTGTCAAAAGACTGTTTGGCAGAACCAATCTCCCTTCACTTGAAACCCACAAATCATCTAGTTTCTTTGCGCATTGTGATTTGGTCCATGAGAGTTTCTCATCTTCACTAACATCGTTCTGTAGGGACTTCAATTCATTGATTGTATCTGCAACCTTTAGAGCAAAAGCTTCACTTGGTTCAAGTTCTGGCTCATTTATCAAGTTCCATTCATCTCTGAGCAATATACAGTTCAATGAGTAAAACCTTGCAACTTGATCTGCATACCCATTTCCCAAAGAAACGTAGGCGGTCATTCTGACCCTGGCGGTCAAAGACCGCCAGGGCGGAGGACCGCGGGAGCACCGCCGACAGGCCGGCGGTGCTCCAATGGGGATTCCGACCGCGGCGGTAAAGCCGCGGTCGGACCGGCAACACTGGCGGGCTCCCGCCAGTGTACCGCCGCCCCATTGAATCCTCCAAGGCGGCGCAGCTTGCTGCGCCGCCGAGGGGATTCCGACCCCCCCTACCGCCATCCAGATCCCGGCGGTCCGACCGCCGGGATCCGGATGGCGGTAGGGGGGGTCGCGGGGCCCCTGGGGGCCCCTGCAGTGCCCATGCCACTGGCATGGGCATTGCAGGGGCCCCCGTAAGAGGGCCCCTAAATGTATTTCACTGTCTGCTGCGCAGACAGTGAAATACGCGACGGGTGCAACTGCACCCGTCGCACAGCTTCCACTCCACCGGCTCGATTCCGAGCCGGCTTCATCGTGGAAGCCTCTTTCCCGCTGGGCTGGCGGGCGGCCTGAAGGCGACCGCCCGCCAGCCCAGCGGGAAAGTCAGAATTACCGCCGCGGTCTTTCGACCGCGGAACGGTAACCTGACGGCGGGACTTTGGCGGGCGGCCTCCGCCGCCCGCCAAGGTCAGAATGAGGGCCATAGTCTTGTGATTTTGAGTGTGCACTGCATTTTACCACTGCTACTTCTCCTGGTAACTGGATGGCATGTAACAATTCCCTTATTCTTTTACCATTTTTCACTGGTGATCCTGAAGAGGTCATGAAGCCTCTTTGTGACCACAACTGTCCAAAGTCATGCACTATTCCAAATCCGTACTGACTGTCAGTGTAAATGGTGACTTTCATTAATGCGGAAAGTTGGCAAGCTCTAGTATGTGCTACCAGTTCTGCTACTTGTACAGAGTAAACTCCTTGAAGCCAAGATGCTTCCAGAAACACCTGTTATTGTACATACAGCATATCCTGCTTTCAATATTCCTAATGCATCTCTTACACATGAACCATCAACAAAAATAACTTGATCGTTTTCTTCCAATCGGGTGTCTTTGATGGCAGGTCTTGGTTTTGTACAAAATTCAGTAACCTGAAGACAGTCGTGCTCGATGTCTTCAGCGTTCTCAATTTCAACATTTTCTCTGGGAAACAAGGTTGCTGGATTCAATGTAGTGCACCTTTTCAGCTGCACATTGGGTGAACCCAAAATTATTGTCTCGTACCTTGTAAGCCTAGCACCGGTCATGTGCTGTGTTCGGGAACGTGTCAAAAGTATCTCGACTGAGTGAGGGACCATGACTGTTAAAGGATGTCCCATCACTATTCCTTCACTCTGATTTAGGCTGGTACCAACTGCTGCTACGGCACGCAAGCAACCTGGCAGTGCTGCTGCGACCGGATTCAAAGTAGCTGAAAAATATGCTACTGGTCTGTTTACGCCACCATGGGCTTGAGTCAAGACAGACAAGGAACATGCATCACGTTCATGACAAAACAATGTAAAAGGCTTTGTGTAATCAGGCATACCTAAAGCTGGAGCCCTGCACATGCATCCCTTTAATTCAATGAAAGCATCCATCTCATCTCTTTTCAGCTCTATTTCATCCAGCGCATCTTTCTGGGTCAGTTTCAGTAAAGGTTTTGCTAGAGTTGAGAAATTGGGAATCCATTGGCGACAGTAGCTCACCATTCCCAAAAACTTTCTCACCTCTCTTCTCGTCTTCGGTGGACTCATTTGAAGTACGCTTGTTATTCTCTCTTTCATAATTCTTCTCGACCCTTTCTCTATTTGGTGACAAAGATATTTCACTTTCTTCTGGCAGAACTGTAATTTCGAAGGGGACACTTTGTGTCCGTTCCTTCCCAAATGGTTCAATAGGGCAATGGTGTCAGCTGTACAGTCATTTTCTGTCTTGGATGCGATCAGCAGATCGTCAATGTACTGTACCAAGGTTGATTCAAATCGTAATTCCAATGATTCCAAATCTTTCTTTAGAATCTGATTGAAAATTGATGGTGACTCCGAAAACCCTTGAAGAATTCGACACCAACTGTAGACTCTGTCTAGGAATTTGAAACAAAAGAAAAATTTGCTGTCCTCGTGAAGAGGCACAGAAAAGAATGCTTGTGACAAGTCTATGACTGAGAACCACTCAGCATCACAGGGAACTTTAAACATTATCACAGCTGGATTTGGTACCACAGGACAACATTTGACTATTATGTCATTTATTTTCCTGAAATCCTGAACAATCCGGACCTTTCCACTCGGTTTTATTAGTCCCATGATTGGTGAATTACATGGACTACTTAACACTTCTTTTAGTACTCCCTGTTTTACAAACTCATCAATGAGGTGGGCGACTTTCATGAGGGTATCTTGTGCCATATGGTATTGTGGTGTCTGGGGAAAATTTACATTGGGTTTTATGGTCACTTTCACTGGTTCTACTCCTTTGACCAATCCTACTTCTTTCCCTGTCATATCCCACACTTCCTTTCCAACTGTTTCCTATAACTCAGCAGGAATATCTGCTTCAGTGAGCATTGGATAAAGTGTAATCAAGGGATACTCTTCATCGAAAGTTTCCACTTCGTCCCCTCCTACACTGTCCTCTTCTTCCCCATCACTGTTTGTCTGGATTTTAATTCCGTCATTTCAACAAATAATCGAACACCCCAATTTACACAATAAGTCTCTCCCTAATAGTGATATCGGGCTCGAGTCACACACCACAAATTTATGTGACCCTTGATAGCTACCAATTCTGACTTGCACTGGATCTGTGATTGGGTTTGTCAGGTACCTATTTGCTACTCCCACTACATGAACTGTTCTCCCTGAAAGTGGCAAATTTGGTACTTCAATGCTTCTAACTGTAGAGCGTGTAGCTGCGGTGTCAACCAAGAACGAAACACGGTGACCCATAACTCTCCCTTCCGCATATGGACCCTTTTGATCAACTTCCAAGGATGCTGCAAGCATACAATTTCCCTCCTCATCTGAACTTTCACTCTCCCAGACATCATTTATTCCGTTCTCACTGTGTAACAGGAATTGGTGTACTGTGTCACTTTGGTTCATTCCTTGACCCGCGACCTGTTGAGGAAGCATTACTTGTTGCTGATTCATTGGTGCTAAGGGTATTTGCATTTGCTGATTAGGTACCATAGGAAACTGTTGCATTGGCTGTAACTGTGCCATTTGTGCACGAGGCATTTGCACCTGCTGCGATTGTATGGGTTGTAAACCCTGCATCTGATTTACATTGTTTTGAAAATTCGGATTTGGACCTCTCAATTTCGGTCCTCTCATATTCTAAAATGCATTGACATCATTGTTTTGCTGACCTACACCTTCCTGCACCATCATTGGGCACTCCCGTTTTCAATGCCCGACGATTCCGCACGTGTGACATGGCATCACCTTCTTCATTGCCTGTATACCATTCGGAATCATAACAGTATTTAAATCAGGACCATTATTCACAAAACCTCCTCGGCCTCTGCCTCTCATTTGTGGCTGAAACATAGCATTTCCCTGCTGTTGCTGCTGCGGCAACTGTTGTTGGAAACCTTGTAAACCTTGGAAACCCGTCTGAGCTGCTCTAAGCTGCACCACCATCACCTTTTTTTTCAACCTTTTCTGCTTTGTCTCAATCTAATCACTGCAGTATTTTGCATAGTTCAACACCTCATCAATCGACTTTGACTGCCAACAAATCAAATGCATTTTAATCATCTGACTAATCTCTGGTCTCAACACTTCCACAAATCTGAACACAAAATGGAGCATGTCCTTTGCCTCAATCGTTTCCGTGCCACTGTAGTTTTTAAACGCTTTCAACAATCTCTCATAGTATGCATGTATCGACTCTTTAACCTCTTGTGCTGTTCTGTTAATCCTCTGCCACTCCACATTTTTCGACGCAACCTTTGTTTTCAAGTGCTCAATCACCTTATGGTATAAACTCATTACCGTAGGTGATGGTGCACCTGTGTCCCTGTCCCTTTCTGGTTCACTTGCTGGCCAACCTACAACCCTCTTACAATCTTCCCACAAATCTGCTGGAACCACAATTTCGAATAAGGTGTTCAGGTCTTCCCAAAGACATTTTGCGAGTTTCACAAATCTATCTGTTTGTTGATACCATTCAATCGGCTTCTCTCTTAATTTAGGGAAATCATCTGTAAAGGATTGAATATCGCACCTGTGCCACGGTACATGTACAAGTTTTCCCCCTGCTGTTTCTCTCATTGGCAACAGGGTTATCAGGTCGTCATTCTGTAGTGCATTTTCATTCCGATCTGTGTTACTTTCCTTCTTTTTGTCCTTTTTCTTAACCCATCTACTTTCCCATTTGTCTAAACATCTCCAGACCTGCGCACTCTGCAGTATCTCCTTAAGGTGTGTTTTCATCCCTGCAGATCTCATGTGTTCGAAGTCTTTTGTCTCAAAGTCTAGCCTGTAACTTCTGCTCAAGTGTTTAGTCTTACCTATATCGATCTCGTTTCTGTCTGCAATTTCTTGTAACTTCTTATGTATGCTGCTCACTTCTCTTGTAATCCTAGGGCACATGTATCTCAGCTCTTCTTCTGTGTATGATTCTAACCTGTTCAGACCCATCGTTCCCTCTACTAGTTCATCTGCTTCCATGCCCAATCTTATTTTATTCAGGTATTCTTCTCCCTTCCCGCTGGATGTACTCTATGGGGAGTTCAAACTGTTGAACCATTGTCTTAGCTGTTGTGCATTCAGTCCCATCAATGTAGCACTTACATCAACTGCTACTGATGGTTGCTGCAACGTTTCAGTTTTTGAAGTTAACAGTACTATTAGTGGTGGATTTGACCTTACCACAGTTGACGGAGCACAAATTGGAATTGGGCTAAATTCCGATCCATTTGGCAGTGTCGCTATCGGAGTCGTTTCTGGAGTGTTTTCTATGCATCTTCTCCCTGTCTCACCTTGTGTCATTACCCCCTGATCGCATACGTTTGGGTTAGCCTGTATGTACAATGGCACTGGTGGACCTACGGTGATAGGCAGAGATATTGCATCTGGATTCTGCCTGTTCCCCGAATTCTGTGGCATGTTAATCCCCACATTATGGTTAATCATTGCTGGCATACCTAACTGGCTCTCTGTTACTCAAGTGTACCTTGACACTTCTTGTACCTGCTTTTGGGGCATCAGAATTTGTGTTGATTCATATTGAATCAATGTCGGTCTTTGATAGTTCTGTCCTCCCTGCGCCATTAAATCAGAAGCCATTCCCAGATTATGCTCATCACAGCAGCTCCTTTGAGCTTGTGGCTGATAATTATTGACAGGATTCAATTTAGGCACGTCAGGATATATCCTCTGAATTTGCGGTATTTGTGGTGAAAAGGGCATATCAGAACTGCTCTGCCTCTGTGATATTTTCAAATTCGGTGTCACATTACCTTGTGTTGGTTCTGGAGGGGCAGTACTAATGCTTGAGCCTTTTTCGCTTTCCACATATGGTGGCGGGCGATCATTTAGCAATTGTATAATGAACTCCTCATCGTCTGACTCGTCTGATCTTTTCGAATTTCTGTTGTTTTCTCTATCTCTGGACTGACTCCTGTTTGTTTTATAGGTAGCTTTTCTTCCTTCCGTCTCTGCTTCTTCAGTAATTGCTGGAAACAATTGAATTCCCTGCAGTACGTCTGATCTCCAAACCTTTTGTGTGCTATCCCATCTGGCATCCTCTAGTGTCTTTTCTACTTTTCTTATTCTTGTCTCAAATTTCTTTTGTTGTTGATTTCTAGCTATTAGCTCCCAAATTGCTAGTGCCTCAAACTGTGCTGGTCTTGGAGGTACTTTCATGTCGTATAGCGCGAATCTTAGATTCTCCAAAACTCTTAGATCAAACGACCCATGGATAGGGAACGCTACACTTCCATGTTTTTCTGTTATTTTGCACCATTGCTTTAGCCAAAGACACGGTGCAACACCCTTTTCTTCAATCACGATGTAAGCTGGTGTACCCTCAGGCGGTGTTTCTTCTCCCACATTTGCTTTAATGTATACATCTCCCCTCAAGGCACTCTTGAATGCTTTGAAAAATTTCATCTTTCTGTCTTTTATTTTTCTAGAATATGTAATCAATAAGTGACTTTAATTCCCGGAATACTCTTCGCTTGCCTTTCCCCACCAATTGTGCTTCACGGACTGCGTCCAATCCGTGCGCGACCCTTCTCACCAACCAACCTATCCCAGCGCGGCTCCTAGTGACGTCACACTCACACACTGCGGCTGACAAAGTCCTGCGGCATGTCCTCCTTCATTCAGCTTCACTCAAAACTAATTATCGCAATATATCGTGAGCACTAACCAAAAAGAAGAAAACAAATCTGTCGATTTACTACAGGAAGGATAATACAATTGCTTCAGAAACTTTAGGGATTTTTCACTAGCCTCAGCAGTTATTCCATCTTTCTCGGTTTCTCGCTCTCGCAAGCAAAATGTGACCCGCAAACTTTACTCTCAACTGATCAATGAACTATTCTAGTGCACCTTAGAATTCGTCAAATCTCAAAGTCGAAAATGTTCTTTCATTCCTCAATATTCATACTGACTCGTTGACCACTCCCGATCAACCTATTAAACCGAACAGATTACAACATCAATCAAGTGTCTCATACACTTTTCAACATACTCCGGAGTCTCTTGACCTCGCAGGGCCCGTCTCAACATCAACAACCACGTGGACAATTTTCCTGCACAAAGCGCTACACACATGTGTAGTTCGACGACTTCCCTACTCTCACTCTTTGGAGTAACACTCCTCTAAAATCTCTTAACGGGAGTTCGTAACCCCCTAAAATCTTCACAAACTTCTCAATTAATCTGCGGCAATAAGATGTGCAAGCGCAAAACCCTAACTTCTCTCATACCGTCACTAGAAACGCCAGAAACATTCTCACACCTCCATTTCCTCCATTCGCAAGCTCCGAGATTCCGGGAAAGTCATTGGGGATTTAGGGCATCATCATCTCTCCAACTTAGGCCCATATTTATACTTTTTTAGCGCCGCATTTGCGCCACTTTTTGATGCAAAAGCTGCGCAAACTTACAAAATACGATGGTATTTTGTAAGTTTGCGCCAGTTTTGCGACAAAAAGCGGCACAAAAACGGCGCTAAAAAAGTATAAATATGGGCCTTATTTTATCCAAGAAAATTCTAACTTAACTCCGTCCATTGTTCGGATGGGGTCCCAAAGGGCCAAACCATCAATCTCTGCTATCATCTACTGATAACGCATCCAGCCCTTATAAATTACCTGTACCTGGACACGTTGGAGGTCGGTGAACCTTTTAGCCGAGTTGGGCTCTCCTCATCCTAGAATAGTAGAATCGCTTAAACCAATAATCAATAACAGTTGGTATTTTGACGCAACATGAACTTTCAGTCATGAATAACCACACCAGTTTATTAAAAGTTAGTGATTTTATTTCCCTTTATTAACAAAGCTAGCACAATGTATATATGTCTCAAAACCAAATGATATATGTATATGAACATTACTAGCTGTCCATAGCGGCGGAAGAAACACAATCTACGCAAAATCTGAATTATAATGCTTTCAGTTATAGCAATACAAATCCCTAATATGAGTAATTGAATTTGACTAATTGCATACATCGGTCAGCATGACAAGATTTCAATTCAACATGGTGCGTCAAGTGCATACCTCAACTAACCTCTAATTAGCATTGGCATGTGGGGCTTCATGCAAAACGAATTTAGTCAACACAAATTTGGAAAACTTCTAGCTTAGGCCCTATCAAATCGCAGTTGGTACCTAAAGGGAAAACCACAATCCATAATACAATTTTCCTTTCATAATTACCAAATACAATCAGCATACAAGGAAAGTCTTCGTCCCTCAGGTACCGGTCCGATCAGCATGGGGCAGATATCAAAGGGGCAGAATTAAGGGCACGTTTCCTTGCAGCAGCAAGGAGAATGGGGCAAAGTTACTACATGGGCAAGATGGGGCAATTTAAAGTTAAAGTCTCTAGGGTGAGAATTCTCAAAGTCTCTTTCTCAGAAATAGAGAAAGGGGCATCAAGATGTCGTCCAAGATGGTGTCTGGCATTTGGCTTCAAAGATGGCATCAAGGAAAATGGCTGACTTCTCTTTGTCCGGTGGGTTTAAGTAAGAAACATTCCAAATACTTCAGCGTCTTCCATTGGAGGGTTCATAGGGTGGCTTCAATTTGACCAATGAATAGTGTCTTTCTCCTAGTACTCAGTTATGCATACATTGTCCTTGGAGCCTTGGAACACAAGTTGCAACAAGGTTTGCCAAATATTTTGGTATCAGTACTTTTATTGTCCGCACCTGCAGGAGCTGACCTTGCATCAAAAGGGATGCAACCATCCTAGCGCGAAACCTTGAGATAAGTGTATTAGTCATTTCTACTGGAAAAATACAACCTTTTAAATGAAATAATATGTTTGGTTAGTGCAAGTGAAAACCACGCAGTTGAATCTGAGACCAAGCGACTAGGCCTAAGCCTCTACTAAATTTAAGCTAAGCATAAAACAGTTTCAATCAAGAAAACCATAAAACACATTTGCAATTATGATGGATTACTACAATTTTCAATTCTTCATGATTAATTAAGCTCGTTTATAATAATGGCGAACTACTCAGTGGGAACAATTTCCCATGTACATAATTTTCTTTACTAAAATCACACTACATTATACGATTTTGGTTACATGATATATGAATATATGTTAGTCCTTCTTTTTCTGCGTCATCACATCTTCCATAGTTCTCTTTCCTCACAGGATCTAGATAATGTTGCACTCAAGCTATTTTGTGCCTCGAGGGAACAGCTGCAAACAGTTTTCCAGTTTTAAGGGAGGGCAAATCTGAATTTTGTGCTGTGGTGTTATTGGCATTAGTTGCTGTAAAGAGTAATTTAATTGATTGCTGGACATCTGGGCAGAGTGTCTGGCCTCTGGTCGCCTTCGGGTGTGGACGGGTGCAGATGGGCTTGCTTTTGCTGCACCCTTGGTGCATCCACACCCGGCAGCCATTAAATATGCAGGCAACTAACCAATAGAGCGCCAACCTTCCTGGCCATTCTATGGTTAGTGTGGGGCAAACAAACAAAAACAACTTTATGGTTTTCCCACTATTCCCACTCCTCTCTCCTTTGTTAAAAGTATGTTTCCCCTTGACAAAAGTAAAACACTAAAAGGTTGGTTAAAGTCTGTGTCAAAAAGCACATTTAAAAATAAATAGGTAAGAGCAAATCTCAAACGGTGCAGCGCAATCTCACCTACACTTTTCTTTCCTGTGTACATGGAACAAACAAGCACACACATGACCTTCTCTTTCACTTACCAATTGGCATTTCTGGATGCTGCCATCTTTAAAATCCTACTTTAAAACCCTAATTATTAGCATCTCAGCCCTTTCCCCATAAATCATGTGGCTGTCCTTGTGTTTAGCGGAAACACCTAATAAATTATGAAGAGTGAATACATTCAAGTATAAAAGAAATAGATGAGAATCACGGACTATTTCTTCTTCTAGAATACCTCTGCTGAGGGAACAGCTAATGGCCAAATTCCGCTGTAACACATTCTTGCCACACAAGCAGAATGCCGCCTGCTGAGAATAAAATGGAGACATTAGGAGAAAGGAAAAAGGTTGGCAGGTTATGTGCATGTAGGCAGGCTATATGCACAACACATTTGCCAAATAGAGGTTTTTCTTGGTCATAGCGTAAGGAACGATAATGCGGATCTGCTGGCACACCTGTTAGATATCACAAACACACTAGCTTTATATTTAGAACACTGCCTGACTCCGAAAAACAAGTCACTAAAAAATTGGATACGTTTCTAAGAGCTTAGCAAGAAGAGAGTGGTTGTCTATCAAACTTTAGTTACTACAGATCATATGGAGCCTTACCTTTATTCTCTGCCTCATCACCACCAGAGATTCTATGGGGCATATTTATACTTCGTTCGCGCCGAATTTGCGTCGTTTTTTTCGACGCAAATTAGGCGCAAAACTAACGCCATATTTATACTTTGGCGTTAGACGCGTCTAGCGCCAAAGTATGGGCAAATAGCGTCATTTTTTGGCGTGAACGCCTTCCTTGCGTTAATGAGATGCAAGGAAGGCGTTCCCGTCTAAAAAAATGACGGCGACGCAAATGCGTCGTATTTATACTCCCGGGCAAAAATCACGCCCGGGAGTGGGCGGGGCAAAAAACCCCGCATTTGCGCCACTTTTTAACGCCTGGGTCAGGGTAGGCGTTAAGGGGCCTGTGGGCTCAAAATGAGCCCACAGGTGCCCTCCCCTGCCCCCAGGGACCCCCCCTGCCACCCTTGCCCACCCCAGGAGGACACCCAAGGATGGAGGGACCCATCCCAGGGACATTCAGGTAAGTTCAGGTAAGTATAAATTTTTTTGAAAAAATTTTTTTTGGGTGGCATAGGGGGGCCTTATTTGTGCCCCCCTACATGCCACTATGCCCAATGACCATGCCCAGGGGACATAAGTCCCCTGGGCATGGCCATTGGGCAAGGGGGCATGACTCCTGTCTTTACTAAGACAGGAGTCATTTAAATGGCGTCTGGGCGTCGTAAAAAATGGCGCAAATCGGGTTGAGGCGATTTTTTTGCCTCAACCTGACTTGCCCCATTTTAAGACGCCCTAACGCCATTTTCCCCAACGCCGGCGCTGCCTGGTCTACGTGTTTTTTTTCCACGCACACCAGGCAGCGCCGGTCTGCTAGCGCCGGCAAACGCCATTCCATAAATACGGCGCCCGCATGGCGCTTCAGAATGGCGTTAGACGGCGCTAAATTTTTTGACGCTAAACTGCGTTAGCGCAGTTTAGCGTCAAAAAGTATAAATATGGGCCTATCTGTTTAGGATTAGATTTCATAAAGCCCTTCATCTGGTCTTGTATCCAAGAGACATCTATGGAGAACTAGGCTTTGAGTTATGCCCCTGTCGTTCTCTGCCTACTCAATCTATGTTAAACTTTTTTTTGGGAGACTGGATTTTGTGCCGAGGAAACTGTTCTTAATTACATTACTTAGGTCCTTGAATATTAAAACTTGCATACCAGCTTTACTTTACCTACAATTGCTGCCAATGAACTATGTCTGCGTAATAGTCCACAAATTCATTTCAGCCGTAATTTTTTAACCCGTTTTTCGTTTTTTTTATGAGTCTCAGTTTTGACTATTGAACATCAGGCTGGGTTATTTTTCTGTAGTTGTATTACTGTAACATCTTCTTTTCACTTATAAGCTATCATATGATTTTAATTTTCAGTTGTGAAATAACTATTTTTGCTGCTAAATAACTTGCTCGTTACACGTCACTTTGTGAATTAACAGATGCACTAGTTTAATATACATCTGTTTTCATATCATGTCTGTACAATAGTGATTTAGGGCCATATTTATACTTTTTGATGCACAACTGCGCCAACGCAGTTGTGCGTCAAAAATATTAAAGCCGGCTAACGTCATTCCAAAGCGCCATGCGGGCGCCTTATTTATTGAATGACGTTAGCCGGCGGAGCTGACTGGTGTGCGTAAAAAAAAATGACTCACACCAGGCAGCGCCGGCGTAGGGGAAAATGAAGCTTCGGTGTCCAAAAATGGGGCAAGTCAGGTCTGAGGCAAAATTTTCACCTCAACCCGATTTGCGCCATTCTTTTTTACTCCCAACCCCCATTGAAATGACTCCTGTCTTAGCAAAGACAGGAGTCATGCCCCCTTGCCCAATGGCCATGCCCAGGGGACTTATGTCCCCTGGGCATGGCCATTGGGCATAGTGGCATGTAGGGGGGCACAAATCAGGCCCCCCTATGCCACAAAAAAACCCCCCAAAAATACTTACCTGAACTTACCTTAAGTTCCCTGGGATGGGTCCCTCCATCCTTGGGCGACCTCCTGGGGTGGGCAAGGGTGGCAGGGGGTGTCCCTGGGGGCATGGGAGGGCACCTCTGGTCTCCTTCCGAGCCCACAGGTCCCTTAACGCCTGCCCTGACCAGGCGTTAAAAAATGACGCAAAAGCGGCTGGACGTCATTTTTTTTGACCCGCCCACTCCCGTGCGTCATTTTTGCACGGGAGTTTAAATAAGGCGCACATGCCTTAGAGTCATTTTTTAGAAGGGAACGCCTACCTTGCATATCATTAACGCAAGGTAGGTGTCCACGCTAAAAAATGACGCAAACTCCAAGATCTTTGGCGCTAGACGGGTCTAACGCCAAAGTATAAATATGGAGTAAGCTTTGCGTCGGATTTGCGTAAAAAAAAACGACGCAAATCCGGCGCAAACAGAGTATAAATATGCCCCTTAATGTTATGCACTATTTCATGGTTCTACGAGACGAATAAAGAATGAATCGATTGATTGATCCTATCAAGAATTTGATTCCCTACTGTGTTGCAATCAATGTGACAGTTTGGAGGGAGAAATAACAGAGGATGATATCCAATCACATGTGGAAGATGGGTTCCCAAACTAATTTTATTTATTAAACAAAAATAAAATTCCCCCAGTATTCAATTAATTATTTAGTGATGCCAACTCTGTTGGCGTTCGATGGTTACATTTAATAGTGATATATATTACGCCTGTACGGAAACCGGGAAATGGTCTCCCTTCATATGCTCCAGTTATCGGCCCATGTCCTTACCTAATACAGCATTTAAGATTCTAGCAAGGGACTGAGCAACAAGGCGAGATTAGCAATTCCTGACCTGCTACATCCCTCACAGGTTGGTTTTGTAGCAGAGTGCTCTGCTAGCAACATCAAGAGAACCTTCTTTGGCAAGAGTGCGCTGAACCAGATGAACAATAAAAGCTCTCTCAGTGCGGAAAAGCATTTTTTTTTTTTTTAAATGGGGTTACTTGTTTTGTATCATGGAAAGAGTGTGCATTTGACCGAGCTGTAGTAATAAAGCGAAGTGGCTCTGCATAATTAAAGTAAACTGTTGGGTTTTCTGTCATACGTAAAATGAGTCAAGACAGTCTGCTCTAACCATAATTATTTCTCAGTTGGGAGCTACAATGAGGCAATCTCCTGATGTAGAGGGTGACAAGATGCCAGCAGACTTGCAGTAATTGTTCTGAGTAAAACGCCATGGAATGTGGAATCACCATGTTGGGTCAATTTTCCCAACCTATTCCATCTGTTTTTTTACCATTCACATTTAGCACCTGCTCTGAGCAGTAAATCCAGTTGCAGAAAAAACTAACTGGTAGTAATCAGGAGGAGCAAAGCATGCAATATTTCACACTGCCTTCTTTTTAGGTTGCACATCCTTGCGGAAAGATTCGTATCCTGAATCTAAAGTCAAAAACCCAGGAGCAAGTGTGCTCCTTCTTCCCCATTGAATCACATGGTCATCGGTGCTGGTGCCCGGGTTCTGTGTTCGTGAAGTTGTGTTGGTGATCTCTAACACTTCCATATATTAACATTTGCCATAGACTCCAATGTTAAATGAAAAAACAATGCTTTAGCTCTCAGTACTATATAGCATGTGGGATCAGATATCTGACTAGGAAGCTAGAGAGTTTAGTTTTTTTCTTTATCATTATTTCATGTTCATTTTTTTGTTTTATGTGTATTGTAGTACTTCTCTTATATAAAATAAAACACTAACTGGATATTTGGTCATTAGGAGTTATTATTCTTATTATTATGTTGCTTACAAAGCACACTAACACTTGACTCTAAAAGGAGAACAGAAAGCTACAGAAGAGCAAACACGAGAAGACATCAGATTTACATGAATAAAAAAGCTTTCAGTGAATGTCTAAGAGTCAAATGGTTATTCAGTTTCCAGATCCTCAATGGAAGGGCATTCCAGAGTTTGAGTTAGAAGTAGAAAAAGAGCAGCTGCCAAGGCCTGCTTTTACACCCAATCCAATCTCATAGAGCATCAGATGAAGAGGGGGACAGGGAGATCAACTGGTCCACTGCACGTTCTCACAAAACTCAATATGTCATAAAGTATAGGGTGCACTGTTCAAAATGGAAGGAAACAAAACCACCTCTCACAAGTAAGGAATAATGCTGGAGCAGGGGCCCTCATGTATCATCATCAGGATCAGCTCCACATCAGACTAGCGCTGCAATATCCAATGGGGCCCTACAGAGGACCACCTAGCCATAAATGATTGTACAGATCTCAGTACAGAAAATCTTTGAGGTTACTGAGAAACAGCTGAAGAGATAAAAATTAAAATTGGCTCAGGCACCTCCTCCGTGTGAAAAAAGATTTTTGAATCAATGAGCGAGGGTCTGGTCAAGTTTAAAAACAAAGGTAGAGTGAAAGGGAAAACAATGGTTCCACACCGTACAAAACAGCAGGTAAAAAGCACAATGAATTATTACCATAAAAAAGTCAACATGTTTCACGCCTAAAAATTGCCCAAAAGGGTCCATTGGTGCTTCATCAGGACTCATACAACAACTTTCTCCAGACCATCAACAGTTTAAATGTACTATACAATCAGTAAATATGTACATGGAAAAAGAAAAAGAATAGGAGTACATTTTTATTCACTACAGTTCTGTGTGTATTAGCACAAAAATACAGGGACCTGTGGAGACAAAAATAACATATGTTCCAGGTAATAACTGTATTACTATGCGAACAAAATCATAAAAAACTATAATGACGCACGTGGTTGGAAGTGCAATACTATGACAATAATGTGCTTAATATAAATGGCTCAATAAAAAGATGCTTACCGGCCTTATTGAGAAGAGGTGCTCCCAAAGAAGACAATGTCAAAAAATTGCTTGGAAGTTCTGTAATAATGTAATAAAGGAAAGATTGTCCCAATAAATTTGGTAATGTTGGGAAGAAACATCTAGACGTGAAGCATTGCACTGTACAAATGCATTAATAGAATGGTGTAAAACAGAAACAGAAAAAATATATATCAGGGTCTCTATTCGTCCTATAGGCATGAAGTTAAAAAATGAAAGGAGGAAAAATAGAGAGTGTCCCATAACGTTGCACTCGATAAAGCATAAGCAAAATAATAAGGTTCCATAAAACAACTAAACTACCAGCATCCCAAAGACGCTAGTAAATCAAGCGTCTGTGTTTCATAACAAAAAGAAAACATCGCAATTTCAATAACTCATTTAATTATCACACAGGCGCTGTCAAAAATGTTAAGAAGCTGTCAATGTATAGAATCTTCAGTCAAAAAAGAGGAGATATACAGACTGAAGACAAAGTATAGAAGAATCACAGTGTGCTCACAAGAGCGCCAAGACAGTCAGCATTTCCATCCTCTTCTGGTTCGCGATTCGCGACGTTAGGGGAATGCACGCAAACCCGAAAATATAAAAGGCCAAGTTGCACTTCGAAGAACCAATCGGAGAGGGGGTAACCAGAATCCCCGGTCACACCCACCTGTGGATTTCGTCAAAATAGAAGGACATAGAAGTGTGTGTTCGTCTTCGAGAGGAAAACACAAAGAGCAGGCTTCAATTTCAATTGAGACATCCCACAAAATCCAGGAAAGGACAAAAGTATGAGCTGGAATTCCTGGGTGCCATTTCTGCATATAAATAAACTATGTAGTGGTTAAGCTTGAATAAATTAATAAAAATAAACCACAAAGATGAGTGTGGCACCTAGTTAAGAAAATAGAATAATAATAATAAAATAAAATCCAAATAAAGCAAGGTGGATTCACCAGCAATGATGAACACAAGTTAATATAAACAAAGGATACTAATTTTTTAATTAATACCAAGAGAAAAATGAGGTGAAAAAAGGAATAAAAATAAAACATAACTAAAAATTGGAAAGGTGCTTAAACTTAAGGACCCATGAGAGTACAAAAAGGAAAAGGGGAAACTAGAAAATCAAAAATAGAAAGGAATGCCCCTATCTGAGGGTCATGCTACCCAATGCGGATAAAAAAGAAATGAACAGGTTATCTCATGTAGGAAGCAATTCTCATCCATGGTATGTCATCGTTAAGTCCATGGGTATAGGTGCCCAGCTTGAACACCCATAGTTGTTCAACTTCAAATAGAGATCTAATTGAGGATTTCAAAACTTCTAGAACATTCCACCACATATCATCTGGAGTGTGTCCTACCACACGGTAATGAATGCTTAGTTTAGTTGTTAAGCATCCACATCTAATGTTGCTTTTGTGTTCATTGATCCTGACCATTATCGGTCTTGTTGTCATACCTATGTACCGTAGGTCACAGGGACAACAGATCATATAAATGCAATACGAGAATCGCAATTTGTATGGCTTGATAAACACCAAAGGCCAATAGGATCGAGAAAAATGGTGGTCACGCGTTTGGTGAGGGGGCACACATTGCAGTTGCCACATGGGAAGTGGCCAATCACATGGGGTAGGCCCCAAAGTGTTCTTTGGTCAGGGTCAGGAGTAGAGTTCAACGGTCTCATGTTAACTATAATGTCTTTAATATTAGAAGTTCTTTTGAAAGCAAAAAGAGGCTTAGGGATAGTCACACCCCCACTTGTAAGGATCGATCATCAATTGTTAATGAGTTTTTTCAGGGTGTTAGATACTGGAGTAAAGGTAGTGACACAGGTAAACAAGGTGTGACGACCTTGGGTAAACAAGTCAACAAGGCATCCCTATTATTGTTCCGAACTTGTTTGCGAGCTGTGTTGATGATCTTTGATGGATAATGTCTTGCGTGGAGTTTCTTGACTAAGTCATTTTCCTGAATTTCAAAGAAAGACACATTACTGCAATTCTGAAGTAATCGCAAAAATTGCCCATAAGGTAAATTGTCTCTAGGGACTTTGGGATGATAACTGTCATATAATAGAAGACTATTGCGATCTGTTGTTTTGTGATAAGTGAAGGTGTAGAGCTTACCCTTTTCGATAGTGATAGAAAGGTCCAAAAAGGTGCCCCAAGCTGTTGACATTGTCGTGGTGAACTTTAAAAAAGGATCGAGGGTATTAATCCAACTTGTAAAAGAATCAACTAACTCCAACTCTCCCTGCCAAACAACAAGAATGTTGTCGATATATCGTCCCCATAGTTTAACCCCTTCGCTGCCAGGCCTTTTCTCCCTCATGTGCCAAGCCTTTTTTTGCCTATTTGGGGCAGTTCGCGCTTAGGCCCTCATAACATTTTGTCCACATAAGCTACCCACACCAAATTTGCGTCCTTTTTTTCCAACATCCTAGGGATTCTAGAGGTACCCAGACTTTGTGGGTTCCCCTGACGGAGTCAAAGATATTAGCCAAAATACAGTGAAAAATTCATTTTTCTTCAAAAAATGGGAAAAAAGGGCCGCAGAAGAAGGCTTGTGTTTTTTTCAATGAAAATGACATCAACAAAGGGTTTGTGGGGCTAAAATCACAAGCTTCCCAGCATTCGGGAACAGGCAGACTTGAATCAGAAAACCCAATTTTTCAACACAATTGTGACATTTTACTGGGACTTATCCCATTTTTACTATTGTTTGTGCTTTCAGCCTCCTTCCAGTTAGTGACAGGAATGGGTATGAAACCAATACTGGATCCCGGAAAGCTAAGCATTTCTGGAAAATAGACAAAATTCTGAATTCATCAAGGGGTTATTTGTGTAGATCCTACAAGGTTTTCCTGCAGAAAATAACAGCTGAAATAAACAAAATATTGAAATTCAGCTGCAAAAAACAGCCAGTTTTCTCCACGTTTTACTCTATAACTTTTTTTAAGTAATATACCGCTACATGTGCTGTACTCTTCTGGTTGCAGGGGTATATGAGGCTTGTAGGTTCATCATGAACCCTAGGTACCCAGAGCCAATAAATGAGCTGCACCTTGCTATGGGTTTTCATTCTATGCCAGGTATTACAGCAATTCATTTGCTGAAATATAAAAAGTGAACAATAGGTATCAAGAAAACCTTTGTATTTCTAAAATGGGCACAAGATAAGGTGTTGAGAAGCAGTGGTTATTTGCACATCTCTGAATTCCGGGGTGCCCATACTACCATGTGAATTACAGGGCATTTCTCAAATAGACGTCTTTTTTACACACTGTCTTACATTTGGAAGGGAAAAATGTAGAGAAAGACAAGGGGCAATAACACTTGTTGTGCAATTCTGTGCTCCCCTATGTCTCCTGTTAAAAATGGTACCTCACTTGCGTGGTTATGCCTACTGCTCGCGAAAGGAAACACAAAATGGACACATCACATTTTTACATTGAAATCTGCCATGTTTTTTGGAAAGTGCCTAGCAGTAGATTTTGGCTTCCAGCTCAGCCGGCACCTGGGGAAACCAACCAAACCTGTGCATTTTTTAAAACTAGACACCTAGGAGAATCCAAGATGGGGTGACTTGTGGGGCTCTGACCAGGTTCTGTTACCCAGAATCCTTTGCAAATCTCAAAGTTTGGCCAAAAAACACTTTTTCAACTCATTTCGGTGACAGAAAGTTCTGGAATCTGAGAGGAGCTACGAATTTCCTTCTACCCAGTGTTCCCCCAAGTCTCCCGATAAAAATGGTACCTCACTTATGTGGGTAGGACTAGCACCCGCGAAAGGAAATGCCCCAAAACACAGCTTAGACACATCACATTTTCACAAAGAAAACACAGCTGTTTTCTACAAAGTGCCTAGCTGTGGATTTTGGCCTCTAGCTCAGCCGGAACCTGGGGAAACCTAGCAAACCTGTGCATTTTTTAAAACTAGACACCTAGGGGAATCCAAGATGGGGTGACTTGTGCGCCTCTGACCAGGTTCTGTTACCCAGAATCCTTTGCAAACCTCAAAACGTGGCAACAAATTTACTTTTTCCTCTCATTTTGGTGACAGAAAGTTCTGGAATCTGAAAGGTGCCACAAATTTCCTTCCACCCAGTGTTCCCCCAAGTGTCTCGATAAAAATGGTACCTCATTTGTGTGGGTAGGCCTAGCGCCCGCGAAAGGAAATGCCCCAAACCACAACGTGGACAAATCACATTTTCACAAAGAAAACAGAGCTGTTTTTTATAAAGTGCCTAGCTGTGGATTTTGTCCTCTAGATCAGCCGGCACCTGGGGAAACCTAGCAAACCTGCAAATTTTTTAAAACTAGACACCTAGGGGAATCCACGATGGGGTGACTTGTGGGGCTCTGACCAGGTTCTGTTACCCAGAATCCTTTGCAGACCGCAATGTTTGGCCAAAAAACATGTTTTCCTCTTATTTCGGTGACAGAAAGTTCTGGAATCTGAGAGGAGCCACAAATTTCCTTCCACCCAGCATTCCCCCAAGTCTACCGATAAAAATGGTACCTCACTTGTGTGGGTAGGCCTAGCGCCCGCGAAAGGAAATGCCCCAAACCACAACGTGGACAAATCACATTTTCACAAAGAAAACAGAGCTGTTTTTTATAAAGTGCCTAGCTGTGGATTTTGTCCTCTAACTCAGCTGGCACATGGGGAAACCTAGCAAACCTGCACATTTTTGAAAACTAGAAACCTAGGAGAATACAAGATTGGGTGACTTGTGGGGCTCTGACCAGGTTCTGTTACCCACAATCCTTTGCAAACCTCAACATTTCACCCAAAAATACTTTTACCTCTCATTTCGGTGACAGAAAGTTCTGGAATCTGAGAGGAGCCACAGATTTCATTCCACCCAGCGTTCCTCCAAGTCTCCTGATATAAATGGTACCTCACTTGTGTGGGTGGCCCAAGTGCCTGCAACAGAAAAATTGTTATTGGTATTGTGGTGTCTGGGGAAAATTTACATTGGGTTTTATGGTCACTTTCACTGGTTCTACTCCTTTGACCAATCCTACTTCTTTCCCTGTCATATCCCACACTTCCTTTCCAACTGTTTCCTATAACTCAGCAGGAATATCTGCTTCAGTGAGCATTGGATAAAGTGTAATCACGGGATACTCTTCATCGAAAGTTTCCACTTCGTCCCCTCCTACACTGTCCTCTTCTTCCCCATCACTGCTTGTCTGGATTTTAATTCCGTCATTTCAACAAATAATCGAACACCCCAATTTACACAATAAGTCTCTCCCTAATAGTGATATCGGGCTCGAGTCACACACCACAAATTTATGTGACCCTTGATAGCTACCAATTCGGACTTGCACTGGATCTGTGATTGGGTTTGTCAGGTACCTATTTGCTACTCCCACTACATGAACTGTTCTCCCTGAAAGTGGCAAATTTGGTACTTCAATGCTTCTAACTGTAGAGCGTGTAGCTGCGGTGTCAACCAAGAACGAAACACGGTGACCCATAACTCTCCCTTCCGCATATGGACCCTTTTGATCAACTTCCAAGGATGCTGCAAGCATACAATTTCCCTCCTCATCTGAACTTTCACTCTCCCAGACATCATTTATTCCGTTCTCACTGTGTAACAGGAATTGGTGTACTGTGTCACTTTGGTTCATTCCTTGACCCGCGACCTGTTGAGGAAGCATTACTTGTTGCTGATTCATTGGTGCTAAGGGTATTTGCATTTGCTGATTAGGTACCATAGGAAACTGTTGCATTGGCTGTAACTGTGCCATTTGTGCACGAGGCATTTGCACCTGCTGCGATTGTATGGGTTGTAAACCCTGCATCTGATTTACATTATTTTGAAAATTCGGATTTGGACCTCTCAATTTCGGTCCTCTCATATTCTGAAATGCATTGACATCATTGTTTTGCTGACCTACACCTTCCTGCACCATCATTGGGCACTCCCGTTTCCAATGCCCGACGATTCCGCACGGGTGACATGGCATCACCTTCTTCATTGCCTGTATACCATTCGGAATCATAACAGTATTTAAATCAGGACCATTATTCACAAAACCTCCTTGGCCTCTGCCTCTCATTTGTGGCTGAAACATAGCATTT
Source organism: Pleurodeles waltl (assembly GCF_031143425.1). NCBI lineage: Eukaryota > Metazoa > Chordata > Amphibia > Caudata > Salamandridae > Pleurodeles > Pleurodeles waltl. The sequence goes on from NC_090439.1 coordinate 598,880,553, forward strand.
CCCTGCTGTTGCTGCTGCGGCAACTGTTGTTGGAAACCTTGTAAACCTTGGAAACCCGTCTGAGCTGCTCTAAGCTGCACCACCATCACCTTTTTTTCAACCTTTTCTGCTTTGTCTCAATCTAATCACTGCAGTATTTTGCATAGTTCAACACCTCATCAATCGACTTTGACTGCCAACAAATCAAATGCATTTTAATCATCTGACTAATCTCTGGTCTCAACACTTCCACAAATCTGAACACAAAATGGAGCATGTCCTTTGCCTCAATCGTTTCCGTGCCACTGTAGTTTTTAAACGCTTTCAACAATCTCTCATAGTATGCATGTATCGACTCTTTAACCTCTTGTGCTGTTCTGTTAATCCTCTGCCACTCCACATTTTTCGACTCAACCTTTGTTTTCAAGTGCTCAATCACCTTATGGTATAAACTCATTACCGTAGGTGATGGTGCACCTGTGTCCCTGTCCCTTTCTGGTTCACTTGCTGGCCAACCTACAACCCTCTTACAATCTTCCCACAAATCTGCTGGAACCACAATTTCGAATAAGGTGTTCAGGTCTTCCCAAAGACATTTTGCGAGTTTCACAAATCTATCTGTTTGTTGATACCATTCAATCGGCTTCTCTCTTAATTTAGGGAAATCATCTGTAAATGATTGAATATCGCACCTGTGCCACGGTACATGTACAAGTTTTCCCCCTGCTGTTTCTCTCATTGGCAACAGGGTTATCAGGTCGTCATTCTGTAGTGCTTTTTCATTCCGATCTGGGATACTTTCCTTCTTTTTGTCCTTTTTCTTAACCCATCTACTTTCCCATTTGTCTAAACATCTCCAGACCTGCGCACTCTGCAGTATCTCCTTAAGGTGTGTTTTCATCCCTGCAGATCTCATGTGTTCGAAGTCTTTTGTCTCAAAGTCTAGCCTGTAACTTCTGCTCAAGTGTTTAGTCTTACCTATATCGATCTCGTTTCTGTCTGCAATTTCTTGTAACTTCTTATGTATGCTGCTCACTTCTCTTGTAATCCTAGGGCACATGTATCTCAGCTCTTCTTCTGTGTATGATTCTAACCTGTTCAGACCCATCGTTCCCTCTACTAGTTCATCTGCTTCCATGCCCAATCTTATTTTATTCAGGTATTCTTCTCCCTTCCCGCTGGATGTACTCTATGGGGAGTTCAAACTGTTGACCCATTGTCTTAGCTGTTGTGCATTCAGTCCCATCAATGTAGCACTTACATCAACTGCTACTGATGGTTGCTGCAACGTTTCAGTTTTTGAAGTTAACAGTACTATTAGTGGTGGATTTGACCTTACCACAGTTGACGGAGCACAAATTGGAATTGGGCTAAATTCCGATCCATTTGGCAGTGTCGCTATCGGAGTCGTTTATGGAGTGTTTTCTATGCATCTTCTCCCTGTCTCACCTTGTGTCATTACCCCCTGATCGCATACGTTTGGGTTAGCCTGTATGTACAATGGCACTGGTGGACCTACGGTGATAGGCAGAGATATTGCATCTGGATTCTGCCTGTTCCCCGAATTCTGTGGCATGTTAATCCCCACATTATGGTTAATCATTGCTGGCATACCTAACTGGCTCTATGTTACTCAAGTGTACCTTGACACTTCTTGTACCTGCTTTTGGGGCATCAGAATTTGTGTTGATTCATATTGAATCAATGTCGGTCTTTGATTGTTCTGTCCTCCCTGCGCCATTAAATCAGAAGCCATTCCCAGATTATGCTCATCACAGCAGCTCCTTTGAGCTTGTGGCTGATAATTATTGACAGGATTCAATTTAGGCACATCAGGATATATCCTCTGAATTAGCGGTATTTGTGGTGAAAAGGGCATATCAGAACTGCTCTGCCTCTGTGATATTTTCAAATTCGGTGTCACATTACCTTGTGTTGGTTCTGGAGGGGCAGTACTAATGCTTGAGCCTTTTTCGCTTTCCACATATGGTGGCGGGCGATCATTTAGCAATTGTATAATGAACTCCTCATCGTCTGACTCGTCTGATCTTTTCGAATTTATGTTGTTTTCTCTATCTCTGGACTGACTCCTGTTTGTTTTATAGGTAGCTTTTCTTCCTTCTGTCTCTGCTTCTTCAGTAACTGCTGGAAACAATTGAATTCCCTGCAGTACGTCTGATCTCCAAACCTTTTGTGTGCTATCCCATCTGGCATCCTCTAGTTTCTTTTCTACTTTTCTTATTCTTGTCTCAAATTTCTTTTGTTGTTGATTTCTAGCTATTAGCTCCCAAATTCCTAGTGCCTCAAACTGTGCTGGTTTTGGAGGTACTTTCATGTCGTATAGCACGAATCTTAGATTCTCCAAAACTCTTAGATCAAACGACCCATGGATAGGGAACGCTACACTTCCATGTTTTTCTGTTATTTAGCACCATTGTTTTAGCCAAAGACACGGTGCAACACCCTTTTCTTCAATCACGATGTAAGCTGGTGTACCCTCAGGCGGTGTTTCTTCTCCCACATTTGCTTTAATATATACATCTCCCCTCAAGGCACACTTGAATGATTTGAAAAAGTTCATCTTTCTGTCTTTTATTTTTCTAGAATATGTAATCAATAAGTGACTTTAATTCCCGGAATACTCTTCGCTTGCCTTTCCCCACCAATTGTGCTTCACGGACTGCGTCCAATCCGTGCGCGACCCTTCTCACCAACCAACCTATCCCAGCGCGGCTCCTAGTGACGTCACACTCACACACTGCGGCTGACAAAGTCCTGCGGCATGTCCTCCTTCATTCAGCTTCACTCAAAACTAATTATCGCAATATATCGCGAGCACCAACCAAAAAGAAGAAAACAAATCTGTCGATTTACTACAGGAAGGATAATACAATTGCTTCAGAAACTTTAGGGATTTTTCACTAGCCTCAGCAGTTATTCCATCTTTCTCGGTTTCTCGCTCTCGCAAGCAAAATGTGACCCGCAAACTTTACTCTCAACTGATCAATGAACTATTCTAGTGCACCTTAGAATTCGTCAAATCTCAAAGTCGAAAATGTTCTTTCATTCCTCAATATTCATACTGACTCGTTGACCACTCCCGATCAACCTATTAAACCGAACAGATTACAACATCAATCAAGTGTCTCATACACTTTTCAACATACTCCGGAGTCTCTTGACCTCGCAGGGCCCGTCTCAACATCAACAACCACGTGGACAATTTTCCTGCACAAAGCGCTACACACATGTGTAGTTCGACGACTTCCCTACTCTCACTCTTTGGAGTAACACTCCTCTAAAATCTCTTAACTGGAGTTCGTAACCCCCTAAAATCTTCACAAACTTCTCAATTAATCTGCGGCAATAAGATGTGCAAGCGCAAAACCCTAACTTCTCTCATACCGTCACTAGAAACGCCAGAAACATTCTCACACCTCCATTTCCTCCATTCGCAAGCTCCGAGATTCCGGGAAAGTCATTGGGGATTTAGGGCATCATCATCTCTCCAACTTAGGCCCATATTTATACTTTTTTAGCGCCGCATTTGCGCCACTTTTTGAGGCAAAAGCTGCGCAAACTTACAAAATACAATGGTATTTTGTAAGTTTGCGCCAGTTTTGCGACAAAAAGCGGCACAAAAACGGCGCTAAAAAAGTATAAATATGGGCCTTATTTTATCCAAGAAAATTCTAACTTAACTCCGTCCATTGTTCGGATGGGGTCCCAAAGGGCCAAACCATCAATCTCTGCTATCATCTACTGATAACGCATCCAGCCCTTATAAATTACCTGTACCTGGACACGTTGGAGGTCGGTGAACCTTTTAGCCGAGTTGGGCTCTCCTCATCCTAGAATAGTAGAATCGCTTAAACCAATAATCAATAACAGTTGGTATTTCGACGCAACATGAACTTTCAGTCATGAATAACCACACCAGTTTATTAAAAGTTAGTGATTTTATTTCCCTTTATTAACAAAGCTAGCACAATGTATATATGTCTCAAAACCTAATGATATATGTATATGAACATTACTAGCTGTCCATAGCGGCGGAAGAAACACAATCTACGCAAAATCTGAATTATAATGCTTTCAGTTATAGCAATACAAATCCCTAATATGAGTAATTGAATTTGACTAATTGCATACATCGGTCAGCATGACAAGATTTCAATTCAACATGGTGCGTCAAGTGCATACCTCAACTAACCTCTAATTAGCATTGGCATGTGGGGCTTCATGCAAAACGAATTTAGTCAACACAAATTTGGAAAACTTCTAGCTTAGGCCCTATCAAATCGCAGTTGGTACCTAAAGGGAAAACCACAATCCATAATACAATTTTCCTTTCATAATTACCAAATACAATCAGCATACAAGGAAAGTCTTCGTCCCTCAGGTACCGGTCCGATCAGCATGGGGCAGATATCAAAGGGGCAGAATTAAGGGCACGTTTCCTTGCAGCAGCAAGGAGAATGGGGCAAAGTTACTACATGGGCAAGATGGGGCAATTTAAAGTTAAAGTCTCTAGGGTGAGAATTCTCAAAGTCTCTTTCTCCGAAATAGAGAAAGGGGCATCAAGATGTCGTCCAAGATGGTGTCTGGCATTTGGCTTCAAAGATGGCATCAAGGAAAATGGCTGACTTCTCTTTGTCCGGTGGGTTTAAGTAAGAAACATTCCAAATACTTCAGCGTCTTCCATTGGAGGGTTCATAGGGTGGCTTCAATTTGACCAATGAATAGTGTCTTTCTCCTAGTACTCAGTTATGCATACATTGTCCTTGGAGCCTTGGAACACAAGTTGCAACAAGGTTTGCCAAATATTTTGGTATCAGTACTTTTATTGTCCGCACCAGCAGGAGCTGACCTTGCATCAAAAGGGATGCAACCATCCTAGCACGAAACCTTGAGATAAGTGTATTAGTCATTTCTACTGGAAAAATACAACCTTTTAAATGAAATAATATGTTTGGTTAGTGCAAGTGAAAACCACGCAGTTGAATCTGAGACCAAGCGACTAGGCCTAAGCCTCTACTAAATTTAAGCTAAGCATAAAACAGTTTCAATCAAGACAACCATAAAACACATTTGCAATTATGATGGATTACTACAATTTTCAATTCTTCATGATTAATTAAGCTCGTTTATAATAATGGCGAACTACTCAGTGGGAACAATTTCCCATGTACATAATTTTCTTTACTAAAATCACACCACATTATACGATTTTGGTTACATGATATATGAATATATGTTAGTCCTTCTTTTTCTGCGTCATCACATCTTCCATAGTTCTCTTTCCTCACAGGATCTAGATAATGTTGCACTCAAGCTATTTTGTGCCTCGAGGGAACAGCTGCAAACAGTTTTCCAGTTTTAAGGGAGGGCAAATCTGAATTTTGTGCTGTGGTGTTATTGGCATTAGTTGCTGTAAAGAGTAATTTAACTGATTGCTGGACATCTGGGCAGAGTGTCTGGCCTCTGGTCGCCTTCGGGTGTGGACGGGTGCAGATGGGCTTGCTTTTGCTGCACCCTTGGTGCATCCACACCCGGCAGCCATTAAATATGCAGGCAACTAACCAATAGAGCGCCAACCTTCCTGGCCATTCTATGGTTAGTGTGGGGCAAACAAACAAAAACAACTTTATGGTTTTCCCACTATTCCCACTCCTCTCTCCTTTGTTAAAAGTATGTTTCCCCTTGACAAAAGTAAAACACTAAAAGGTTGGTTAAAGTCTGTGTCAAAAAGCACATTTAAAAATAAATAGGTAAGAGCAAATCTCAAACGGTGCAGCGCAATCTCACCTACACTTTTCTTTCCTGTGTACATGGAACAAACAAGCACACACATGACCTTCTCTTTCACTTACCAATTGGCATTTCTGGATGCTGCCATCTTTAAAATCCTACTTTAAAACCCTAATTATTAGCATCTCAGCCCTTTCCCCATAAATCATGTGGCTGTCCTTGTGTTTAGCGGAAACACCTAATAAATTATGAAGAGTGAATACATTCAAGTATAAAAGAAATAGATGAGAATCACGGACTATTTCTTCTTCTAGAATACCTCTTCTGAGGGAACAGCTAATGGCCAAATTCCGCTGTAACACATTCTTGCCACACAAGCAGAATGCCGCCTGCTGAGAATAAAATGGAGACATTAGGAGAAAGGAAAAAGGTTGGCAGGTTATGTGCATGTAGGCAGGCTATATGCACAACACATTTGCCAAATAGAGGTTTTTCTTGGTCATAGCGTAAGGAACGATAATGCGGATCTGCTGGCACACCTGTTAGATATCACAAACACACTAGCTTTATATTTAGAACACTGCCTGACTCCGAAAAACAAGTCACTAAAAAATTGGATACGTTTCTAAGAGCTTAGCAAGAAGAGAGTGGTTGTCTATCAAACTTTAGTTACTACAGATCATATGGAGCCTTACCTTTATTCTCTGCCTCATCACCACCAGAGATTCTATCTGTTTAGGATTAGATTTCATAAAGCCCTTCATCTGGTCTTGTATCCATGAGACATCTATGGAGAACTAGGCTTTGAGTTATGCCCCTGTCGTTCTCTGCCTACTCAATCTATGTTAAACTTTTTTTTTGGAGACTGGATTTTGTGCCGAGGAAACTGTTCTTAATTACATTACTTAGGTCCTTGAATATTAAAACTTGCATACCAGCTTTACTTTACCTACAATTGCTGCCAATGAACTATGTCTGCGTAATAGTCCACAAATTCATTTCTGTCGTAATTTTTTAACCCGTTTTTCGTTTTTTTAATGAGTCTCAGTTTTGACTATTGAACATCAGGCTGGGTTATTTTTCTGTAGTTGTATTACTGTAACATCTTCTTTTCACTTATAAGCTATCATATGATTTTAATTTTCAGTTGTGAAATAACTATTTTTGCTGCTAAATAACTTGCTCGTTACACGTCACTTTGTGAATTAACAGATGCACTAGTTTAATATACATCTGTTTTCATATCATGTCTGTACAATAGTGATTTAGGGCCATATTTATACTTTTTGACGCACGACTGCGCCAACGCAGTTGTGCGTAAAAAATATTAAAGCCGGCTAACGCCTTTCCAAAGCGCCATGCGGGCGCCTTATTTATTGAATGACGTTAGCCGGCGGAGCTGACTGGTGTGCGTAAAAAAAAATTACTCACACCAGGCAGCGCCGGCGTAGGGGAAAATGGAGCTTGGGTGTCCAAAAATGGGGCAAGTCAGGTCTGAGGCAAAATTTTCGCCTCAACCCGATTTGCGCCATTTTTTTTTACTCCCAACCCCCATTGAAATGACTCCTGTCTTAGCAAAGACAGGAGTCATGCCCCCTTGCCCAATGGCCATGCCCAGGGGACATGTGTCCCCTGGGCATGGCCATTGGGCATAGAGGCATGTAGGGGGCCACAAATCAGGCCCCCCTATGCCACAAAAAAAAAACCCAAAAAAATACTTACCTGAACTTACCTTAAGTTCCCTGGGATGGGTCCCTCCATCCTTGGGCGTCCTCCTGGGGTGGGCAAGGGTGGCAGGGGGTGTCCCTGGGGGCATGGGAGGGCACCTCTGGGCTCCTTCCGAGCCCACAGGTCCCTTAACGCCTGCCGTGACCAGGCGTAAAAAAATTATGCAAAAGCGGCTGGACGTCATTTTTTTTGACCCGCCCACTCCCGTGCGTCATTTTTGCACGGGAGTTTAAATAAGGCGCACATGCCTTAGAGTCATTTTTTAGAAGGGAACGCCTACCTTGCATATCATTAACGCAAGGTAGGTGTCCACGCTAAAAAATGACGCAAACTCCAAGATCTTTGGCGCTAAACGGGTCTAACGCCAAAGTATAAATATGAAGTTAGCTTTGCATCGGATTTGCGTAAAAAAAAACAACGCAAATCCGGCGCAAACAGAGTATAAATATGCCCCTTAATGTTATGCACTTTTTCATGGTTCTACGAGACGAATAAAGAATGAATCGATTGATTGATCCTATCAAGAATTTGATTCCCTACTGTGTTGCAATCAATGTGACAGTTTGGAGGGAGAAATAACAGAGGATGATATCCAATCACATGTGGAAGATGGGTTCCCAAACTAATTTTATTTATTAAACAAAAATAAAATTCCCCCAGTATTCAATTAATTATTTAGTGATGCCAACTCTGTTGGTGTTCGATGGTTACATTTAATAGTGATATATATTACGCCTGTACGGAAACCGGGAGATGGTCTCCCTTCATATGCTCCAGTTATCGGCCCATGTCCTTACCTAATACAGCATTTAAGATTCTAGCAAGGGACTGAGCAACAAGGCGAGATTAGCAATTCCTGACCTGCTACATCCCTCACAGGTTGGTTTTGTAGCAGAGTGCACTGCTAGCAACATCAAGAGAACCTTCTTTGGCAAGTGTGCGCTGAACCAGATGAACAATAAAAGCTCTCTCAGTGCGGAAAAGCATTTGATTTTTTTTTAAATGGGGTTACTTGTTTTGTATCATGGAAAGAGTGTGCATTTGACCGAGCTGTAGTAATAAAGCGAAGTGGCTCTGCATAATTAAAGTCAACTGTTGGGTTTTCTGTCATACGTAAAATGAGTCAAGACAGTCTGCTCTAACCATAATTATTTCTCAGTTGGGAGCTACAATGAGGCAATCTCCTGATGTAGAGGGTGACAAGATGCCAGCAGACTTGCAGTAATTGTTCTGAGTAAAACGCCATGGAATGTGGAATCACCATGTTGGGTCAATTTTCAGAACCTATTCCATCTGTTTTTTTACCATTCACATTTAGCACCTGCTCTGAGCAGTAAATCCAGTTGCAGAAAAAACTAACTGGTAGTAATCAGGAGGAGCAAAGCATGCATTATTTCACACTGCCTTCTTTTTAGGTTGCACATCCTTGCGGAAAGATTTGTATCCTGAATCTAAAGTCAAAAACCCAGGAGCAAGTGTGCTCCTTCTTCCCCATTGAATCACATGGTCATCGGTGCTGGTGCCCGGGTTCTGTGTTCGTGAAGTGGTGTTGGTGATCTCTAACACTTCCATATATTAACATTTGCCATAGACTCCAATGTTAAATGAAAAAACAATGCTTTAGCTCTCAGTACTATATAGCATGTGGGATCAGATATGTGACTAGGAAGCTAGAGAGTTTTGTTTTTTTCTTTATCATTATTTCATGTTCATTGTTTTGTTTTATGTGTATTGTAGTACTTCTCTTATATAAAATAAAACACTAACTGGATATTTGGTCATTAGGAGTTATTATTCTTATTATTATGTTGCTTACAAAGCACACTAACACTTGACTCTAAAAGGAGAACAGAAAGCTACAGAAGAGCAAACACGAGAAGACATCAGATTTACATGAATAAAAAAGCTTTCAGTGTATGTCTAAGAGTCAAATGGTTATTCAGTTTCCAGATCCTCAACGGAAGGGCATTCCAGAGTTTGAGTTAGAAGTAGAAAAAGAGCAGCTGCCAAGGCCTGCTTTTACACCCAATCCAATCTCATAGAGCATCAGATGAAGAGGGGGACAGGGAGATCAACTGGTCCAGTGCACGTTCTCACAAAACTCAATATGTCATAAAGTATAGGGTGCACTGTTCAAAATGGAAGGACACAAAACCACCTCTCACAAGTAAGGAATAATGCTGGAACAGGGGCCCTCATGTATCATCATCGGGCTCAGCTCCACATCAGACTAGCGCTGCAATATCCAATGGGGCCCTACAGAGGACCACCTAGCCATAAATGATTGTACAGATCTCAGTACAGAAAATCTTTGAGGTTACTGAGAAACAGCTGGAGAGATAAAAATTAAAATTGGCTCAGGCACCTCCTCCGTGTGAAAAAAGATTTTTGAATCAATGAGCGAGGGTCTGGTCAAGTTTAAAAACAAAGGTAGAGTGAAAGGGAAAACAATGGTTCCACACCGTACAAAACAGCAGGTAAAAAGCACAATGAATTATTACCATAAAAAAGTCAACATGTTTCACGCCTAAAAATTGCCCAAAAGGGTCCATTGGTGCTTCATCAGGACTCATACAACAACTTTCTCCAGACCATCAACAGTTTAAATGTACTATACAATCAGTAAATATGTACATGGAAAAAGAAAAAGAATAGGAGTAAATTTTTATTCACTACAGTTCTGTGTGTATTAGCACAAAAATACAGGGACCTGTGGAGACAAAAATAACATATGTTCCAGGTAATAACTGTATTACTATGCGAACAAAATCATAAAAAACTATAATGATGCACGTGGTTGGAAGTGCAATACTATGACAATACTTTGCTTAATATAAATGGCTCAATAAAAAGATGCTTACCGGCCTTATTGAGAAGAGGTGCTCCCAAAGTAGACAATGTAAAAAAATTGCTTGGAAGTTCTGTAATAATGTAATAAAGGAAAGATTGTCCCAATAAATTTGGTAATGATGGGAAGAAACATCTAGACGTGAAGCATTGCACTGTACAAATGCATTAATAGAATGGTGAAAAACAGAAACAGAAAAAATATATATCAGGGTCTCTATTCGTCCCATAGGCATGAAGTTAAAAAATGAAAGGAGGAAAAATAGAGAGTGTCCCATAAAGTTGCACTTGATAAAGCATAAGCAAAATAATAAGGTTCCATAAAACAACTAAACTACCAGCATCCCAAAGACGCTAGTAAATCAAGCGTCTGTGTTTCATAACAAAAAGAAAACATCGCAATTTCAATAACTCATTTAATTATCACACAGGCGCTGTCAAAAATGTTAAGAAGCTGTCAATGTATAGAATCTTCAGTCAAAAAAGAGGAGATATACAGACTGAAGACAAAGTATAGAAGAATCACAGCGTGCTCACAAGAGCGCCAAGACAGTCAGCATTTCCATCCTCTTCTGGGTCGCGATTCGCGACGTTAGGGGAATGCACGCAAACCCGAAAATATAAAAGGCCAAGTTGCACTTCGAAGAACCAATCGGAGAGGGGGTAACCAGAATCCCCGGTCACACCCACCTGTGGATTTCGTCAAAATAGAAGGACATAGAAGTGTGTGTTCGTCTTCGAGAGGAAAACACAAAGAGCAGGCTTCAATTTCAATTGAGACATCCCACAAAATCCAGGAAAGGACAAAAGTATGAGCTGGAATTCCTGGGTGCCATTTCTGCATATAAATAAACTATGTAGTGGTTAAGCTTGAATAAATTAATAAAAAGAAACCACAAAGATGAGTGTGGCACCTAGTTAAGAAAATAGAATAATAATAATAATAATAAAATAAAATCCAAATAAAGCAAGGTGGATTCACCAGCAATGTTGAACACAAGTTAATATAAACAAAGGATACTAATTTTTTAATTAATACCGAGAGAAAAATGAGGTGAAAAAGGAATAAAAATAAAAGATAACTACAAATTGGAAAGGTGCTTAAACTTAAGGACCCATGAGAGTACAAAAAGGAACAGGGGAAACTAGAAAATCAAAAATAGAAAGGAATGCCCCTATCTGAGGGTCATGCTACCCAATGCGGATAAAAAAGAAATGAACAGGTTATCTCATGTAGGAAGCAATTCTCATCCATGGTATGTCATCGTTAAGTCCATGGGTATAGGTGCCCAGCTTGAACACCCGTTGTTGTTCAACTTCAAATAGAGATCTAATTGAGGATTTAAAAACTTCTAGAACATTCCACCACATATCATCTGGAGTGTGTCCTACCTCACGGTAATGAATGCTTAGTTTAGTTGTTAAGCATCCACATCTAATGTTGCTTTTGTGTTCATTGATCCTGACCATTATCGGTCTTGTTGTCATACCTATGTACCGTAGGTCACAGGGACAACAGATCATATAAATGCAATTACGAGAATCGCAATTTGTATGGCTTGATAAACACCAAAGGCCAATAGGATCGAGAAAAATGGTGGTCAAGCATTTGGTGAGGGGACACACATTGCAGTTGCCACATGGGAAGCGGCCAATCACAGGGGGTAGGCCCCAAAGTGTTCTTTGGTCAGGGTCAGGAGTAGAGTTCAACGGTCTCATGTTAACTATAATGTCTTTAATATTAGAAGTTCTTTTGAAAGCAAAAAGAGGCTTAGGGATAGTCACACCCCCACTTGTAAGGATCGATCATCAATTGTTAATGAGTTTTCTCATGGTGTTAGACACTGGAGTAAAGGTAGTGACACAGGTAAACAAGGTGTGACGACCTTGGGTAAACAAGTCAACAAGGCATCCCTATTATTGTTCCGAACTTGTTTGCGAGCTGTGTTGATGATCTTTGATGGATAATGTCTTGCGTGGAGTTTCTTGACTAAGTCATTTTCCTGAATTTCAAAGGAAGACACATTACTGCAATTCTGACGTAATCGCAAAAATTGCCCATAAGGTAAATTGTCTCTAGGGACTTTGGGATGATAACTGTCATATAATAGAAGACTATTGCGATCTGTTGTTTTGTGATAAGTGAAGGTGTAGAGCTTACCCTTTTCGATAGTGATAGAAAGGTCCAAAAAGGTGCCCCAAGCTGTTGACATTGTCGAGGTGAACTTTAAAAAAGGATCAAGGGTATTAATCCAACTTGTAAAAGAATCAACTAACTCCAACTCTCCCTGCCAAACAACAAGAATGTTGTCGATATATCGTCCCATAGTTTAACCCCTTCGCTGCCAGGCCTTTTCTCCCTCATGTGCCAAGCATTTTTTTGCCTATTTGGGGCAGTTCGCGCTTAGGCCCTCATAACATTTTGTCCACATAAGCTACCCACACCAAATTTGCGTCCTTTTTTTCCAACATCCTAGGGATTCTAGAGGTACCCAGACTTTGTGGGTTTCCCTGACGGAGTCAAAGATATTAGCCAAAATACAGTGAAAAATTCATTTTTCTTCAAAAAATGGGAAAAAAGGGCCGCAGAAGAAGGCTTGTGTTTTTTTCAATGAAAATGACATCAACAAAGGGTTTGTGGGGCTAAAATCACAAGCTTCCCAGCATTCGGGAACTGGCAGACTTGAATCAGAAAACCCAATTTTTCAACACAATTGTGACATTTTACTGGGACTTATCCCATTTTTACTATTGTTTGTGCTTTCAGCCTCCTTCCAGTTAGTGACAGGAATGGGTATGAAACCAATACTGGATCCCGGAAAGCTAAGCATTTATGGAAAATAGACAAAATAGACAAAATTCTGAATTCATCAAGGGGTTATTTGTGTAGATCCTACAAGGTTTTCCTGCAGAAAATAACAGCTGAAATAAACAAAATATTGAAATTCAGCTGCAAAATACACCAGTTACTCTATAACTTTTTCCTGCAAAGTAATATACCGCTACATGTGCTGTACTCTTCTGGTTGCAGGGGTATATGAGGCTTGTAGGTTCATCAAGAACCCTAGGTACCCAGAGCCAATAAATGAGCTGCACCTTGCTATGGGTTTTCATTCTATGCCAGGTATTACAGCAATTCATTTGCTGAAATATAAAAAGTGAACAATAGGTATCAAGAAAACCTTTGTATTTCTAAAATGGGCACAAGATAAGGTGTTGAGAAGCAGTGGTTATTTGCACATCTCTGAATTCCGGGGTGCCCATACTACCATGTGAATTACAGGGCATTTCTCAAATAGACGTCTTTTTTACACACTGTCTTACATTTGGAAGGGAAAAATGTAGAGAAAGACAAGGGGCAATAACACTTGTTGTGCAATTCTGTGCTCCCCTATGTCTCCTGTTAAAAATGGTACCTCACTTGCGTGGTTATGCCTACTGCTCGCGAAAGGAAACACAAAATGGACACATCACATTTTTACATTGAAATCTGCCATGTTTTTTGGAAAGTGCCTAGCAGTAGATTTTGGCTTCCAGCTCAGCCGGCACCTGGGGAAACCAACCAAACCTGTGCATTTTTTAAAACTAGACACCTAGGAGAATCCAAGATGGGGTGACTTGTGGGGCTCTGACCAGGTTCTGTTACCCAGAATCCTTTGCAAATCTCAAAGTTTGGCCAAAAAACACTTTTTCAACTCATTTCGGTGACAGAAAGTTCTGGAATCTGAGAGGAGCTACGAATTTCCTTCCACCCAGTGTTCCCCCAAGTCTCTCGATAAAAATGGTACCTTACTTATGTGGGTAGGACTAGCACCCGCGAAAGGAAATGCCCCAAAACACAACTTAGACACATCATATTTTCACAAAGAAAACACAGCTGTTTTCTACAAAGTGCCTAGCTGTGGATTTTGGCCTCTAGCTCAGCCGGAACCTGGGGAAACCTAGCAAACCTGTGCATTTTTTAAAACTAGACACCTAGGGGAATCCAAGATGGGGTGACTTGTGCGCCTCTGACCAGGTTCTGTTACCCAGAATCCTTTGCAAACCTCAAAACGTGGCAAAAAATTTACTTTTTCCTCTCATTTTGGTGACAGAAAGTTCTGGAATCTGAAAGGTGCCACACATTTCCTTCCACCCAGCGTTCCCCCAAGCCTCTCGATAAAAATGGTACCTCATTTGTGTGGGTAGGCCTAGCACTAACGAAAGGAAATGCCCCAAAACACAACGTGGACACATCACATTTTCACAAAGAAAACAGAGCTGTTTTTTACAAAGTGCCTAGCTGTGGATTTTGGCCTCTAGCTCAGCCGGCACCTGGGGAAACCTAGCAAACCTGCAAATATTTGAAAACTAGACACCTAGGGGAATCCACGATGGGGTGACTTGTGGGGCTCTGACCAGGTTCTGTTACCCAGAATCCTTTGCAGACCGCAAAGTTTGGTCAAAAAACACGTTTTCCTCTCATTTCGGTGACAGAAAGTTCTGGAATCTGAGAGGAGCCACAAATTTCCTTCCACCCAGCATTCCCCTAAGTCTACCGATAAAAATGGTACCTCACTTGTGTGGGTAGGCCTAGCGCCCGCGAAAGGAAATGCCCCAAACCACAACGTGGACAAATCACATTTTCACAAAGAAAACAGAGCTGTTTTTTATAAAGTGCCTAGCTGTGGATTTTGTCCTCTAACTTAGCTGGCACATGGGGAAACCTAGCAAACCTGCACATTTTTGAAAACTAGAAACCTAGGAGAATACAAGATTGGGTGACTTGTGGGGCTCTGACCAGGTTCTGTTACCCACAATCCTTTGCAAACCTCAAAATTTCACCCAAAAATACTTTTACCTCTCATTTCGGTGACAGAAAGTACTGGAATCTGAGAGGAGCCACAGATTTCATTCCACCCAGCGTTCCTCCAAGTCTCCTGATATAAATGGTACCTCACTTGTGTGGGTGGCCCAAGTGCCTGCAACAGAAAAATGCCAAAAACATGTAGAGATTGAGGGGATAGCACAGCGACTTGATAAGCACATATTTTTCTTTTATACATCTTTTAGGCTGACTCTGCTTTGGGGACCCACACAAGTGAGGTATCATTTTACTTGGGAGACTGAAGGGAACTTTGGGTGGTAGGAAATATATGCCTCAACGGTGATCCAACAAAGAAAAGAAAAGTGATATGTTTTTTTAAGCAAATGTTGAGGTTTGCAGAGGAGTCTGGGTAAGAAAGTGTTGGGGGATCCAGGCAAGCCACACCTCCTTGGACTCCTTGGTATGTCTATTTTTATAATTTGGTTTGGTAGGTTTCCCTAGATGAAGGTGGCACCCGGGACCAAAAACATAGGTGCCCCCCCCCAAACACAGGTAGTTTTGCAATAGATACATTTGATGTGCCCACCTACTTATGTGTTGTTCCAAACACTACATTTGTGAAAAGAAATGCACTTTGGTTATGTTAAAAAAACCCCTCACCCACCAACCATGTTGGTGGCATGCTTCATCATCTGGGTCCCACCAGAGACACCTAGCGTGTCAGAGGTGTGCTGCGACGCCTGATTACAGTGGAGCAGGTTTTGCCATTTTTACCACACATACTGGTTGGATTTGGCACGAGGGTGAGTTTTGGTTCAGTGGCCTAAAATAGGCCTATCTGCCACCAAGGGGGGCCGAACTGTCCAATAGTACATTTGGCCCATGGGGGTGACCCTTGCCCAAAGATCCGTCCCCCAACACAAAAAACAAACAATAAAAATCAATCTCTGGTGTCTAGTGGCTTTCTGCCCCTCTTGGGGGTAGATCGGCCTAAAAATTAGGCCAATCTGCCCCCAAGCGGGGCAGAAACGGCAAAAATAGGTATTGCCCCGCAAAAGAGAGCGACCCTTGCCCAAGGGGTCGCTCTCCATAATAGCAAACACACACAAGCATATACACTAAATCCCTGGTGTCGAGTGGGAATTCCTGCTGCCCGATCGCATAAGGATCGGGCAGCAGAAATGCTCAAAGAGACATCGAGGGAAAGGAAAACCCTTTCCTTTCCCTCAATGCCTCTTTTACATGCATTCCCCCACCTCCCGGAGGAAACCTACCTCCTTCCTCTAGACGTGTTGGAAGCCAAATGGCGTCCATGCGTCTTTCCTCCCTTTCATGATGTCAGTCATTGGCCGGGGCAGTGTGGTGGGGGTGGGGCGGGGGTGGAAGGGGAAGGGATTCCCCTTCCAGGCCTGACCTATGGGGGTGGGGAGCAGGGGTGGCCCTCGGGGGGAGCACTAGCACTTCCCCCGAGGGCCGGTACAGGGACGTAATGGTTATGTCCATGGCACCACACCTGCGCAGCCATGGATGTAACCATTACATCCATGGTGCCGAAGGGGTTAATGTTGTCGGAGAAGGGGTTAGTGTTGTTGAGAATGAAACATTGTTCAAAATGGTACACGTATAGACAAGCCAGACTAGGGGCAAAGGTACTCCCCATTGATGTCCCCCGAATCTGCTGATATAACTGATCTTCAAATTGGAGAAATAAAATCAGTTAGTGCAAGGGAGGCACATTGCATGATGAAATTAACAGGAGTCGGTGTAGGCAGTGGTCTGCTAAGTAGTACAGTCTCAATAACCTTAAGTGTCGCCTATCTGTAGAATACTATTATATAATAATTCGACATAAAGGGTAATCAATGCCCGTACTGTCTCTGTGTCATTAATAGACTGTACCAAGTTCAGGACATCCTTAGTGTCTTTCAAAAAAGTAGAGGATTCTCTGACAATGGGTTGTAAAAAATGATCACAAAAAATGGACAAGGGTTCCAACACAGATCCTATCCCTGAAACTATAGGGCGACCTGGTGGGGGTGTAATGCCCTTATGGATTTTAGGAAGGCAGTAAAAATAAAGGACCCATGGAATAATGGTGTCTAAAAATTCTGCCTCCTTCTGGTTTATCCAAGCATTAGATAGCGCTTCATGAACCAGAGAGCGAATCTGCTTTTGTAACCTGTTTGTGGGGTTACATGGAATGGGTTCGTAATATGTGGAATCTCTCAAAAGACGAATGCATTCAGTTGTATATGTTTGGGAATCTAGAATGACAATCGCCACTCCCTTGTCCGCTGGTTTTATAACGATGTCCTGATCTTGTCGCAATGTTTGCAGGGCCCCTCTTTCCCGTGTAGTCATATTAGAAAAAACATGTTTTAGACATAGTTGTTGCACATCTGTCATGATAGCTTTCTCAAAGGCAAGTCACTGGGCATTGACGTAAGAGGGGGTACAAAGGAAGATGGATTTATCAGTCTTGTATCTTCTTGTTGCGGCTCACTAGGGTTATCTTTGAAGAAAAAATGTAGACAAATCTTTCTAAAAAAATGGGACAGTTCACAATTAATCCTAAAGAACTCTTCTCTTGGAGTGGGTACGAAGCCTAGGCCTTTATTGAGAACTTAGGGGGTCATTACAACCCTGGCGGACGGTGTTAAAGCGGCGGTAAGACTGCAAACAGGCCGGCGGCAAAAAAAAGGGAATTATGACAGTGGCGGAAACCGCCAACAAAGACAGCCACTTTAAAACTCCGACCGCCACGGCGGTACAGACAAACAGCGCGGCGGTTACCGCCAACAGACAGGCGGGAGACAATATACCGCCCACACTATTACAACCCGCCAATCAGCCACCTTTTCCGGGGCGGATTCACCGCGGATAAAAACACGGCGGAAACAGCTTTTGCTATGGGAAAACGCTCACCTGAACACATCCCACGAGGAACGAGGACACCATGGAGCCCGAACTCCAAATACTCCCTGCGCTTGTATTCCTGCTCCTTTACGGCCAACAGCGACGTAGGCGCAGAAGATACCGGTGAGTACTGCACCTACGACACGGGGAGGGGGAGGCAAAAGTTAGGGGGACACCCACCAAACTCCCCCACACCCACCCTCGCATATCTCAACATACACACCAATGCAGTCACAAAAATAACAGTAACAACCCACAATCCCCCCGGAAGAATGAAAAGACAAAAAGCGAAATTGGGGCAAACATTGTAATGTGCCAATATACATGTCCTAAAAAAATATACAGATATATATATCTCAAAATCACTCTTATTTACACATACAATCCGAGAAGTAGTGCAGATATGTACACAACAATGTCCGTGCACCAACAGTCTAAAAATGCATAGGCGAGGCCCACAATAGATACCTGACCAAAATCGGAGAGAACACTGCCGGGGCATCAGATAGAAATAAAACAGGCACCTCAGGGGGAAGGGAAGGGGGGGCACCTCAGCCAGATGAATGCGAAGCCAGATCCACGACGGGGCTCCATGCCCATTGATGTATCCTGGGGAGTGCAAAGCCACAGTCTCTCAAGTCTCTACAGTGGGTGGTTTGCCCACTGTGCCATCCTGGGGAGTGTAAAGCCACAGTCTCTCAAGTGGATAACAGTCTCCACTGGTTCTGGAGGGGGACTGGTGCCCAGACTGGATGAGTCTCCACGTGAAAGTACCTGTCCTGTCACTGTCCCAGCTGCACATGGGATAAGGATGCCTGATGTGGCGGTCCATTCATTCCTACACGGTGCATGCCCTGTTCAGCTGTGCTTTGCCATGGCGGTTCAGGACAGTTCAGCGGTGCTTTGCCACGGCGGTCTTCGCCCTGTTCAGCGGTGCTTTGACATGGCGGTCTTTGCCCTGTTCAGCGGTGCTTTGACATGGCGGTCTTTGCCCTCTTCAGCGGTGCTTTGCCATGGCGGTTCAGGACTGTTCAGCGGTGCTTTGCCATGGCGGTTCAGGACAGTTCAGCGGTGCTTTGTCCTGGCGGTCTTTGCCCTGTTCTGCAGGGCTTTGACATGGCGGTCTTTGCCCTGTTCAGCGGTGCTTTGCCAATGGCGGTTCAGGACTGTTCAGCGGTGCTTTGCCATGGCGGTTCAGGACTGTTCAGCGGTGCTTTGCCATGGCGGTCTTTGCCCTGTTCAGCGGTGCTTTGCCATGGCGGTCTTTGCCCTGTTCAGCGGTGCTTTGACATGGCGGTTCTGATATGGACATTGGTGTGTGGCATGACGATCTCCACACTGGACATTGGTGTGTGGCATGACGATCTCTACACTGGGCATTGGTGTGTGGCATGACGATCTCTACACTGGGCATTGGTGTGTGGCATGATGTTCCATCATTGCCCAGCGGGGCTGTGGCATCCTGGCCCCTCCTGGCCTGTGACTCTGGAGGTGGTCTCCTGACCAGTGACGATACTTGTGCCCTCCTGGGCTCTGACTCCGGCGGTGGTCTCCTGACCAGTGACGAAACCTGTGCCCTCCTGGGCTGTGACTCCGGTGGTGGTTTCTGGACCAGTGACAATACTTGTGCCCTCCTGGCCTGTGACTCCGGCGGTGGTCTCCTGACCAGTGATGATACTTGTGCCCTCCTGGACTGTGACTCCGGCGGTGGTCTCCTGACCAGTGACGATATCTGTGCCCTCCTGGGCTGTGACTCCGGCGGGGGTTTCTGGACCAGTGACGATACTTGTGCCCTCCTGGCCTGTGACTCCGGCGGTGGTCTCCTGACCAGTGACGATACTTGTGCCCTCCTGGGCTGTGACTCTGGCGGTGGTTTCTGGACCAGTGACGATACTTGTGCCCTCCTGGGCTGTGACTCCGGCCGTGGTCTCTGGACCAGTGACGATACTTGTGCCCTCCTGGGCTGTGACTCCGGCGGTGGTCTCTGGACCAGTAACGATACTTGTGCCCTCCTGGGGCTCTGGCGGTGGTTTCTAGGACAGTGACGACGGTGCTGGCGGTTGTGCCTGGACTGCCGGAAATGATTGCGCACTTCTCCGCCGTGACACTCACAACAGGCTGGGCAGACTTCCTCTGGACCTTCCCCACCTTTGTTGGAGTTACAGCTGACTCACCAATCCCCTTCGATCCCATGTCACTTGTTGTCCCACCAGGGGTCTTAAGACGGTCCCGTCGTCCACTCTCCATTGTCAGAGCCTTTACAGGGGGTGGGCTGCCAGTGCCTTGGCTCCGGGTCCTACTGTCTGCCCTGGTGGCCGGTGCATTCCAAAAACCTGGAACACGCACCACTGGTACTGGAGGCTTTTTGGCTGAGGCGCTATGACGGGACTGATGAATTGGAAGGAGGGGGGTGGGAGCAAAAAGGTCAATTTGACAGAGGGACAGTTACTGACGAACACTGGTTTGGGTAGCTGGAGGGGGTCTGGGAGTGGAGGAAGAGGAGGTGGTTGTAGGAGGTGTCACTTTAGGTGTTTTGGGTGAAGGTGCAGGTACTGGAGGCTGTCGTGAGGTGGATGGATGTTGGGTGATTGATTGCCGGCGTTTGTGTACTTTGGGAGGGGGTGTCACAGACACACTGGGAGAGGACACAGGGGACATGTAAATGGGAGTGGAGGTGGTGAGTGCAGGTGAGCAGCTTGTGGTGCTGGGTGTCCTGGTGCGAGTCCTAGTGCCTGTAGATGTGGTGCATGCAGGTGTGTGTGTAGACGAGACTGGGAGGGAGGAGGGAGAAGAGGAGGAGGGGACACAGTGGAGACAGTGGATGTTGCTGTGTCTGTATGTGGGTGAGGCTTGCATGAGTGCCTGTGGTGTGTGTGGTGCCTATGTTTGCTTGAGCTACTTGTGTGTGTTGACTTGTGTGCATGCTGGTCTGTAGGTGTGCTTGGGATGGGCTGGGGTACAGGGGATTGGGTCTGGGTGGAGGAAGTTGGAGGGGGGAGGCTGGACACAGGGACAATGGCTGCCATCAGTGCTGAGGCCAGAGATTGCAGGGTTCGCTGAAGGACAGCCTGACCAGAATGAATGCCATCCAGGAATGCATTACCATGTTGCAACTCCCTTTCTACACCCTGGATGGCATTCACAATGGTAGACTGCCCAACAGTGAGTGACCTGAGGAGGTCAATGGTCTCCTCACTGACGGCAGCAGGGGTGACTGGGGCAGGGCCTGAGGTGCCTGGGGCGAAGGTGATGCCCACCCTCCTGGGTGAGCGGGCACTGGGCGAACGCTGAGGGGCTTCTGGGAGGGCGGTGCTGGTAGGGGAGGTGGCGGCTGTACCTGTAGAAGTGGAGCGCACAGGTGGTGCCACCACCACAGGGGAGCTCCCATCGGCGGACGAGTCTGTGTCGCTGGTTGGTGATCCGGTGGCCGACGTGAAGCTCCCCTCGCCCTCCGTCCCACTGGTGCATTCAGAGTCTGTGGTGTGGCCCTCCATGGCCATGTGGGATGCAGCTCCCTCGTGCTCCGGTGCCACTGTACCTCCGCCTGATGATGCTGATGTACAAAAGGACAGGGAGAGCAGGAAAAGGGGGGTAGACATAAGAAAGAGAGTTTTAGTGCATGGCATGCCGCTACCGTTGGCGGACAAGACAGACGCAGCAGCCCCCTGCATTACGCCGTGCTCCTGACCTCTGCACATGCAATTTCTGGGACATGGCCTACATGGCAATGGTGGAAATCTGCGCACATGGATGCCACAGGGGCAACTATACCTCAACTTGGCACTCTGCTGAGGTGGGGTTGAGTGCCACATGGCCTACATTACGGAGGGACCTTGCCTAACTAACTCCCCCTGGCCTAGAGACACCCACAGTCCACCTCCCCCACCCAGACCCCTCCACTGCATGCAAAGTCCGCAGAATGAGGTTGTACTCACCCCCTTGTGTCTGCTGTGATGTCCTCAAGCGCCCATCCAACTCCGGGTAGGCCACCGGCAGGATCCGGAACATCAGGGGGTCATGGTGCGACGGGCACCCCTCCCACGTTGGGAGGCCATCCGCAGCTGAGCCTCCGCCGTCTTCTTGCTGCTGCGGCGAATGTCCTCCCATCTCTTACAGCAGTGGGTGCCCCGTCTCTGGTGGGCCCCCAGGGTCCGGACCTCCTTGGCGATGGCACGCCAAATGTCCCTCTTCTGGTGGGCGCTGACCTACATGACATGCACAAGGAAAGAGGAACAGTCATTACCAACTGCACCGTCAATGTGAGTGGCCCCCTCCCTACTCTGGCCATGTGGCCCATTCATTCCCATTCATAACTGATCTATGTACTCTGCCCCCTTCCCTCCTGCACCCAGCCCTCTCGACCCAGGCCTAGCCCATACAACGTGCTCCCTGTGTACTAACCTGTTGGTCTGGAGGACCGTAGAGTAGCGTGTACTGGGGAGGACCCCATCCACAAGTTTCTCCAACTCCTGTGCAGTGAAGGCAGGGGCACCTTCCCCAGACGCAGCAGCCATCGTCGCTTCCAGACCGAGGTCACAGCAGCACTAGCAGTGTAGGTCCTCTCCTGGCGAAGGTCAGGTATCTAGTGATTGAACAGATAGAAAATGGCGGTGACGTCCGCGGCGGTGACGTCCGCGGCGGTGCGCATCATCACCGCCGGCGCACCTGTACATTGGCTCCTGGGACCCATAGGGTTCAATGTTAACCAATGCAGCATTGCGCCGCGGTCTACGACCGCCTATCGCAACGGTGTGTAACGCCAGCGCAGTTACCTCACAATCCCATTGTCCCAGTTTAGAGGTCAGGCAGCCGCCATTTCAGGGGCCCACATGGCTTCATTTACTTCTGCGTCACACATAGCTAGGCCTAAACTCAACACACATATAGGAAGGGTTTTGTGTTTGGTGTCATTTTCTGTGTAACTGTGGGTACATACCTGGAAAAAAGTTGACTCTGTGGTCGCTGCTGTCCTTCCTAGGCACCGTCATTTGGGACAATTGAGAAGATGGCGGAATCCTCCGGTGTACCGACCGCTGGTGGACCTGTTGACAATGGAGGTGCGACATTTAATCGTCACCTACAGGTTTGACTGTGCCACTATCCAGGAACTATGTACCCAGTTGGAGCCAGACCTGATGTCACCAATCCGCCATCACACTGGAATCCCCCCTGACGTGCAGGTGCTGTCAGTGCTCCATTTCCTTGCAAGTGGCTCTCTTCAGACAACAGTAGCCATGGCATCAGGGATGTCCCAGCCCATGTTTTCCAACGTGCTGTCCAGAGTGTTGTCTGCCCTGCTGAAACACATAAGGAGATACATCATTTTCCCTGAGGTGGAAGATTTGGCTACAGTGAAAGGTGACTTCTATGCCCTTGGACATATCCCCAACATCATAGGTGCTATTGATGGCACCCATGTAGCTCTGGTCCCCCCCCACAGGAGTGAACAGGTGTACAGGAACCGGAAGAGTTAACATTCCATGAATGTACAAATGGTATGTATGGCAGACCAGTACATCTCCCAGGTTAATGCTATGTTCCCTGGCTCAGTGCATGACGCTTACATCCTGCGGAATAGCAGCATCCCTGATATGATGGGTCAACTCCAGAGGCACCGTGTGTGGCTATTAGGAGACTCTGGTTACCCCAACCTGTCCTGGCTATTAACCCCAGTGAGGAATCCCAGGGCAGAGGAACGCTACAATGAGGCCCATGGGTGGACTAGGAGGGTGATCGAACGCAACTTCGGCCTCCTGAAGGCCAGGTTCAGGTGCCTCCATATGACAGGTGGTTCCCTATTCTACTCACTGAAGAAGGTGTGCCAGATCATCATCGCCTGCTCGATGCTTAACAATCTTGCTTTGCGACGCCAGGTGCCTTTTCTGGAGGAGGATGGTCCAGATGACGGTGTTATGGCAGCTGTGGTGCCTGTGGAGCCTGCGGACCGTGATGAGGAGGAAGCTGAGGAAGAAGACAACGACAACAGGGAGTCAGTCATACAGCAATATTTCCAGTGACACACAGGTGAGAACATTTTCATTTTTACCATTTCATTCACTGTCACACGTCTTACTCTATCCTATGTGTAATTTCATAGGATTATTTGGTAACTGAGTTGTTCCTTTACATTACGGTTTCACAGGTGTGCTTACCAACGTGTGTCATCTGCATGCATCCTTCAAGGACTTGTGATGTGTGACATAGGTATGTTTCCTTTACAACTAGAAACGTATTTTGACACTGTCATTGATAATACATTTTACCAAATCATAGACTGACTTAACATTGTTTTGTGGTTCAAGGGTGTTTATTTAAGTGCTCAAAAATGGAGGGGGTTGTAAAATGGTGATGGGTGATGGTGAAGGAATGTCCATGGCAGAGTCCAGTCTCACATGTGCACTGCCCATATGGGCATAGGAAGTGGAGCTGGGGCAGTTTAAGCATGGACAGGGTAACAAAGTGGGACAGTGGGGTGACAATCAGGGTGGTCTCATTTCCTGGCGGGGGTCTTGCCATCTTGCTCTGTCCTGTTCCTGGATCTAAGGGACCGCTTGGGTGGTGGTTGTCCGTCTGCAGGGGGTAGTGTGCTGGTGTGGTGGTCCTGTGGCGAGGCGTCCTGTCCACTACCGCCAGTGGAGGTGGTGGGCAGTTCATCATCCATGCTAGTGTCAGGGGCTCCTTGGAGTGCCACGGTTCCCCCATGGTCTGCTGTATGTCCTTCAGCACCCCTACGATGGTGCCCAAGGCGGAGCTGATGGTCCTGAGCTCCTCCCTGAACCCCAAATACTGGTCCTCCTACAGGCGCTGGGTCTCCTGAAACTTGACCAGGACCGTCGCCATCGTCTCCTGGGAGTGGTGGTATGCTCCCATGATGGAGGAGAGGGCCTCGTGGAGCGTGGGTTCCCTTGGCCTGTCCGCCCCATGTCGCACAGCAGCCCTCCCAGTCCCCCTGTGTTCCTGTGCCTCTGTCCCCTGTACCGTGTGCCCACTACCACTACCCCCAGGTCCCTGTTGTTGTTGGGGTGGTGGGTTATCCTGGATTCCCTGTAGTGGTGGGTGGGTGCTGTGCTGGTGTTACCAGAGGGTGGAAGGTCAGTGTTGGGCTGTGCCTGTGCAAGGGGAACCGACTGTCCCGAGGCCCACAATGGTCCGGGCTGGTCATGAGGATCCAGTAGGGCAGAGCTGCTATCGTCACTGTGGGCCTCTTCTGTGGGTGGAGTGGAGTTGTCTGGACCCTCCGGTGTGGTGACGGTCCTTCGTGATCCTGCAGGGGCATTGCATGTGTGTGTGTCATGGTTTTCAATGGGTGGGTGTGTGTGTACCTCCGTGCAAGCATTCCTGTGTGGGGGCTTGTGTGATGATGGTTAGGGGTTGTTATGGGTATGTGCAGTGAGCATGCTTTCGTGATTGGTGTCCATGCTTAGTTGTGTCATGCAGGGCTTGTTGTTGGGATGTGTGGTTTGTGTTCTCGGTACATTAGTGAGGAGTTTGGGTGATAGGGGATGGGGCGAGGGTGGGGGTGTGTGATAGCATGCAGTTAGGGTGGGGGATCTGACAGTTAAGATTTGACTTACCAGTGTCCATTCCTCCACCGACTCCTCCGAGGCCCTCGGGATGCATGATGGTCAAGACTTGCTCCTCCCATGTTGTTAGTTGTGGGGGAGGAGGTGGGGGTCCGCCGCCAGTCTGCTGAACCGCGATGTTGTGCCTGGAGACCGCTGAATGCACCTTCCCCCGTAGGTCGTTCCACCTTTTCCTGATGTCCTAGCGATTTCTTGGATGCTGTCCCACAGCATTGACCCTGTCGACTATTCTGCGCCATAGCTCCATCTTCTTGACTATGGATGTGTGCTGCACCTGTGAGCCAAATAGCTGTGGCTCTACCCGTAGGATTTCCTCCACCATGACCCGGAGCTCCTCCTCGGAAAAGCAGAGGTGTCTTTGGCATGACATGGGATGGTGTGTGTGATGTGTGGGGCGGTGTGAGTGTTGATGTGTGTGGTGATGTGTAGTGGGGTGTGGTGTTTTGTGCGTGGATGTTGTGTGGGTGATGGTGTTGTGTGCCTCTGTGTGGTGGGATTGTCTATTCTGTGCTATCTCTCTGTCGCCTTTGTGACTAATTTTTTGTCGTAGGGGTTTGTGGGTGATGTGGGTGTGTGCTTTATATTGTGTTGGGTGTGTGAGAGTGGTGTTTGTATGTGTATCAGGTGTGTGTATTTGGAATTGTCCAATGTGGCGGTGTTTTGGAGATGTGTGTGTATTTTGAGCGCGGCGGTGTGTACCGCCAATGGAATACCGCGGTTGAAAGACTGCCGCGTGGATTCGTGGGTCGTAATAGCATGGGCGTGTTTCTGTTGGAGTGGAGGTGGAGGTTTTGTTTTCGCCAGTTTAACACTGACCTTTGGTGTGGCGGACTTGTGTGGGTGACTGAATTTCGGCGGATTCCGAGATGTGGGTCATAATAGCTGTGGCGGAATTCCGCAGCTGCGGCGGTGTATTGGCGGTCTTCTGCACAGCGGTAAGCGGCTTTTACCGCCAATGTTGTAATGACCCCCTTAGTCTCTTTTCTGAACATTTTCTGCAGCGGGACGAACCTGCCAGTCCAATCCGACCTCCTGGAGCCCTTCTCCGGATACGCGTCGCGGGAATCCTCAGTGGAGATTTTTACCTTCGGACTTAGTCATTTTTTCGAGGTGAAAATCCTTCGACCGGGGTAAACCTAGATCCTGATCCGACATCCCTGGAGTCCTCCTCGGATATGCTGGCTGGGAGGTATGCAGAAAGGTGTCTCAGACTCCTTCTGCGACTCGCTATAACAGCAAAGACCCACCTCATAAATATTTATGAGGTGGGTCGCAGTTTGCAACCCCATAGCGTGTCTCGGCACTCACGGGGATGGTGGCCTGCTGGAGACAGCAGACCACCATGTCTGTGACTGCTTTTAAATAAAGCAGTTTTTTTTTTTCTCTTTGCAGCCCGTTTTCCTTAAAGGAAAACAAGCTGCAAATAGAAAGAAATACAGAAACCTTTTTGTTTCGTTTTTTTTCATAGGGCCACTGTCTGCTCTGAAAAAACATTATTGTGAGCATTCACAAAGGGGAAGGGGTCCAATGGGGACCCCTTCCCGTTTGCGAATGAGTTACCATCCACTTCAAGTAGATGGTAACTGCGGGTTGATTTGCGACCGCTTTCGCGGTCACAAATCAACCCTACATCGCAGTGCGACTCGCAAATAGGTAGGGAACGCCCCTTCCTATTTGCGAGTCTGAAACACATTTTGCCAGTCGGTACTGACTCGCAATATGTGTTTCAGCATCGCGTGAGGGCATTAGCACCTCGCAAACGGCGATTTTCTTTACCGGGACGAACAAGCAAATCAGGCAGGGTCGCGGTTGAGGCAAGCCGGCTAGAGTTGCTGCGGCAGGTCGGTCCCTCTATGGAGCTTTTTTTCAAAAGTTCTCCAAACTTCTCCAAACGTCTGGGGCTTCTCCCTGATGTCCTTTTAAGGTTCTGTTGAGGTCCACAGCTCACCCCAAGGGTCCAGAAGTTCTGAGATGTCCTTGGGTCTGCGGACTACAACTCCCAGAATGCACCTGGCGTAAACTCCTTTTTGGCCATTGGGCAGTGGTCAGCTGGTTGATTTTTTCAGGAGTTGGTACAGGGGACTCTGGTTAGCAGTTTTTCACCTGTAGGAGTCCCTCCTTGAACCAGTTGAAGCCAGGCAAAGTCTTTCTTGTGGTGAAGCCCAAGTGCGCAGCTGGTGCAGTCCTTCTGAGTGCAGGTTCCAGGTCCAGGCCAGGGATCCAGCAGGGCAGTCCTTCTTCTCCTTTGATTCTTCCTTGTTGGAATCTGATGGGGATTCGAGGTGTGGGTGCAGGTCTGCCAGTTTTATCCTTGCTCCTGGGTGAAAAGCAGGGGGGTCCTGGTTCTCCAATCAGGTGCAGGGTCCTTCCCCCTGTGATGACCACTTCCTGGGAAGTGTGGCAAAGATCAATCCCAGGAGGCAACATTCTTCAAAAATCCATCATGGCTGAATCTGATCTGGCTGAGCCCACCCACTGGTGTGGCTAAAAATCCTAAACACACCCCTCTCCTGCCCTCTCCTAATCTAATCAAGGGGGCACCCAGTTGTCTGGGGTTGCAGGATGTGGGGGTGTTGCTGGTTGCTCCAAATGTCCTTCTCTGCCTTTGAAGACCAGTTTGGCAGCCCTCCCCCTTCCTGCCTCACCATCTGCTGAGGGGAGATTCCCTCCCACAGGCACATTCCTTTGTGTGAAGCCAGGCCACTTCACACCTCATCAAGGCAGCCTGGCCAGGCTGCCAGATGCTGGCCAATCAGAGCACAGCAGCAAAACCAATGCAGGTCTGAAATTGGCAACTTTTCAGGTAAAGTTTAAAACTCTTTACGTGAACAAGTTATATTAAATCCAACAACTTGAAGTTGTGGGGTTTATTATAACAATTAATTTGATACCAAACTATTGGTATCCATCATTTAAGGGGACTTTACAAATTAAAATAAAGTCTTCCCATTCTAGCCTATGAAGGCCAATTACTACTATGAGGGAAAAACGAATTTGGCTGTTTTTACCTCACCAGGGCTTATAAAACTACTTTTATAGGAACCCTGCTTATAATTACATGGCACCCAGCCCCAGGGGCACATAGGGCACACCTTAGGGGTGACTTATATGTAAAAATAAGGTCGGTTAAGACTTTGGAACTACTTTTAATTCCAAAGTCGAATTTGCATATCACTTTAATTTAAAAGCAGCCAGCAAGGCAGGCCTGCCTTTATAATGACACTGGGCACCTCAGCAGTGCACCTATGGGTGCACTACCTATGCTGTGGTTCCTAAACCTACATGCCCTACCATATACTAGGGACTTATAGGTAGGTTAACTTAGCCAATTATAATTAGCCTAATTGGCATATCCACTTTACACAGAGCACTGGCCCCGGGACTGGTAAGCAGTACCCAGGGAACAGGCAAGAGTCAGTAACCACCAGTACCTGTCCAAAAAGTGTGGGGTGACCAGGGCAAAAAAGAGGACTTTCCTACAGTTGTACTGTATTCTGAGTGTCTGAACCTACAATATGTCGTGGGAAAGCCTTGGGCTGTTCTGCATTGCTGTCCTCATAGAATCAGGTGTCGAGGGGTACTTTGTTATCCAGCTGGGAGTCCAAAATATAGTACTCTGACCCGAACAATTTAATAGCAAACAACTCCATCTGTACAGTTCGAGCCCTGTAGCTTCTTATTGCTCTGGGACCACTGTAAACACAGGTACCCAGATTTACTAAGGTTTTGCATCAGTGGAAAGGCAGGCAAAGGGGCACATGCCATTTGCAATCCAGCACAAAAGGTATTTTGAACTATTTTCTCAGTGCATAAACGTCTTTGTGCTGCCTTGCTTCACTTTACATCACTTTGCATCACTGTGCGTCAAGAGGGAGATACAGGGGAGGATCACCACAAACATGCATAGATTTTCATGCAAAGCCTGATTTACTTTTTTATCAACAATTAATGCCTGCTTGAATGAATCATTAACAAGCGGAAAATGGTTATTTTTTCAATAAATTATGTGCTACATGTGTGCTGCAATGTGCAGCACAAATCCACGGCATGACATCCTCCTGAGTTTGTCTAGGGATAGGATTTTGTGTTCAGGGGCTATGCTTCCATTACTGGTCCTGTAGACACACTCACCCATTTACCGCACAATTGTGTGAGGTGGTGCATGACACGAGGTAGCCATATTTGAGTGCCACCACATGAGATGACAACAACAGGAGATCGGTCAAAACAGCAATGAATTGTGTTTTCCCCCTTGCACAATTCAGAACAGCAGATTTGGTTGCTGCACTGTATTGCATGACAAATTAGTAAATGTAGGCTAGGATGTATTATACTCGTAATTTTTATGACTGTTCTTCACGGAGTCATAACAATGCAATCTTCTTGGATAAGACAGTTTAATCACTAGAGTAAATTAGATAAAAGTTTTAATCAGACATGTTTTATTTCAAGGGACTGGAGAATGTCACACAATAATTGCTGAGTAAAAGCTGCTACTGATACTGCACATAACTATGCTTTTTTTTTTAAAGTATGCGGTTCTTCAGTTCAAGATTACTTTCAGTTTTTTTATTCACTATGTGACAAGCGACATTATGTTCTTAAAATTATGTGTGTGTAATAAGACGACTCCCTGACCAAGTGCCCATCACAGTTCACATTTTGCGCTTGTTTTTGATCCATGGGTCTAGTATACAACCATGTAAGTTTATTAAATTTCTCATATGTTCAGTAAAAATATTTTCCAGGGTATCTTTTAAGCTACAGAAAGATTTTGTAGAACTCTGGAAGCTATCATACTGTATCAGATTTGCATTTTAATTTTAGCTAGCAAAGTTCAAGTTATGAAACCTGGAAATTTGCTGTTTTCCCATTAGACCAACATGAAATGTACCCTTTCTCTGTAATTGCTACCTACTCTGGCGGGCAGGGATTGGGGGGGGCGATTAGCTCAGATACTGACACCTGAGTGTTAACTGATCCAGTTTGGTGCCCACATGGACGGCCAGCACTACAACTGTGCTTAACTATACTGGTTTATAGATAGCCAAACGTATTTTGTGTGGAGGAAATAGGACCTGTGCTCTGCAATTGGAACTCTGACTCATCTTCATGTCAAGGATGCTTCCATGGGACACATCATGGGGTTAAAACCTTAACAATCAGGTTCAGTAACTTCCCAACATGGCGACAATCAAACTTCACTGAATATCTCTAAAGACAACCCACCTTTACAACTGAATAATCATTTTCTTGTTTAACCTGAGACCACCTAGGTCAGCATGAAGTGACACCTGACTCCACGATGTAACCTTATGCTTCATTTGTGGAGTCTAAATTAGGGGCCTACAAACCTGTGAGATATGATATATTCTCTGGAGCCTATACACAAAACATAATTTTGTAGTACATTTAGAAGTAGTACTACAATAGTACCACTGGGAACAAAATTGTGTTCACAAGCTTACAAGTGCAAATCTCCACCTCCACCTCTCCTATCTTTTCTACGGGGAGAACTTCACATATGTAAGTTTTTACAACAGGAGTAAATGTGGGAGGGGCCATTGAGAGTGGTAAAAGGAGCATACTTACTACTAAATAGGAGGGGTTTAGGGAGATTGAGTTTAGGGAGGGAGGGACATACATTCACCCACAATAGAGTATGCCCATTGAGAGTCACAAACTGCACTTGTAAAGTTACTACAGCGAAAAAGGACCCAAATAAGTAGTAAATCACTCCAGTTCAGAACTGAAGTAAGTCAAGCACCACACATGGACAACTAATAACACTACAAATCCCTCCCATAGAAAATAATGGTGTGAAGCACATAAAATAAATCCCCCATCAGAAATAATGTTAACTCAAATTAAATTATTGAAAATAATTCAAAATATAAACAAATATAATGTAATGTTTAAAAAATCTAAAAGTAAAACATATTCAATATTTAATCAAACATATCTTTACAAGCTTTTTGTATTTATAAATTAATGCAACACAACTTATTAAAATATAATTACATTACTTTAATTAATTATTTATTTACTATTAAGAATTATTATTTCATAAGAAAAATGTTATTTTTTAACCTCAGGTTTAAATTTCAAATCAACATCCATATCCACAGAAGAACCCTCCAAGGGGTCCAGCATACTGAGACTTGACAACCGAACAACTGCCCTTCAGCAAGAACAAACCAGAACCCATGGGCTTTCTGGCACGTGTCATTCAAAACTTCAAAAATTGGATCACCAAGTATGCCAACACTCTTACCCCCAAGAATCAAACCCACATAGAATTACTAGAACACAACCCACCTCATACACTGAGGAACTCAGAATGACTAAGTGACACTGAAAACAACTGAAAAGGAAATGTAGAACCAGCAAAAGGGAAGTGGAGAAATGTTTTCAAAGATGGCCAGAGTAGACTACATTGGGCTACACTGCTGTGTGCCAGCTAATCTGAGAAACTAAGAGGAAGCCCATAGTCAAACGAAGGAACACTAGCTCCAACAGCAGCAAAGAAATCTTTGCAACCGTCAAGGACTTCACTACACCCACATCAGAAGAGATATATAACAAACTTTTAAATGTATCAAATTTAATATAAATTATTTTTCCAAAGTTTAAATTAAAAAGTACATTCCCATGTAAACTAAAAATAAATTGTGTATCAGAAACGATTGAAGGTGATGTATAATATTGATTAAAAGTAGTTTAATAATGCTTTAATAAAACTCAATTTTATAATAATTTAGAAATTCACAAATAATTGCTATATTGTTTTAGATTAAATATATTTAATTTTGTTTTTTAAATTAAATTATAATTATATATATTTCTACCTGTTTTAAATAATTTAGTTTAACAATATTTCCTAGGGAGAGTTACAATAAGTTCCTACCTACATTATTTTCTTTGGGAGGTGATTGGCATGTGTGGTGCAGGACGTACTACTATTTCTTTTTGGAAGTAGTAACTTACACTCCTAAATTGTTGTTATTTTCTCATCTCTAGCATTGTGCATCCCTGTATGTGGCTCTACCTAAATATATCACAACTTTAAGACAGTCCTTTCAGAATGCTTGTGCAGGGTGCTTTTTTCTCTTCCTCCACACTCACTACTGCTTCTCAAACACATAAGCTCTAATGGCTTCTGTTCTATGTACAATGCAATTTTTGCTTCTTAGGTTTTGCCTTTAAGTGCTATTATCATCTCACTCCTCCTTATCTTTGTTCTCTGGTTCCCCAAATATTCCAACACACATGTTACATTATACTCCTCTTTATCTGCTTGTCACACCTTGTCTTCCTTGGCCCTCATTCCATTAGCATTCTTTTGAGTTATTGGTACCTTGGCTTATGAAAGAACTTTCAAGTTCTTTTGAGGTATCATTTGCTGAATAACAGGTACAACCAGACTTAACCGACTTGCTATAATAACCTTTACATTGTCTTTGTACCATTTCACTTATTATGTTAAGCACTTTGAATAAAAGTGCTTTAATAAATCAAATAAGTACTAGCAATAACGTGATGAGGAATCCTTCATAGCTATGGTACCCAACCTGTAAAGTGGAAAAGGTCTGATAGAGAAGTTTTCAGTGCAAACTGATAGATCTCTTATCAAGAAAACTAGCAAAAAAGAATCTTGAAGCTCAGCAACATTAACATTTAGAGATGGACCCAAAATACATTGAGGCATGCTTTTGGTGCTATGTGCATTAGCAACAGGACACATATTGTACACTTTATTTTAGAAGTTGAGCTCAGGCCATTGAGATGTTTTGCAGGTGTATGAAAGTTACATGTGCATTACCTCAGCAAATCCAATAAACCTTTGGGCCTAATGACAAGTTTGGCGGTCCACGGACTACCAAACTCTCAGTGGCAGAAAGACCACCACAATCCTGCTGATCCGACCACTGGATTAGTGATCCTGGCAGGGTTTACACTGCCAAGAGACTGCCACCACTACCACCGAGATCAGGGATTCCGACTTGTTTCCAGCTGTCAAAGTCATGGTCAGCCACCGCGGTGCCGAATTCCTCACTTCCATGCTGATCACAATTTTAATTTCCACCAGCCTTTTCATGGCAGGATACTCGCCATGAAAAGGCTGTCGGAAAGGCATTACTGGGGCCACACGGGGCCCTGCCAGCACCCTCGCAATGCACACTGTCTGCAATGGCAGACAGTGAACATTGCAATGGTGCTGTGTGCAATTCTCTGTAAGAGAGCCAAGGCCAATGCCGGCCCACTGATTCCACCAGGCTGACCAGCAAAAAGGTGGTAATACAACAATTTCCACTGGTCAACATGGTGGAAACATTGTAATACAGCAATGGATAGGCCGCTGTCTTGAGGGCCATCTCACCACCCCCGTGATGGAATTATGGCGGTTCAACCGCCCAACTCATAATCAGGCCCTTTGTCTTTTGACATGTGCTTCACAGTGGGCACCCTTTAGGCACACATAAAGACATTCCTGTTATCAAGCCACTTGAAGTCTTTTCTGTGACCAATGACTGGTTAATGCCTAAATTACTCAACTTACCTAGGCCAATATTTATACTTTTTCATGCAAAACTGCGCTATTACAGTTTTGTGTGAAAAAGTTTACTGCCGGATAGTGCCATGCCAAGACGCCGGCCCGGCGCCTTATTTATGGAATGGCACAATGCGGCACAAAGGACAGGCTAACATCAAGGAAAATGACGTTAGTCATGTGGGTGTGATAGCGGCGGTATGGGAGAAGGAGGTTTTGCACCAAAAAGTGATGTTAGGCTGGTTAGAGTAAAAAATGATGACTCTAACCAGCCCAGTGTCATTTCTTGATACAAAACGTACCATACCACATGACGCCTGTCTTATTAAAGACAGGAGTCATGCCCACCACCCCAATGGCCAGCACAGGGGACAAGGGTCCAGTGGGCATGGTCATTGCACCCAGTGTCATGTAGGGGTGCCCGTTTCAGGTCCCCCAATGGCATTTAAAAAACAAAGCAAAATACTTACCTACACTTACCTGGGAAGGGGTTTCCCATCCTCCGCTTTTTCTCTGGTGTGGGTGGGGGTGTCCCTGGAGCCTGGGGAGGGTACCTGTGGACTCATTCCATGGTGTTACACCATGGAAATGGGTCCACAGGTCCCCTAACACCTGCCCTGACCAAGGCGTTATTTAGGCCTGCCTCATTCCTGTGCACCATTTTTGCACAGGAGTATAAATAAGGTGCCTTGGCCTTAGAGTAATTTTTTTCCCCGGGAACGCCTACCTTGCATCTCATTGACGCAAGGTAGTTTCCTGCTAGCAAAGAAATGAATTTACCTCAATAAATTTGGCGCTAAACGGGCCTAGCGCCAAAGTATAAATATGGAGTTAGGTTTGCGCTGAATTAGCATTAAAACAAAATGAAGCTAAATCAGCACAAAGCTAGTATAAATCTGGGCCCTAGTTTTTGCTTACTCCTAAAATGTAAAGTTGATCCTCAATTTATATTAATGGATTATCTGAGATTCGGTAGACCTTGCATCATAAATGTCTTCCTCCTTATAGTTCATGAATGCACAAGTTAATTGAAGTTGATGTCCTAAATTTATGAAAGGATATACAAATGTGGCTATAAAAACAAAACAAGAACATTTACTATGATCATCTCATTGAATTCATTCTGTACCAAAAGACTGGATTGGACTACGCTGATGTATCTCACGTGGTCATGATAATATAGGTTGAAGTCCTTTGTGTGTGACAGACGTGTTTGTGCAGTGTGATAGCTGTCAACCTACCTCCTCACCATTCAAGAATACCTCATAATAGAAGTCTCTGCCGCTCCACCACATGATTTCTTATCAACATTGTTAAATAAAAGATTATTGCATTACTGGCTGCAAGACCTATCATTTTAAACTTAATTAGTCTGAGATGCACATTCACTCTGTAAACATACTGGTCAATAAGTGAAGCTTGTATTGTAAGCAGATTGATTTGCATCTAGGAGAGTGAAAGACATCTCACAACCACCTGATTTCTCAGGTCTGTACCTGGCTGTTTGCACATTTAAATGATCCCAAAAACTGGCTAGTGTCTAGACCTCTGGGGACAAGTCCCTAAGGAATTGAAATCAGTTATTTTCTTCACAATTAAGTGAATTATTATGGACAGACATTTTCCATCTACAAAATCTAAGGTTTTGTGGGGCGAAATGGTTCTCACAGTTGACCAATTTGTGCCATCTTTCTGTTGAGCAAATAGTTGTTAAGGGAATGTCACACTGGAACCCTTTAAGGGGCCTTTGAATAAAGGAGGCTGGTGCTGCCTAATAAACCTGGCACGGTACAAAGTTGAATCCAACTGCTTCGTGCTCATACACTGCGTTAATATATTTTGCCTTCAATGGCTCATTGGAGTTTTTGGCACAATCTTTTTCTTTTAATTGAGTGAGGCCTTTTTCAGGTGCGATGCTCATTGAAAGGCACATTGGCGCTAGGACTTCTCTGCCCTAAAATCACCCAAGAGAAGGTAATGTTTATGAATCAAATGCGCACTAATGGCCAGATGAAAAGATTCATGGTTTGCAGTTGGATGGATGGAGGTTGGCATTTCTACCCAAATCCAAGGAACAAGAACTGAAAAAGACCTTTTGCTAAGGTTGGCTCAGTCAAAGCATTTATTAGACAAGGAGGGGTAGGCCAGCAGCGTGTAGCTCGACTGCACGTAGGCCCGAGGCCACACGAGTTTCCATGGGCCATGCATTGCGCCTTGAATTGAATGTTCTGAGCTACAGGTAGCCAGGCATCTGATCGAATTTCTGAAAGCTGTAACCATTGTCAATGCCATGTTTTGGGCATGAGGTAAGTTCTGAGTGGTTGCAGCCATTCTAACCGGTGTTTGATTGTCTTATGGACTATTGCAGTCCTTGGCAGGGCATATCCTACCGCCCTAACCTTGCCCGGAAAGAGCACCACAGAAATGAAGATACAGACAAATGCAAGCATTTAGCAATTCTTTTATTTTTTCTGAGTCTTGTGCTGCATGCATCAAACGCAGTTTGAGCTCAAAATTTACTTTAAATTGTCTCGAGGTGGGAAAAAGAAATACAACGGAATTATGTAGTCATTGTATTACTTAGAACTTGATTTCTAGCTGTGAAGCTCAGAAATAGATTTTCATTCAACACAAGCTAATTTGTCAGTCCTCCACTGACCCTAATAATAAATCAAAGCAGTGATTTTCTGGTGTGAATATTAACAACGTCCTGAACGCTAATTTGTTACAGCGGCGCTTCGATGCAGCTTCCTCTCTCACTCACTCTCACACAGGCCTTCGATAAAGACGAGGATGTTTTGCTGCCCCTTCGTTTCTAATTGTTTTCCACCACAATACTTTGGGCCTCATTTACAAGAAACTGACTCATGTGCCCCGGCGAGTCTGATTTCTTGCACTGCCCAATGATTCCTTCATGATGCCATGAATGCTCTGCATTTACTATATGGAGCTCCATGGCACACGTTTTCACAGATGCGTGTGGTTCTAAACTGACACATTGCTGGACAAGTGTCAAAGAAATGATGCTACTCCAGCAATGCAGGGAAAACTCCCATGGAGAAAAGCCCTACATCCATATAACGCCTGCTCTTAGGAGGTGTTAAAATATTGCCGCAATGGAGTCGCAAAATTACGCAGGTAAATGTAAACTTCACTATGTCAGTTCTGCGTGGCTTTTCCCATGGGAACACCTACCCTGCATACATTATACTTGCCGCAAGTATAATGTGACGCAAGGGTTTACAAACTGATGCATTTGGCCTAATGCGTCAGTATGTTAATCTGGAGCAGTGTAAAGCACTGCTTAGTGCCACCGCTGCATCAAACAAAATGATGCAACAGGGGCACAAAGGCCTTGTAAATGTGGGCCTTTGTTTCAAGTTGGCCGCGTTTCTGCAGCCTTGTCCTTGTAGTTTGCTATCATTTTAGGGTACAGTACTCCCCATGACACTTCTGGTGCCAATGATATGTATACATAAATCCTGTTGCAGGATAATTGATTGATCTAGATGCACCTAGCAACATAATTACTACAACATATTACAGTGGCACTACAAAACGTAAGGGGGCCCCCTGCCCAGTACATGAAGGGGCTACCTCTCCGAACTCACTCAGGAGGTCTCAGACCACTGTACTGTGCTGAGTGGGCCCCCGGGAGCTTGGGGGCTCCCCGTACCGCTAGGGTTGCAGGGGTCTTTGTTACACCACTAGCATATTGGCGTTATAGGACATGGGGGCCGGCAGTTCCTGTATAAAAGCCTGTCTTCTGACATCCCTAGTTACATGGTCAAAAGAAGTGATGTGTGGGTAGGCTGTAATAACTTATTACAGTTGATTTCTGACATTGCAATGCGTGCTGTCAGAGGGGGAAGGCCGGCCACAGAGCATAATACTGTCCTTTAAAAAACAAAAAAGAAAGTGGCTTTTCCTTGTTCTTCTCTGTTTTACTAGATCGACAGAAATTAGATGCTTATAGCAGCACGATTATTTTTCCAGCTTTAGGTAATTATAACAAATATAGAATCTCCGTGCATGTTTCTGCACCTTTCAGCTACAGTATTTTCTTTTAAATCTTACTTCTATTAAACTGATTGTAATATTTTTTGCAACAAACATCTAATTGTTTTTGGTGTGTTACATTTTGCACTAGAGATTCTAATTGTATTCCTCATGTTTGCAAACATCTTATCTATTTTGTGTGTAAACAACCAGCAAGGATTCAGGTGGTTTGTGGGAAGGATTATGGTTTGACCATGTATTATCAGGAATAACATACCGATGCCAATCATTATAAGGATTTTGCAAGTCACCTTGGAATTCCATAACCATATAAAGAAACTCCTCTTTTGGCCTCATAAATCTATTAGGTCGCAGAAATCCTCAGTGACTTGTAATATCCTTATAATTATTGCCGGGGCGACTTTATCCCACATCTTATCTACTTAACCGTTATACAAAAAATATGCAGAATTCAAACTAGGTCGGTTTCTCACATAACATGCACTCAGTGCATCACGTCAACAGTCTGCAACATGACAGAGTTTAATACATGTAAATATTTGTTAAAACCTAAAATCAATCTTTCAGTTCTGCAAGATACTCAAAATGAGGGAAACATGCACAAGCCTGCCTCTACTGCACTGACCATTTTATGTTACGGCAGAATTTGCTGTGAGTACAATCCAATGTAGCCTTACCCCAGAGTGTGAGCATGGAGGACCAGAAACAAAAAGATTATCCGGAGCCCTTATCAAAGAAGTAAGCTTCCTATTTTGAGCACCCCCCTTTTTCCTATCTCCAAGCTCCAACCAATCTGCAGACAGTGCTCCAGTCAAACCATTTGTTAATCTCACCCCTGCAGCATCCTCACCCAGACATCCAAAGCAATGGGCAGAAGAAAACAATGATTACCCCTAATTTGTTCATTTCTGGGTCTATGAAGGCCATGGAGTAGGAGCTAAAATGAATACCCAACAGAACTTTATTGTTTTCATCAACGCCTTAGAAATATGCACATTTACATCACCCTGTAACTGGCTTTAGATCAATAATATATTAAAAAGGCAGCACGATTGTGTCTAAAAGTTATCAAATCCAACAAATAACAATAAAAAAGTAAAGATCACTTACGTTCTTAATTGAAATACAGTAATAGCCTAAGTCGATTAAACAACATTGTCCCATAAAGTATCATCCACAATCAACATAAATTATTTGACTTTAAGGCTTTCCTGTGCTCAGCCAACTCTTCCAAATATAAGTGACCAAATACAATCATATTATACCAGAGATCTAATTTGTTGGTAAAGTTTATGGCGCCATATTTGTTAATTTAAGGTGTCAACAAGTGAGTATGGAATGAAGCTAATCTAGTACGAATAAACATAATAGTTTCCATCCTTTAAGATTTCCAGTCACAAGAGCCAATATTATACTTGTCTGGATCCCACTTTGATATATAAGTACTAACCAGCAGAAAACCCACATTTAAAAAACAAAGCAGGTCGTGCTTCTGGGTGTATCCATTCCAAATATGCCTGGGGACCTAGGGAATGCTTATGATATTTGTACACTAATGTTCCAATTTTAAATCCTTGGAAACGCATGTAAACCTAGAAGTTAATTATCCTCTCTGAATCAATGAGTCAATGTATAATGTCGCTCTCTGCCAGGGCAGAATTTTCACTTAGTTGCCCAAACCTGAACTCCTTGAAGTTACTTGTAACAAAGGCTTGCAATTTCCTGGAAGGAAGCCATTCAAAAGATGTTATTTTTTCCTGTGTTTGTATATAGCCTCCTGCCTTATGATTCTTATGAAAACAAATTCTGTATAATGGGGCAATTGCTATAATCTCATAGATATGTGTCATGTCAAGTTGTAAATGAAGCGCTGTCAATGGCCAGCCTGGATTTAATCTCGGAGAGACCTCAAAAAAGAATTTTAAATAGTTTTCAAGTCTTTGCTGATGATAAAGCCCCACAATGAGCACCGGTTCCAGGACTTTTGAGACCCTGGGCGGAAAGGTAATGTGTGAGGCCCCTCTAATTTGCATATGGTGTGAAATCACAGGAAATTACATCACAGGAAGTGCCATAATTGCCTATTGTTAAAGCGCTTTCACAATAAACAACTTTCTTGCTGCGAATATTGGTAAAAGAATGAAAAGATAAACATTACCATTTATAAAATAAGTACATATATTTTAAATTTCTATTAAGTGGAAATACATTTTATTAGTCACACTGGATGGAAAGATTTGGCCAAGGTCTCTCCAAAACCTATATCTTTAATTGTATGTTAACAATGTGTTTCTAGATTGCACTTGGCATGTGTGTATGCATGTATGTTTGTATGAATGTATGCAGTATTTCTATAGCGCAAACATAGTCAAAATCAAGTTAAGTGCTGAACCGGGTCAAAGTCAAAGAGACTGTCAGCATATGATAGGAAGATTGCATGGTTTGTCAACTGAAACTATATTATAATGTAGTATTTTTTAAAGAGTTGAGTATTCACTATTTGTTAAATTGGAGCTGGGTTTGGGCTGTCCGGGGGAATATGGGGATATCCTTCCAAATCATTTGTGCCTAGATGGCAAAGGACTTTTGCTTATTTATTTTTTTAACACATCTTCTTCCATCTGAAGGTGTCTTTGCTGCAGGTGTGTGGAGAGCCAAGGGTAATGGCGAGATTGACATCCATGAAGGCAGGGGTGTCAATCATGTGTATGCAGTACTTCCACAGTGCAAACGGAGCCAGAAAGCAGCGGAGCACTGTACAGGGTCAAAGACAAGCATAAAGTCGAGGAGTGATAGGAAAGGTAGTTGGTTTGTGGAATGTTAATGCATTGTGATGGCACTTTAGATGATGCAGCTGGGTTTCAATATGGTGTGTCTTGGCAAGGGGTACTTGTGTAGTTCCATCAAAGTGGAATGATGTGATCACATTTCTTAATTCCTTAGTGTGGTGTACTGCAGCATGTATGATGCCCTTGGTGGGGATACGGTGGCAGACAGTTTCCCAGATACCCAGAACAAGATAAAATACATGCAAGGAAGATATGAAAGCAAATAAAACTGCTGAAAATAGCTTGGCTTCAATTAAAGACATCGCCGAAGAAACTTTAAGACACCAGAAACTACAAGAATACAGTCATATGTAGGGTAAAAGGGTTTAACGTCATATGTTATGAGACACGTCTAAAATCCATATCAATGCCCTCTGAAACAATTTCAATGTTTGGATTCTTATTATTTACACACTTACATGGTTCCGGAGTGCATTTCCTTTTGTTAATTACCATGATGCAAACTTAGCATATGATGATTACTCCCAATTTTGCAGAACCCCTAGAGAGCCCATGTTCAAGAGCAATTACAAAATGCTGCAAGCCTGGCTAACTAACCAGCCCATTTCCTTGGGCCTCACCTAGCTCGACTGTGGTTTGAAGGCCAAAGGGAGGGAGGCCAGCCATCTACGGATGCATCAGATCAGAATGTAAACTCTATGGCCAGTATTTTAATATCTGAACCAAAGCAAACAAACACAAATCTTAACAGAACTTTTTGGGATATAACAATATCCAACAAACAATTCTTGCCTCACCAACAAAGTGAAACCTTTTACATTGGAAGTGCATACAACATGAAGAGAAATGATGCTAAGCATAGGTCTGCAAATTGGGGTAGGCCCTCCCTAGTGAGCCTCCATTGATCTTACAGTGCAATAGCCTATGTCTAAGAAAAGTATTTATCATGCTGTAATGTGACAGAGACCACCATCCTGCTTATTAAAAAAGTCCAGTGCTTTTAGTGAAGGAAACTAGAGGCAGTGAGTCATTCTATAGTGGGCCACCCATTTATTTAGCCTTTCAATGATGGACTGAAATGTGGGGACTGGTTTGCAGACAGGAACATACCTAACAAAAGAATATTACTTGAACTTCAGAAGTAATCATAGGTAAACCTAGGGCCTACGTCTCAGGGCCTTGCAGTGCTTGACCAGCACTGCGAAGTCCAAGGGAGAAAGGACCCCCAAGTCTTTTATCTGGGTCCAGCACTGCAAGGCAAGGACATGGTCCTTCATTGACTCTTGCAGCACTTGACTAGGTCTGTGAGGCTCAAGGGAGGGAAGGCCTTTTCCACCATAGTCCAGTGCTACAAGACACATGGGAGGGCCCTTCCTCCCCTAGACCTCATAGCACTGGCCATGCCTGGGAGCCCGTGATGACAAGAATCAATCCCTAACTTCTAAAAGTAAAGAACAGGCTCCAAACCCACTCACCTACCCTAAGGGCTCCCTCCTCAGTCAGAAGCCAGCTTTTCATTATTACATATCAGAACACTTACTGTGCTTGTCGTTACACCAAGAAGATATTTATATGGAGGTTACCAAAATCACAGAGTTAATTTTTGAGATTTATCCAGTTACAACATGCCTTAAATTCAGCACCCATTCTCCTTAACAGGTAAAGCATTTGGTATACTGTTAAAGTTACGCATCTTGAAGCAAGCAGTCCTGTGCTGAAATCTTGGTTCTCCTTCTTGACCACATAGTTTGACCTTGGGCAAATCATGTACTTTCTGGACATTTTCTTCCTTATCTGCCATCATCTCATGGGCAGAGTGGCCATTATTTTAAAGCAAATATTTTAGGGGAGGTTCTGGGCTGTTTCATTCTCAGTTTTCTCTCCTTTTAGCACCCCCTAAAGGTAAACAGTTTAATAAAGTGGCCTATGTAGGTCACATCCTGTGATATTAGTCCTCTGTTCCAGTTAGCTTGTTAGCAAATGCTGGCCCCCACGCACCTCTGCACAGTGGTTGTTCCCAGAGTCAGTGTTGGGGCATTAAACTGGGCTGGGCTACTCCAGGCTTTCCAGAAAATTATGCGGGTGATTCCAACCCTGGCGGTCCGAGACCGCCAGGGTTGGGGACCGCGGGAGCACCGCCAACAGGCTGGCGGTGCTCCCTTGGGCATTCTGACCGCGGCGGTACAGCCGCGGTCAGAAACGGAAAACCTACCGGTTTTCCGCTGCCCTGGGGAATTCCAAGCTGCGCCGCCATGGGGATTCCGACCCCCATACCGCCATCCTGTTACTGGCGGTTTTGGCCGCCAGAAACAGGATGGCGGTATGGGGTGTCGTGGGGCCCCTAGGGGCCCCTGCAGTGCCCCAGGGGGCCCTGGGGGCCCCTGCAGTGCCCATGCCAATGGCATGGGCACTGCAGGGGCCCCCGTAACAGGGCCCCACAAAGATTTTCAGTGTCTGCCATGCAGACACTGAAAATCGCGACGGGTGCAACTGCACCCGTCGCACCCCTTCCACTCCGCCGGCTCCATTCGGAGCCGGCATCCTCATGGAAGGGTGTTTCCCGCTGGGCTGGCGGGCGGCCTTCTGGCGGTCGCCCGCCAGCCCAGCGGGAAACTCAGAATAACCGCGGCGGTCTTCAGACCGCGCAGCGGTATTCTGGCGGCTCCCGCCGGCCCTGCGGTTACCGTGGCCGGCGGGAGTCAGAATGACCCCCTATGTGTTTTGTATACCCTATTGATTAGCCTGCTTGGCTGCATTAGTCTCTTGGCAAGCAGAAAAAGTAGGAAATGTGGTGTCTTGAAGGAGCATGCTACAAGACACAGGACAAACATCTAAAATGATAAACAGTCCTGCACTCTGCCACCCTTATTTGGGTGGCCTCAGAGCACAGGCTCATGGCTGTAAGGCTCAGGAGAGATTGGTGTAGCAATGCTGTCAAATGCCCTTGGTGAAGCAAGGTAAATGGGCCTCTCCCTCTGCGCCCGTTCCATGGCTGGACATAAAATTCACCCATAATTTGGGTAAATTGAACCTATAACACCCCTGGGCTCCAGTGTCAATATGTCTGCTGCACAATAGTTAGCTATGCCCATGAGAGGGGCTTAACCCCTGGTTCTCACAGCCATGGTGCTGTGACGCAGCTCCCCACCCCCAGGCCTTGCAGC
Source organism: Pleurodeles waltl (assembly GCF_031143425.1). Taxonomy (NCBI): domain Eukaryota; kingdom Metazoa; phylum Chordata; class Amphibia; order Caudata; family Salamandridae; genus Pleurodeles; species Pleurodeles waltl. Next base: position 598,924,688 of record NC_090439.1, read on the forward strand.
AGAGAACCATGGCTGTAAGGCCCAGGTGAATGGAGTCTGTGGTGTATCAATGGTGCAATGAGCCCTGGTGCAAACACTGTAAATTGTTCCTCCACACAACCCTTTGGTCGCTGAGTGGATAGTAAAATACAGCAATAATGTGGGTGCATTGGATCTATAACCCTACAAGGACCTGGTCCCACTGTACTTGCCACTTGCTATTCTAATGGTAGCTATGCCCTTAAAAGGGACTTCTTACCCTGGACATTGTAACAATGGATCAGTACTGCAAGCCCCAGGGGAGCAGGCTCCCTCCAGTGGGCCTTTAAGCACTGGAGCATGGCTGTATGGCCTGGAGAAGGTTTTCCAGGTATTCCTGGGCTTAGCAGTTCTGGATCATGGCATAGTAATGTAGCCATGGGCCATGATGCAAGAAAATGATGCCAGACAGTCAGTTATAAATACTGTGGGGGTCATTACAACCCTGGCGGACGGTGTTAAAGCTGCGGTAAGACGGCAAACAGGCCGGCAGAAAAAAAAAGAGAATTATGACCATGGCAGAAACCGCCAACAAAGACAGCCACTTTAACACTCCGACCGCCACGGCGGTACAGACAAGCAGCGCGGCGGTCACCGCCAACAGACAGACGGGAGACAAAGTACCGCCCACAGTATCACGACCTACCAATCCGCCACCTTTTCCGGGGCGGATTCACCGTGGATAAAAACATGGCGGAAACAGCCATTGCAATGGGAAAACGCTCACCTCAACACACTCCACGAGGAAGGAGGACACCATGGAGCCGGAACTCAAAATACTCCCTGCGATAGTCTTCCTGCTCCTCTACGATCATCAGCAACGCCGGCGCCGAAGACAATGGTGAGTATTGCACCTACAACATAGGGGAGGGGGGAGGCAAAAGTCAGGAACACACACACGCAACACCCCCACCCCAACCCCGACCCTCACCCACTACAACACACACACCAATGCATATGCAAACATCACAGTAACAACCCCCAACCCCCCAGGAAGAATGCAAAGCCAAAAGGAAATGAGTTCAACCATTGTAATGTAGCAAAATACAGTAAGCGAATATATACAGATATATATACACATTCAACAAAATATACATCACGATTAGTAGTGCTGGTATGCACAATTCAATGTCCGTGGACCACTGGGCCCAAAATGCATGGGCGAGGCCCACACACGATATCTGACCAGAAACAGAGAGAACACTGCTGGGGCATCAGATCGAAATACAACAGGCACCTCAGGGGGAAGGGAAGGGGGGGCACCTCAGCCGGATGACAGCATCACGCCAGATCCACGACGGGGCTCCATGTCCATTGATGTATCCTGGGGAGTGCAAAGCCACAGTCTCTCAAGTCTCTACAGTGGGTGGGTTTCCCACTGTACCATCCTGGTGAGTGCAAAGCCACAGTCTCTCAAGTCTCTACAGTGGGTGGGTTGCCCACTGTACCATCCTGGGGAGTGCAAAGCCACAGTCTCTCAAGTCTCTACAGTGGGTGGCTTGCCCACTGTACCATCCTGGGGAGTGCAAAGCCACAGTCTCACAAGTCTCTACAGTGGGTGGGTTGCCCACTGTACCATCCTGGGGAGTGCAAAGCCACAGTCTATCAAGTCTCTGCAGTGGGTGGCTTGCCCACTGTACCATCCTGGGGAGTGCAAAGCCACAGTCTCACAAGCCTTTTCCGTGGGTGGGTTGCCCACTGCACCATCCTGGGGAGTGCAAAGCCACAGTCTCTCAAGTGGATGACAGTCTCCACTGGTTCTGGAGGGGGACTGGTGCCCACAGTGCTTCATCCTATTAAGGACAGAGGTAGTGGATGCTGTTCTCCACTGGTTCTGGAGGGAGACTGGTGCCCAGAGTGCTTCATCCTGTTAAGGACAGAGGTAGTGGATGCTGTTCTCCACTGGTTCTGGAGGGGGACTGGTGCCCAGAGTGCTTCATCCTGTTAAGGACAGAGGTAGTGGATGCTGTTCTCCACTGGTTCTGGAGGGGGACTGGTGCCCAGAGTGCTTCATCCTGTTTAGGACTGAGGTAGTGGATGCTGTTCTCCACTGGATCTGGAGGGGGACTGGTGCCCAGAGTGCTTCATCCTGTTAAGGACTGAGGTAGTGGATGCTGTTCTCCACTGGTTCTGGAGGGGGACTGGTGCCCAGAGTGCATCTCTCTCCCCCTAACGGTCCCAGTTCCGTCACTGCCCCTGCCGCACATGGGCTACCAGTGCTTGACTTGGCGGTGCTTGCCCTGTTCAGCGGTCTTTGCCCTGTTCAGCGGTGCTTGACTTTGCAGTTTCTGACCTGTTCAGCGGTGCTTGCCATGGCGGTCTTTGCCCTGTTCAGCTGTGCTTGACTTTGCAGTTTCAGACCTGTTCAGCGGTGCTTGCCATGGCGGTGTTTGCCCTGTTCAGCGGTGCTTGACTTTGCAGTTTCTGACCTGTTCAGCGGTGCTTGCCATGGCGGTCTTTGCCCTGTTCAGCGGTGCTTCACTTTGCTGTCTCTGACCTGTGCAGCGGTGTTTGCCATGGCGGTCTTTGCCCTGTTCAGCGGTGCTTGACTTTGCAGTTTCAGACCTGTTCAGCGGTGCTTGCCATGGTGGTGTTTGCCCTGTTCAGCGGTGCTTGACTTTGCAGTTTCTGACCTGTTCAGCGGTGCTTGCCATGGCGGTCTTTGCCCTGTTCAGAGGTGGTTGCCCTGTTCAGCGGTGCTTCACTTTGCTGTCTCTGACCTGTGCAGCGGTGTTTGCCATGACAGTCTTTGCCCTGTTCAGCGGTGCTTGCTTTGTTCAGTGGTGCTTCACTTTGCTGTCTCTGACCTGTGCAGCGGTGTTTGCCATGGCAGTCCCTCATTGCCCTGCGGGGCTGTGGCTGCCGGGGCCCTCCTGGGCACTAACTCTGGTGGTGGTCTCCTGACCACTGACGATCGGACTGCCCTCCTGGGCACTGATTCTGGCGGTGGTCTCCCGACCATTGACGATCGGACTGCCCTCCTGGGCACTGACTCTGGCGGTGGTCTCCTGATCACTGACGATCGGACTGCCCTCCTGGGCACTGACTTTGGCAGTGGTCTCCTGACCACTGATGATCGGGCTGGCGGAGGCCTCCTGGGCAGCGGGGATGATGGCGGCCTTCTCCACTGTGCTGCTCTTCCCAGACTTTGGCGCTTTCTTCTGCCCCTTACACACCTTGGGAGGAGTCACAGCTAACTCGACACTCCCCCTGGGACCCTTGGGAGCGACTTTGTCGGCTGGAGTCTTCCCCCTATCACGTTGGGCACTGTCCAACTTCTGGTGCTTCACAGGGGGGGGGACTGGCTGTGCTTTGGCTCCGTGTCACACTGGCTGCCCTGGTGCCCGGTGCACTCCACATACCTCTAACAGGCACCACTGGTAACGGAGAGTTTTTGGCTGAGGTGCTAGTACGGGACCTATGAATTGGAGGGGCGGGGGTGGTGGGAAAGAGGTCAACGTTGCTCAGGAAAAGTTTCTGACGGACACTGGGACGGGTAGCTGGAGGGGGTCTGGGAGTGGAGGAAGAGGAGGTTGTAGGAGGTGTAACTTTTGATGATTTGGGTGCAGGTGCATGTTCTGGAGGCTGTTGTGAGGTGGATGAATGTTGGGTGTGTGTGTGCCCGCGTTTGTGTACTTTGGGAGGGGACGTCACAGACACACTGGGAGAGGACACAGGAGATGTGTAAAGGGTAGTGGGGGTGGTGGGTGTGCTGGTGCGAGTCCTAGTGGCTGTAGTGGTAGTGCCTGCAGGTGAGAGTGTATTCGATACTGGCAGGGAGGAGGGAGATGACAAGGAGCGGGACACAGTGGAGGCAGTGGATGTTGCTGTGTCTGTATGTGGGTGATGCTTGTGTGAGTGCCTGTGAGATGTGTGGTGCCTATGTTTGCCTGAGCTTCCCTTGTGTGTTGAGGTGTGTGCAGGCTGGTCTGATGGTGTGCTTGGGATAGGCAGAGGTACAGGGGATTGGGTCTGGGTGGAGGAAGTTGGAGGGGGGAGGCTACACACAGGGACAATGGCTGCCATCAGTGCTGAGGCCAGAGATTGCAGGGTTTGATGATGGGCAGCCTGACCAGAATGAATGCCCTCCAGGAATACATTAGTGTGTTGCAACTCCCTTTCTACACCCTGGATGGCATTCACAATGGTAGACTGCCCAACAGTGAGTGACCTGAGGAGGTCAATGGCCTCCTCACTGAGGGCAGCAGAGGTGACAGGGGCAGGGGATGAGGTGCCTGGGGCGAAGGTGATGCCCACCCTCCTGGGTGAGCGGGCACGGGGCAAAGGCTGAGGGGCTGCTGGGAGGGCAGTGCTGGTAGGGGGGGGTGGCGGCTGTACCTGTAGAAGTGAGTGGCACAGAGGTTGCCGCCACCACAAGGGAGCTCCCATTGGAGGACGAGTCCGTGTCGCTGGTTGCTGATCCGGTGACCGCCGTGAAGCTCCCCTCGCCCTCCGTCCCACTGGTGTATTCTGAGTCCGTGGAGTGGCCCTCCATGGCCATGTGGGATGCAGCCCCCTCGTGCTCCGGTGCCACTGTACCTCTGCCTGATGATGCTGATGCACAAAAGAACAGGGAGAGCACAAAAGGGGGGGGGGGGAATGACAGAAGAAAGACAGGTTGAGTGCATGGCTTACCGCTACCGTTGGTGGACAATACAGACACAGCAGCCCTCTGCACTACACCGCACTGTTGGGCTCTACTGATGCAGTTCCTGGGATATGGACGACATGGCTATGGTGTACATCTGCGAACATAGATGACACAGGGGCATGTCTACCTGTACTTGGCACTCTACAGAGGTGGGGTGGAGTGCCACATGGCCTGCATTACGGAGGGGCCTAGCCTACGGAACTCGCCCTTGTCTAGGGAAACCCACAGCCCTCATCCCCCACCCAGACCCCTCCACTGCGCGCAAAGTCAGCTGAATGAGAGTGTACTCACCCCCTTGTGTCTGATGTGATGCCCTCAAGCGCCCACCCAACTCAGGGTAGGCCACCGCCAGGATCCGGAACATCAGGGGGGTAATGGTGCGACGGGTACCCCTCCCACGTTGAGAGGCCATCCCCAGCTGAGCCTCCGCCGTCTTCTTGCTCCAGCGGCGAATGTCCTCCCATCTTTTACGGCAGTGGTTGCTCCGTCTCTGGTGGACCCCCAGTGTCCTGACGTCCTTGGCGTTGGCACGCCAAATATCCTTCTTCTGGTGGGCGCTGACCTACATGACATGTACAGGGGAAGAAGAGAAGTCATTACCAACTGCACCGTCTAAGTGAGTGGCCCACATCCCTACCCTTGCCATGTGGCACCTGCATGCACAGTCCCTCATGCTCGCAGAACTCTGCCCCCTTACTTCTTACAACCAGCCATTTCCACCCAGGCATAGCCCATACAACTTGCAACCTATGTACTCACCTGTTGGTCTGGAGGAACGTAGATTAGCGTATACTGGGGCAGGACCCCGTCCACGAGCTTCTCCAACTCCTGTGCAGTGAATGCAGGGGCCCTTTCCCCAAACGCACGTGTCATTGTCTCTTCCAGACCGAGGTCACAGCAGCACTTGCAGTATAGGTCCTCTCCTGTCGAAGATCAGCTATCGAGTGATTAAACAGATAGAAAATAGCGGTGACGTCCGCGGCGGTGACGTCCGCGGCAGTGCCTATCATCACCGCTGGCGCACTTCGTCATTGGCTCCTGGGACCCATAGGGTCCAATGTTAACCAATGCAGCATTGCGCAGCGGTCTTTGACCGCCTACCGCGACAGTGTACAACGCCAGCGCAGTTACCTCACATCCCATTGTCCCAGTTTAGAGGTCATCCAGCCGCCATTTCAGGGGCCCACATGGCTTCATTTTCAACTGCGTCACACTTTCCTAGGCCTGGACTCAACACACATACAGACAACTTTTTGGATTATGTTTCGTGTTCTGTGTAGCTGTGGGTACATACCTCTGAGTTGCTTTACTCTGTGGTTGCTTTTGTCCTTCCTAGGCACCGTCAGCTGGGACATGTGAGGAGATGGCAGAATCCTCCGGTGTATCGACCGCTGGTGGACCTGTTGACAATGGAGGAGCGACATTTAATCATCACCTACAGGTTTGACCGTGCCACAATCCAGGAACTGTGTACCCAGTTGGAGCCAGACCTGATGTCACCAATTCGCTATCCCACAGGAATCCCCCCTCAAGTGCAGGTGCTATCAGTGCTCCATTTCCTTGCAAGTGGGTCTTTTCAAACAACAGTGGCCATGGCATCAGGGATGTCCCAGCCTATGTTTTCCAACGTGTTGTCCAGAGTGTTGTCTGCCCTGCTGAAACACATGAGGAGCTGCATCATTTTCCCTCAGGTGGAGGATTTGGCTACGGTTAAAGGTGACTTCTATGCCCTTGGACATATCCCTAACATCATAGGTGTCATTGATGGGACACATGTAGCTCTGGTCCCCCACCACAGGAGTGAACAGGTGTACAGGAACCGGAAGAGTTATCATTCCATGAATGTACAGATGGTATGTTTGGCAGACCAGTACATCTCCCAGGTAAATGCTATGTTCCCTGGCTCTGTACATGACGCCTACATCCTGCGGAATAGCAGCATCCCTTATGTGATGGGTCAACTCCAGAGGTACCAGGTGTGGCTATTAGGGGACTCTTTTTACCCCAACCTGTCATGGCTATTGACCCCAGTGAGGAATCTGAGGACAAGGGCAGAGGAACGCTACAATGAGGCCCATGGGCGGACTAGGAGGGTGATCGAACGCACCTTCGGCCTCCTGAAGGCCAGGTTCAGGTGCCTCCATATGGCAGGTGGTTCCCTATTCTACTCACCGAGGAAGGTGTGCCAGATCATCATCGCCTGCTGTATGCTTCACAATCTTGCTTTGCGACGCCAGGTGCCTTTTCTGCAGGATGATGGTCCAGATGACGGTGTTGTGGCAGCTGTGGAGCATGTGGACAGTGATGAGGAGGAAGCTGAGGAATAAGATATTGACAACAGGGACTCTGTCATACAGCAATATTTCCAGTGACACACAGGTGAGAACACTTTCTTGACTACTACAAGTACGTTCACACTTCTACCTTTATCCTGTCTGTCAATTTCAAGCAGTATTTGGTAACTGAGTTCTACATTTCCATTACGGTTTCACAGGTGTGGTTGCCAATGTGTGTCATCTGCTTGAATCCTTCATGGACTTGTGATGTGTGACATAGGTATGTTGACATTACATTTGAAAACGCATTTTGTCACTATCATAGCTAATACACATTTTCAAAATCACAGACTGACTCCAGATTGTTTTGTGCTTCAAGGGTGTTTATTGACGTGCTAAATATTGGAGGGGTGGTAAAATGGTGAGGGGTGATGGTGGAAGAATGTCCATGGCAGAGTCCAGTCTATTAGTCTCACAGGTGCACTGCCCATATGGGCATAGGAAGTGGAGCTGGGGCAGTTCCAATATGGACAGGGTTACAAAGTGGGACGGTGGGATGATAATCAGGGTGGTCTCATTTCTTGGCTGGGGTCTTGCCAACGTGCTCTGTCCTGTTCCTGGATCTCAGGGACCGATTGCGGGGTGGTTCGCCGTCTGCAGGGGGTGGGGTGCTGGTGTGGTGGTCCTGTGGCGGGGCGTCCTGTCCACTAGCGCCAGCGGAGGTGGTGGGCCGTTCAGTCCATGCTAGTGTCAGGGGCCCCTTGGAGTGCCATGGTGTCCCTCATGGTGTTCTGTATGTCCTTCAGCACCCCTATGATGGTGCCCAGGACGGAGCTGATGGTTCTGAGTTCCTCCCTGAAACCCAAATACTGTTCCTCCTGCAGGCGCTGGGTCTCCTGAAACTTGGCCAGGACCGCAGCCATCGTCTCCTGGAAGTGGTGGTATGCTCCCATGATGGAGGAGAGGGCCTCGTGGAGAGTGGGTTCCCTGGGCCTGTCCGCCCCCTGTCGCACAGCAGCCCTCCCAGTTCCCCTGTGTTCCTGGTCCTCTGTCCCCTGGACCGTGTGCCCACTGCCACTGCCCCCAGGTCCCTGTTGTTGTTGGGATGGTGGGTTATCCTGGGTTCCCTGTAGTGATGGACACACAGCTGATTAACGTGTCCTGGGGACGGAGGTATGGGCCCGCTGGGTGGGTGCTGTACTGATGTTTACAGAGGGTGGAAGGTCAGTGTTGGGCTGTGACTGGGTGAGGGGAAACGACTGTCCTGAGGCCCACGATGGTCCGGGCTGGTCATCTGGATCCAGTTGGCCAGAGCTGCTGTCATCACTGTGGGCCTCATCTGTGGGTGGGGTAGAGATGTCTGGACCCTCCTGTCTGGTGACGTTGGGTAGTGGTCCTGCAGGGGTGTAAAAGCATGATTATTGCATCTGTGTGTGTCATGCTGTGCAATGGGTGGGTGAGTGTGTACCGCAGTGCTAGCATTCCTGTGTGGGGGCTTGTGTGATGATGGTTAGGGGGTGTTATGGGTATGTGCAGTGGCCATGCTTTAGTGAGGGGTGACCATGATTTGTTGTGTCATGCAGGGCTTGGTATTGGGATGGGTGGTTTGTATTAGTAGTCAATTAGTGAGGAGTTGGAGTGATAGGGGAGGGGGTGAGGGTGGAGGTGGAGGTGTGTGATAGCATGCAGGTAGGGTGGGGGATATGATAGTTAAGATTTGACTTACCAGTGTCCATTCCTCCACCGACTCCTCCGAGGCCCTCAAGATGCATAATGGTCAAGACCTGCTCCTCCCATGTTGTTAGTTGTGGGGGAGGAGGTGGGGGTCTGCCGCCAGTCCGCTGAACTGTGATGTTGTGCCTGGAGACCACGGAACGCACCTTCCCCCGTAGGTCGTTCCACCTCTTCCTGATGTCCTCCCGATTTCTTGGGTGCTGTCCCACTGCGTTGACCCTGTCCACGACTCTTCGCCATAGCGCCATAGCTCCATCTTCCTAGCTATGGAGGTGTGCTGCACTTGTGATCCAAATAGCTGTGGCTCTACCCGTACGATTTACTCCACCATGACCCTGAGCTCCTGGGGTGTCTTTGGGGTGGTGTATGTGGTGATGAGTGTGGTGATGTGTAGTGGTGTGGGGTGTTTTGTCCGTGGATGTTGTGTGGGTGATGGTGTTGTGTGCCTCTGTGTGGTGGGGTTGTCTCTGCAGTGCTCTCTCTCTTGCCTTTGTCTGTAATTTTTGGTCATAGGGGTTTGTGGGTGATGTGGGTGTGTGTTTTATAGTGTATTGATTGTGTGGGAGTGGTGTTTGTATGTGTATCAGGTGTGTGTATTTTGAAATGTCCAATGTGGCAGTGTTTTGGAGATGTGTGTGTATTTTGAGCGTGGCAGTGTGGCCAATGGAATAACGCGGTTGAAAGACCGCCACGTGGATTAGTGGGTCGTGATAGCATGGGCGTGTTTCTGTTGCCGTGACGGTGGAGGATTTGTTTTCACCAGTTTATCACTGACCTTTGGTGTGGCGGACTTGTGTGGGTGTCTGATTTTCGGCAGATTCCGAGATGTGGGTCATAATAGCTGTGGCGGATTTCCGCGGTCGCAGCGGTGTATTGGCGGTCTTCTGCACGGCGGTAAGCGGCTTTTACCGCCAGTGTTGTAATGACCCCCTTTATTAGTTAATAAAAACCATAAAAGACATCTAAAAAATACAATAGCGGGTTTTTGGGTCATCCCGTATGACAAGCTGGGCTATTGTGGCTAGTAGTCTCCAATATCAATTAATCTTAAAACTTATACAGACAATAAAAAGTAAACAAAAAATAAAAGCAGCCCTCATGATTAGGACACAGAAGACCGTATTACAATTCTAAGGCACAAACACATTATTTGAAGTTACATACAAGACAATCAGCACCTTCACATTAGGGACCCCTAAGGCCTTAATACCTTTTTCAGCAATGTAGCCTGTCATTGACAATGCAAAAAATGGACAGGACCATCATGTTGAAAACACCTAATATCTATAGACTAGGCTGTAGCATTAAGTAACTAAACAGTCCCTTTCTTTACCTATAGTGAACAGGATAAACTGGGAGGGGCCACCAGGGCGGCAAAGATTCTCAGAAACTGAATTAGTCTGATATTTGACTTTTCGTTACTTTTGTCGAGAGCTGTCATAACAGCCGATCTGCAGGATCGAACTCCTAGGGTATTAAATTCTCCTTTCAGTAGTTCCCTTCTCTGGCTTCCCAGAGCTGGACATTTGCAAACCACATGGATTAAGGTCTCCCTGGTCTGATGGCATAGTCTGCATATATTTGGTTGTAATCCGGCCTCTATTTTTCATTTTGGTAGGAAGTCAAGAGTTGGTATATCTCCCAACCTCAACCATAAGAGGCTCTGTTTAGTTTTTCGGCTAGTGGGGCGGACAGGATACGTGATTCCTTGTCCAATGCATATGAGTTTAGGACTAGCCATTCATGTGATCGTTTTAATAGAGTTTCCATATCTTCTAGTCAGCTTAGAATCCTAGCTGATTTGTTAACTGCTTTTCTGAAAGCTGGTGCTGGCAGTGAGCTGCCCCACAGGTCGTCGAGCTCCAGCCGGGCTATGACTTCTTCCTTAAACATATTATTGCCCCTCTCGAGATTGATTTCCTACCAGACTAATGCCCTGATTCCAACCCTGGCGGGCGGCGGTTGCCGTCCGCCAGGTGGGAACCGGCATTTGGCCGCCATGCGGCCAAAATACCGCTTCCCCCATTCTGACATTCCCGCTGGGCCGGCGGGCGCTAACCAAGTTAGTACCAGCGGGAATGGGGGCCGCAACACAGGAGCTGGCTCCGAATGGAGCCGGCGGTGTTGCGGCGGTGCGACTGGTGCAGTTGCACCCGTCGCGCTTTTCACTGTCTGCTAGGTAGACAGTGAAAAGCTTCATGGGGCCCTGTTAGGGGGCCCCTGCACTGCCCATGCCAGCGGCATGGGCAGTGCAGGGGCCCCCAGGGGCCCCAGGACACCCCTTACCGCCAGCCTCTTCCTGGCGGTGAAAACCGCCAGAAACAGGCTGGCGGTAAGGGGGTCAGAATCCCCAGGGCAGCGCTGCCCTGGCGGATTCGCCTAGCCAGGGCAAAAACGGCGGGAAACCGCCGGCCCCGGTTTTCCGACGTCGGCTTTACCGCCGTGGTCAGAATGGGCTTGGAAGCACCGCCAGCCTGTTGGTGGTGCTTCCGTCATTCGTGGCCCTGGCGGTCTTGGACTGCCAGGGTCAGAATGACCCCCTAAGTTTCTGAAAGTCCCTTTAGGGGCTAGATGTAGTATATAACATTCCTTGACAAATGCTGCAGGCCTTGCCCATGATTGCTATATTAGCGAAAATTCCAATCTGACTTGGGTCCGGGAAGCCGATCTGGGTAGTTGAAAAACTTGTTTATATGATTTCGTTAGTAGCTTATCAAGCATGGCCACCTTGGTCACTCTCATTATTTCTGCCCCATATGCAAGAGTCAGAAGTAATTTCGCTCTCATAACCATGGTCATCGGCTTTAGTGGATGGACTTTGCCAAGTTCCAAAGGCCTGATTTAAAGCTTGTGCCTTCGGCCTAATTACTTCTTTGTGGCCAGCAAATGTGTCTTTAGAGTCGATCTTAATCCCTAGGTATGTGTATGCTACTACTTCCTCAATAAGTTGTCCATTCAAATACCATTTGCGGTGTGATGTCTACGGTTGAGGGGGATTATGTTAGATTTCCCATAATTTATCTCTGAGTCATTAGCCAACACATATCCTTCTAGATTGTTCAGGAGTTTCTATAGGCCTACCCTGGAATTACTGAGCAGCAGCAGGTCATCAGCATAAAGCAGAGTGGATATTTGACAACCCACCCCAGGGTTGGTGGGTGAGCTGGTTGTTTATCCAGAGCTGGAGATAAATCTGCTATATACAGGTTAAAAAGAAGCAGAGCTAGAACACAGCCCTGCTTCAGACCAACAGTGGTTTTATTGGGTCTGGATAAATACGAGCCATCTCCCACTTTGATTTTTACCCAGGTGTTGGAATAGAGCATAATAATGGCATTCAGTATATTCCCCAGCAACCCTCCCTGTTGTAATTTTAACCATAGTTTGTCTTGGGGAACACAATCAAATGCAGCCTTAAAATCCACAAAGCACATATAAAGGGGCGTACCTGTGGCCCTCAAGTGGGTGGTTGGCCCACTGCCTGGTCCTGGGGAGTGCAAGGCCACACACTCTCAAGTGGGTGGTTTGCTTACTGCTTGGTCCTGGGGAGTGCAAGGCCACAGTTTCTGAAGTGGGTAGTTTGCCCACTGTTTGGTTCTGGGAAGTGCAAGGCCACAGTCTCTCAAGTGGGTGGCTTCTCCACTAGTTCTGGAGGGGGCATTGTGCCCAGTGTGCTTTATCCTGGGAAGGATGCAGTGAGTGGATGCCTTTCGTCCCTGGTTCTGGAGGGGACTTGGTGCCCAGTGTGCTTCATCCTGGGAAGGATGCGGTAAGTGGATGCATGTCTCCACTGGTTTTGGAGGGTGCTTTGTGCCCAGTGATGCAGCATGTGGGTTGGGCCAGGTCACAGTCCCTCACCTGGGTGTCAGATCCATGAGATTTGCAGTGGTCAGGATGCATGACAGTCCATGGAGGCAGGGCTACAGTCCATCCACCGTTGGCTACGGCTGCACAGTGGCAGCAGTGACAGTGCTGGTGGGGGTGCTGCCAGTGGTGGGGGAAGGCTCCACCCCCCTGGAGCCTCAGACGGCTGTCCGCTGTGGCTGCTGCTGCTGCTGCTGGCAGTGGTGCCACTTTCAGTGGGGCAGGTGGCGGTGCTTGCGGCGGTGTTTGTGGCGGTGCAGGTGGCGGTGCTGGCCGCTGTGGAGGTGCCCGTGCTGCCATTGGTGGGGGGAGGCTCAAGCCCTTCTCCTGCAGCCTCAGACGGCTGCCCACTGGGACTGCTGCTGCTGACAGTAGTGCCACTTTCAGCGGTGTTGGTGGAGGTGCTGGTGGCAGTGCAGGTGGCAGTGCTGGCCACGGTAGAGGTGCCGGTGCTGCCAGTGGTGGTGGGAGGCTGCCCATGGGGATGCTGCTGCTGACAGCAGTGGTGCTTGTGGCAGTGCAGGTGGTGGTGCTGGACACAGTGCAGGTGGTGGTGTTGGTGGTTGTGCTGGTAGCGACCAGGCCTTCACCTGCAGGCTCGGACGGCTGAAGTGCCTTGGCTGGTGTTTTGTGCCCCTTCCTGCCCTTGGCAGATGGGGGTGTCACCTTGGGTCTGGAAGCTGGAGTCTTTGAGGTGGCCTTGCTGGGTGCTTGTGGCTCTTTCCTCTCACTGGATGCTGTCCCCTTCTTCACCTTGCCAGGTGGCGGAATGTTCTTTGCCTTGACAGGGGTTGATGGCCCACTGGCTGGCCTGACGGGTGCCCCTTTTGAGCCTCTGACAGCTGCAGGAACTACAGTGGACGTGAACTTGGTGGCTGAGGTGCTGGGCTGGGTCTTGGCCACCCTGTCATGAGGGGAAGGATGGAGGGGGAGGGGGAGGGAACAGGTCAGTGTTGGCTAGGAAAAGCTTCTTAGGGACATTGGGGCAGGAAGAGGGTGAAGGTTTGGCAGTGTAGGAAGAGGAAGTGGTTGTAGGAGATGTCAGTCTGCTGTGTTTGGGTGCAGGTGCATGAGCTGGATGCTGTTGTGAGGTGGATGGCTGCTGGGTGGGTGTGTGCTTGTGTTTGTGTACTTGGGAAGGAGGGGTCACAAACACAGTGGGAGAGGACACAAGGGACGTGTTCATGGATGTGGGGTGGTGACTGCCAGTGAGGGGTGTGTAGTGATGGGTGAACTGATGATGGAGGTAGTGGATGAGGATGTAGTGCATGCAGGTGTGAGTGGAGACGCTACTGGGAGGGAGGTGGACGAGGAGGGGGATACAGTGGAGGCAGTGGTTGTTGGTGTGTCTGCATGGGGATGGTGCTTGTGTGAGTGCCTGTGAGATGAAGTGTGGTGCTTGTGTTTGCCTGAGTCACTTTTGTGTGTTGATTTCGGTGACTGATGGTCTGAAGGTGTGCCTGGGATAGGCTGGGGTTGAGGGGATTGGGACTGGGTAGAGGAAGTTGGAGGGGGGGAGGCTAGAGACAGGGACAATGGCTACCATCAGTGCGGAGGCAAGAGCCTGAAATGCTCTCTGTTGGGCCACCATGCCGGAGTGAATGTCCTCCAGGTATGCATTTGTTTGTTGCAAATGCCTCTCGACACCCTGGATGGCATTCAGAATGGTTAACTGCCCAACAGTGAGGGATCTCCAGAGGTCAAAAGCCTCCTCACTGAGGGCAGCAGGGCTGACTGGGGCAGGGCCTGAGGTGGCTGGGGCAAAGGAGATGCCCACCCTCCTGGGTGAGCGGGCACAGGAAACACGCTGAGGGGCTGCTGGGAAGGAGGTGCTGGTAGGGGGTTGGCGGCTGTACCTGTTGGTGGGGTGGGCACAGAGGTGTCCACCACCATCAGGGAGCTTCCATCAGAGGAGGAGTTGCTGTCTGTATTGTCCCCTCCTGTCTCCATGGTGGTGCTCCCCTCGCCCTCGGTGGATTCGGCCTCCAGGCCCATGTGGGATGCGGCTCCATCCGTCACCAGTGCCTCTGCTCCTCCAACAGATGATGCTAATGCACACAAGGAAAGGGTGACAAAACAAAAAGGGACAGAGGATAAACTTGGCCAATGCCAGCAACAACACTACTGTTGGCGTACAGAACACACAGAGAGCTTCCCTATGTACTAGGCCATGCAGTACCAGTTACAATGCTAGTCACCAGCCCATGGGAGACATGGCATCAGCTGCACACCTGAAACCCACAGGACCCTGCCCAGTAGTAGATGCCCACTAACACCATTGGGTTTGGAGTGCTTCAGAGCCTGCCCAACAAGGGACCTACCCTGCCATGTTCGCCCCTTCCTAGGGGCACCCACAGTCCACATCCCCCACCCAGGTAAAACCTTAACGCGCGTCAACTCAAGAATCTGAATTAGTACTCACCCCCTTGTGGCTGCTGGGATGCCCTCAAGCGCCCATCCAACTCTGGATAGGCCACTGCCAGGATGAGGAACATCAGGGGGGTCAGGATATGACGGGCACCCCTTCCTAGTTGGGAGGCCAGCCCCAGTTGGGCCTCTGCCGTCTTCCTTGCTCAGTGGCGCAGGTCCTCCCACCATTTGCAGCAGTGGGTGCTCAGCCTGTCAAAGACCCCCAGGGTCCAAACCTCCTTGGCGATGGCACGCCAAATACCCTTTTTCTGATGAGTGCTGACCTGCAGGAAAAATACAGCAAAAAAGGGATTAGTAATACTGTCCGGACCATCACACTCACGGGCCACCATATCCCTCCCATCCACTAACGCACATACATTGACCACCATACATGCAGCACTCTGCCCAGGACCCCTCAGCCACCCCCCCCATTACACAAGGCTTACACAAATTCATGCCCCGTGCATCGTGCTCACAGTGTACTCACCTGTTAGTCTGGAGGACCTTAAAGTAAACAGCACTGGGGTAGGACCCCATCCTCCAGTTTCTCCAACTCCTCCGCAGTGAAGGCAAGGGTCCTTTCCCCAGATACATGAGCCATTGTCGCTTCCAGACACAGGTCACAGCAGCACTTGCAGTGTAGGTCCTCTCCTGTTGAAGGTCAGGTAGCAAGTGATTGAACAGAAAGAAAATGGGTACCGTCACCGCCGGCTTACATCTCCATTGGTTCCTGGAACCCATAGGGCCCAATGATAACCAATGCGAAGTTGCGCCACAGTCGACGACCGCCTAATGCAACGGCGCACAATGCCAGCGGAATGATCTCATTTCCACTTGTCTCTCCTCACAGGTCAGGCACCGGCCATTTCAGGGGGGCACAGGCCATGGCACCTAACTCCGTCACAGCAGACATTGGCACATCAACTGACTCTCGTATTCACATACTGGTTCTGTAAATGAAGACATGCATCATTATTGCAATTGATGTGTGAATATGACCCTCTGCTCACCATTTTCCTCCCTAGGCTTCAACCGCTGAGGATGAATATGAGATGGAGACATCCTCCGGTGTACAGACCCCTGGTGGACCTTGCGACAATGGAGGAAAAACACATTATCCTAATCTACATACTTGATTGGCCACAATCCAAGAACTGTGTGCCCATTTGGAGCCAGACCTGATGTCAGCTATCCACCAGCCCACAGGTATCCCCCCTCTAGTGCAGGTCCTGTCAATGTTCCATTTTCTGGCAAGTGCATCCTTCCAAACAATAGTGGCCATGGCATCAGGGATTTCTCAGCCAATGTTCTCCAACGTGTTGACCCGAGTGTTGTCTGCCCTGCTGAAACACATGCACAGCTATATCATATTCCCCCAGGTGGAGGATTGGCCACAATGAAAGCTGACTTTTATGCCCTGGGATATATCCCCATCATCATTGGTGCCATTGATGGTACACATGTAGGATTTGTCCACCCCCCTTCTCCCGGAGAAATGAACAGATATTCAGGAATAGAAAAATCTATCACTCTATGAATGTGCAGATGGTGTGTTTGGCTGGCCAGTACATCTCCCATGTGAATTCCAAGTATCCCGACTCTGTGCATGACACCTTTATCTTGAGGAATAGCAACATCCCATATGTGATGGCTCAACTCCAGATGCACCAGGTGTGGCTAATAGGTGAGCCCAAGGTCCCCAGCCAGTATATGCTGGTGCCTGGAAATGGGGTTGTCCCTAAGAGTTAGTGTGTCTAACAGTTGTCCGTCGATATTTGCAGGTGACTCTGGTTACCCCAACCTCTCATGGCTACTGATACAAGTGAGGAATCCCAGGAGAACAGCAGAGGAACGTTACAATGAGGGACAAGGGCGAACAAGGAGGATTATTGAGAGAACCTTCGGCCTCCTGAAGGCCAGGTTCCAGTGCCTCCATCTGACACGTGGATCCCTGTACTACTCACCCAAGAAGGTGTGCCAGATCATCGTTGCATTTTCATGTTGCACAACCTGGCCTTGAGACGCCAGGTGCCTTTTCTGCAGGAGGATGAGCCTGGAGATGGTCTTGTGGCAGCGGTGGAGCCTGTGGACAGTGAGGAAGAGGAGGCAGAGGAAGAAGATGTGGACAACAGAAGTAATATCATACAGCAGTACTTCCAGTGACACACAGGTAAGACACTGTAACTTCACTTTTCTTTTCAGTTTTCTGTTGGACATTATACATGGCAGCAAGATTTCCCTATGTCTATGGTCAGTTACTGTACCTTTTGGCATCTCTCTTTTCAGATCTCTGTGCCCCAATCTGGCTCCTGGTATGTTTACTGCTGCCCACTACAGGTCTTACCAATGTATACATTACTGTACATAAGATTTGCAATGTTTTCAGAATGTTGTACTAATACATATTTCAATTGACAGACTCCAGATTTGTATTTGTTCCAAGGGGGTTTATCTAAGTGCTAATAAGTAGAGGGGGATGTGCAATGGGCTGGGGCGATGGTGGAGTAAAGTCCAGGGTAGAGTCCAGTCTCTTGGTATCACAGGTGCATTGTCCAATGGGGCATAGGAAGGGGAGCAATTGCAGTTCAAGGTGGACAGGGTGACAGAGTGGGACAGAAGGGTGACAGGAGAGTCTTATTTCCTGGCAGTGGTCTTGGCAATGTTCTCTGGCTTTTGCCTGGATTGCAGGGACTGCTTGTGGGGTGGTTCTCCTTCTGCAGGGGTTGTGGTGCTGGTGGCCTGTTGTTCTAGTAGCGGGGCCTTCTGTCCACTAGCGCCGGTGGAGGTGGAGGGCTGTTCATCAGTGTGGCTAGTGTCAGGGGCCCGTTGTTGTGCCACTGCCTCCCTCATGGTGTTGGCCATGTCAGCCAGCACCACTGCAATGGTGACCAGGATGGTGTGGATGTCTTTGAGGCCCTCCCTGATCCCCAGGTACTGTCCCTCCTGCAGCCGCTGGGTCTCCTGCAACTTGGCCAGTATCTGGCCCATGGTCTCCTGGGAATGGGAATGGTTGGTACGTGACTCCTGGAGAGTCGGTTCCCTGGGCCTGTCCTCCCCCTATCACACAGCAGAGCTGCTTTCATCACTGCCATCACTGTGGGCCTCTGTTGTAGGAGTACTGGATGTTGGTGGCACCTCCTCTCTGGTGACATTGAGTGGGGGTCCTGTGGGGATGAAAATGCAGTGTTATTGTATCTGCATGTGCCATATTGTGCATGGGTGTGTTTCCCTGTATGGTTGTGATTGCCCTGTCAGCTTTGCCTTGTGTGGGTGGTGATTTTGTGGGCTAGGTGAGTCTCCCTAATGGGCATGCTTTAGTGATGGGTGTCCATGCAGGTCTGTGATTAGTGTCCATGCATTGGTGTTGCATGCAGGGCATGGTATTGGGATGGGTGGGTTGTGATGGTGGGGTATATGTGAGGTAGTGGGGTGATGGGGGTGAGGGTAGGGGTTGTTGTTTGTGATGGCATGCAGGTAGGGTGGGAGATAAAGTAGTAAAGATTTGACTTACCAGAGTCCAGCCCTCCTGCTACTCCTGCAAGGCCTTCAGGATGCATTATTGCCAAGACTTGCTCCTCCCATGTTGTTAGTTGTGGGGGAGGAGGTGAGGGTCCACCGTCAGTCCTCTGTACAGCTACCTGGTATCTTGTTACCACGGAACGCACCTTCCCCCATAGCTCGTTCCACCTCTTCCTGATGTCATCCCTTGTTCTCGGGTGCTGTCCCACGGCGTTGACCCTGTCCACAACTCTCTGCCATAGCTCCATCTTCCTTGCAATGGACGTCTGCTGCACCTGTGATCCGAATAGCTGTGGCTTTTCTCAGATGATTTCCTCCACCATGACCCTTAGCTCCTCCTCTGAAAACCTGGGGTGTCTTTGGGGTGCCATGGATGTGGTGTGAGTGGTATGTGTGAGGATGTGTTGGGTGATGTGTGGGGTGATGTGTTGTGGTGTGTGCTGTGAGGTACGTGGATGCTGTATGGGTGATGGTGTTCTGTGGCTCAGATTGAGTGGGTGCACATGGCTTGTCTCTCTCTCTCTGTTTGCAATCTTTTTTTTCATTGCAAGGGTTGTGGGTAATGTGGGTGGGTGTTTTATAGTGGTGTGGGTGTGTGGGTGTGGTGTATGTATGTGTATCAGGTGTGTGTATTTTGAATTGTCCAATGTGGTGTAGTTTTGTAAGTGTGTGTGTGTATTTTGAGCGCGGCGGTGTGTACCACCAATGGTTTACCGCGGTTGAAAGACTGCCGCGGTGATTTGTGATCCTGGTACTGTGGCCGTATTCCTGTTGGCGTAATGGTGTGAGTTTTGCTACCGTCATTTTATCACTGACCTTTGGTCTGGTTGACTAGTGTGTGTGTCTGTATAGTGGCAGATTTCTCTGTGTGGGTCAGAATACCTGTAGCGGTATACAGCCGCAGTCACGGTATGTTGGCAGCCGTCAGCATTGTTTCTAAATGCTGCAGGATTCCAATGGAAAAGTATTTTAAGTTTGCATCCAAAAGGGTGATTAGACGATAATTGGAAGGTATGGAAGCCTTCTCTCCCTTGTAAATGGGGTGGATTATTGAGCCCTTCCAACTTTCTGGGACGGAGCCTATTGCTAGGATGTAATTGAACATTATGGTGAGGAAAGCCGCCCATCTTGGAGTAGATTGTTTAAATAGGGCCTGTGGAAGGCCATTAGGGCCAGGTGGGCAATCTCAGCGTGTTTTTTTCTATTATCTTAATTATTTCAAGTGAGCTAAAAGTAATGGGGTCCTGAATGTCAGACCTATCCTCAGTCATCTCCCATTGGGCTGAGTCAGTATCTGTCGAGGATGTTTCTTTAAAATGGGATTTCAAATATCCCACCCATGCCTCCTCTGTGATGTTCGCGATGTTCGCAGCTCTGGGGCCTTTGTAAATGTTGTTAATCAAGCTCCAGAACCGGCTTCCGTTTGCCAATGTCGATGTATAATGTAATTTTGCTCATAATGTTTCCTGCTTTGATCTTTAAAAAAAACAAATATCCCTCTTTAGTAGGGTCCTTTCTTTCCGTAGCGTTCTTAGAATTGATCCATCAGTCAGATGATTCTGCAATTGTCTCAGAAACCTATTCACCCCCGATTTCCTCTGTCGTATTGCCCGTGGCATGAGTATGCTATTTCCGTACCCCAGATGTACCCCCTAAACGTGCCCCTCCCTGTAGACTGCTTAATAAGGCTTGTAGTGAAGAATTCCCATTTAGCAACTGCCTTTGATTAATTATTGGTCATGGCTTCCAGTTTCCCAACTGCTTCCTCTGCTTGATCTGAGACCGAATGTGAGCCCCATCTTAGTCGCTTTAGATTTTCTGAATGAAGCTCCCCTTTGAGGAGGTTTGTTTCTTCCTGGATAGGCACTTGCGTCTGGATTGTAATCATTTGCGGGTTATGATCACTTTCTGGGTGATCTTGAATTCTGAAATCCCTCACAAATTTAAATAGAGGAACATTTACGTAATCTAGGTATGAAACCATCTTTTCTTGTCGAAACCGGTGGTGAGACTGACGGCAACCGAACGTTTAATGCAAAGAAACCTGCTAGTTTACAGCTCTTAATTAGCTTAACACCAATTTCATCTTTCTTTCTTCCGTGTGGTAGGTTTTGAATGGGCAATGGAATCGCTAGTTGATGTGGAATAGATTGAGATTGAAATCTCCTGGAACCAGCCAGTAGGCAGAATTGTATGCACTTTGTATGTGGAGTAGATGTTTTAGCAGATTGTTAGCTTCCAGGTTTTTCTTTTTGGGAATAATGTACACGTTGATCAGGAACAAAGGATCATGATTATTTTTTGCCCAGCCATCCAAGCGAACCCACTGGAAGGGCTGACATCCCATCTGACCTCCGGATGGTTTCACCCCAAGCTTGGAATTGATATAGATTGACAAACCTCCTTTTGCCCTTCCAAACATGTTGAGTTTCACTGCAGGCTTATTAAATTCCTCCAATATCGAAGGTGCCCAGGAATTTGATAACTTCTGCATCTTCCAGCTTCGACTGAAGGCCCCCTATATTCCATGAACAGATACTTAATGATCCTTGCGTCGGGGGAGGCTTTTGGATTATCATTCAAGCTTTTGTGGGTAATCTGGGGGCTAGCGCTGTTGAAAGCCATGACCATTTGTCTTGGGAGTGGCCTTCTCTTGAGGGATGTCTGTATGTTATCCTTCTTCGGCCCTCTTCTTCCCTTACTTCATTTATTAAATCTGGTTGGGCTGCTGCTCCTTCTTCTATCTGGCCTTGCCCAAATTCTCCAACATGGGGCTTCCCATTTACTCCTCGTAGGACAGACCAGGTGATTACTTCTTTCTTCTTTGGATAACTTGCCTGCAGCAGCGGATGCTGGTATCTTTCCCCTAGGTGGGGGCATACCTCAATTCCCCAATCTTTCAGGATACTTCTCTTTTCCATGATTAGCGTTAGTAATTCTGGTGATGCAAATATTACGACAGTTGGATCTGTGTGCTGGATACCCTGCGCTTGGATACATTTTATGGTGGTAATGTCATCAGAAGTCACTGGTGCCAAGTCAGGAAGTGCGTTTATTAACTTGAGAATGGTAGAGCGGTTGAGCACATCTTTCAGGCCTCTGGAGTTATACTCTGGGGTCCATAAGAGCTGCAAAACTCAATCCAACCTGCCCTGATTTAGGTTATCTGTCAGACTTGACTGAGCTATCTCGATGTCCGCTCTGTCAAACCTCAAATGACGGTTCCATGCTGTGGCTTCTATCTCCCCTACAATAGGTGTCCCTTCTGCTCGCCCACCTAGGAGGGGCCTTGACTCTGCATAGTTAGATTTAGAGGACCGCAAAGAAATGGTTGCTTGCCGATCCTGGAGTGGCCTAACAGTATCTCCCAACTCCAACCTTTTCATTGCTGAGTCGGGAGGCAGGGGCCTCCCATGATCTAATGTCTAGGGCTGTAATGCCTTTGTGGGCCAGACAGTGAAACACAACCATAATTTGGATGCCTGGGCTCCCCCAAACATTCATGAGCCCCAGTGTTACTGTACCCGCTGCACTACTATAGCTACCTGTGAGTCCCCCCTCCCACATGGGCTTCATAGCCATGGTCCAGTGTTGCTAAGCTCAGGGGCAAGTACATCCTCTCTTAAGTGTGTAAACCTGGCTGTGAGTCCCAGGGGAGGGAAGGCTTCTCCAGGGCCTCACAGCTCTGGAACATGATTGTGAAGCCCGTCAAAGAGGGGCAGTGCCATAGGCCCTGGTGAAAATTAAAAGCATCTCCTCACCCTCATCCACTGGCTGCACAGTAAAATTAAACTAGACTTTGGGAGCATTGGGCACATTGTACCCATGGCCCAATGCCACTCTATCTGATGCACTACTGATGGCTATGTCCCTGACATGGACCTATGCACAGAGGTGTGGCACAGAGATGTGAGATAATTTCATTTGGGACGAGGGGAGGTGGCATATGGGCCTCTTTCCCTCTCAGATATGGTGTAGTGCTTAGAGGGCTAAGGGAGGGAGCACCGCTACCCATGGGCCTTGCAGCACTGAACCATGGCTATTAGGCCCAGAGGAGAAGGTCCTCCCCGAGGCCTTGCAGTGCTACACCATAGCTATGATATATAAGGTAGGGGCCACCACTGCCAGAGGCCTCGCAACTATGATTTAGTGCTGCAAGACTCATGAGAGGGGACCCAGATTATGGGAGCCTTTTTCCTTAGGCCTTGCAACAAAAGTATAATCCTGATTCACTCCACTATTATCCAAACCTGTGAGGCGCAGGGTAGGGTGGTACTATGCCCTAGGACTCACAGTTATGGTCTAGGGTGGTGAGTCCTAGGGCATGAAAGTCCCCTTCCCTGGGCCTCACTGTCATTGTTCCCAGCCATTGCGGCAAGGGCCAAGTAGGGTGGCCAATTTTCCATTATCAGTTCACAGGACATTTTGGCCCTCATTCTAACCCCGGCGGTCTCAGACCGCCGGGGCCAGGGTCGGCGGGAGCACCGTCGACAGACCGGCGGTGCCCCGCAGGGCATTCTGACCGCGGCGGTTTGGCCGCGGTCAGAAAGGGTAAACCGGCGGTCTCCCGCCGGTTTACCGCTGCCCTTAGAATCCCCCATGGCGGCGCAGCTTGCTGCGCCGCCATGGGGGATTCTGACACCCCCTACCGCCATCCTGTTCCTGGCGGTTCGCCCGCCAGGAACAGGATGGCGGTAGGGGGTGCCGCGGGGCCCCTGGGGGCCCCTGCCGTGCCCATGCCAAAGGCATGGGCACGGCAGGGGCCCCCGTAAGAGGGCCCCACAAAGTATTTCAGTGTCTGCCTAGCAGACACTGAAATACGCGACGGGTGCAACTGCACCTGTCGCACCTTCCCACTCCGCCGGCTCAATTCTGAGCCGGGATCTTAGTGGGAAGGTTGATTTGCCCTGGGCTGGCGGGCGGCCTTTTGGCGGCCGCCCGCCAGCCCAGGGCAAATCCCAAAATACCCTCAGGGGTCTTTCGACCGCGGAGCGGTATTTTGGTGGGGGAACTTCGGCGGGCGGCCTCCGCCGCCCGCCGAAGTTAGAATCACCCCCTTTGTGCCTTGGTGACACCTGTGCATTTGGAAACACATTGGGGCTGATTTAAGGGCCTCTAGCTCCTCCTTGCACCACATTAGCATATTTTTTTTATGCTAATGTGGCCCAACGAGGGTAAAATCACTGCAACAAATTTACAAATTGGTGCATTGCATCCATTGCACCACTTTGTAACCCTTTGCGCTTCATTATACCTACGCCAGGTATAATGTATGCAGAGGTGGCATTCCCTCGTTAGGGAGGCTGAAAAAATGGTGCTAAGAAATATAAAAGATTTCTTTGTGACATTTTTTTGCACTTTTAATGTCTTCTCAGAGCAGGCATTAAAAGGAGGCACACCATAGTTTTCAATGGGCCTCAATGGCTTTTGCAGGATTAGCGTCAACATTTTTGATGCTAGCCCTGCAAAGCTCTGAACTAGCCTAAAAAATGTTGATACAAGTTACCCTAACTACCTCCATGGTGCACCGTATATTAAATATGGTGCACATATGGTGGCGTTAGAGGGGTTCTAAGGAGCGCAAGGAAAGTGGCGCTACACTGGGTGCAGCAATATTTTCCTTAAGAGGCCCATTGTGTTTGCAGAGACATCAGAAGATGTGTGTTGAACAGCAGGGGAACTATGAACTATGAACTATTCTACAAATAGAATGAAATAATCTTATGCTTTGAAACACCAGTGGTAAATATCAGTATCTATCACACATACTACCAGCAAGTATCCACTGGAACAGGTCCTGAGCATGAGTAGAGGAGGGGAGAGGATATGGTGTTATGGCCAGTACTGCCAACTTGGAACTCAGGAACTTGGTTCAAGTTTCAGCTTCAGGACAACATCCTGTAATCCAGAGCAAACCTTTAATCTCCTTGTGCCCAGCAGACAAATATGCAGGCCCACTTGAATTATGCGATTTTTGCGCTGCAGCGTTTTTTCCATAATTTTGTATTTTCCGCATTTGCAACATAATCAATCATCTGCTGCATAATATGCAGATTTTGTTAAAAAAATTATTTGTTTCTAGCTCAAAATGGATCAAAAGAGTGTTTCTGTGCAGCGGAAGTCACTTCACAAAGGTTGTCTCTTCACCTTTCAGTTGCGTATTGCTATACTTGGGTGTTAAACTAGTACTAATAATGTGAAACCTTAGTCCAGACAGATTTACATATGTGAAAATGACAAAATAATGAACTGATACTATCTCAAAATATGATGCATTATCCTGTATAATTTCCTTTTTTTACTGCATAATTTAGTACACCCTGTTGTATAATTTGGTCCTTTGTCACATAATTCCAGTGGCCCGGGGAATATGTCATTGTGTAATCTAACCAGTGCTCATGTAAAGCACTCCAACACCTTCAGGTCGAGTTTGAGCTGCATAAAACTGCAAAACAAAGTTTAAAAAATGGATTTCACTAGCTCATTCACGGCTGTTTACATGCTAATAGCTGAAGGTGCTCCTCAACTTGGATGGCGCAGGACCCCTCCTGTGCTGTAACACCTTCCTGCCATCCACTGACAAGCATCTCTTTCACAGCTCATAAAGGGCGAATATCATAACTGTTGGCTGTCTTTTAAAAGAGTTAAAAGTGGTGGGGGCACTAAAATGCAGGACAGTGGGTGTCATGTGGGGCTTTTGAGTGGGAAGCAGACAGGATTAAAAATTGCAGTTCAAACCTGCTGAATACGCATGGGGCCTCGCAGCTACATTATGGAACTATGAGGCCCAGGCAAGAAGAAGCCACTCTCCAGTGCCTTGCAGCTGTTGTCTAGAGTTGTGAGTCCCAGGGAAGGTGGGCCCCTTCCTGTATTCCCCACAGTGATACAAATGCCTGCGAGGCCCAGGAGAGAGTCACCCCTCCCGTTGGCCTTGTATTGCTGCCCTATGTCTGCGAGGCCCATGTCAGGGGCAACAGTGGTGCAAGGCCCTATGTTGGTGGGATGAGCGTGGAGCCCGAGGCAGCTGCCCATGCTGTCCATGTCTAGCTCCAGCCCTGCCCACAATTTTGCTCCTTAAATTGCATATGCTGAGTCCTTCATATTATACACTTGTAGGACAGCATGTTGTGACCGACTATTAATTGTCTAACTATATCCCAAGATAGCCACACTAGATTGCTTGAGATTCAGGCTGCTTTCTCCGCTTATTTAGACCAGTTCCACCCATCACATCACAAACCAAGATAGTTAAGAGCATTCAGATACTCAAAAGGTTGCTTGTTGATCAAAAATGTTTGCTTTGACTAAGGTATATTCTTCAGTAGCATGTACTTGATTTTTGAACTATTGTGTGTATGTGATATTTCTATAGCGTAAATCTAACCAGAAGGCAGATGATTTAACCTACAATAGTAAAAAAAAACATCAATCAGCTAATGCATCATATAGTTCTGTGAATAGTTTTGGCTAAACACCACATCGACCCCGGACATTGCCACAGTGATCCCCAACTTATATAAAATCACTCACGAAGACCGCACCAGCAAGCCAGGAGGAGTAACAACCATCATCCACAAGGAGACCATACAGGCAGCCTTCAACACCATATCCGACCACCTTCTAACTAAAAGACTTCACCAGATCGGCATCCAAGGTGATGCATTCAGATGGATCACCTTCTTTCTCACCACAAGAACCTAGAGGATCCACCTCTCACCTTTCAACTCCGACCCCAAGGAGATCCCCTGAAGTGTCCCCCAGGGCTCATCTGTTAGCCCCACACTCTTCAATGCATATATGACCCCACTCGCCAACATCCTCAGATCCCACAGTCTCAATCTAATTTCCTACTCAGGTGACACCCAACTCATCCTCTCAGTTACCGTCGACCCCTCCACCACCAAAACCAACACCCAGAGATGCATGACAAGTGTTGCTGACTTGATGAAGAACAACTGCCTGCAGCTAAACACAGACAAGAAAAAAGTATTAATCTTTGGCAACAGCAGCAATACATGGAATGACTTCTGGTGCCCATCAGACCTCGGACCAGCACCCACTCCCTCTGGCCATGCCAGGATCCTCACAATCATCATTGAAAACAAGCTTACCATGAAATCACAGATCAATGCTGTCTCCTCCGCCTGCTTCCTCACTTTGAGCATGCTATGTAAGATCTTCAAGTGTCAACCCCTAAACACGAGACGCACTGTGACACAGGCCCTCATCACAATCTGACTGGACTACAGCAACACTCTCTACACAGGAATCACCACACACCTCCTACAGAGACTTCAGACCATACAGAATGTAGCAAAACTCATCCGCATCCTTCCCCTACAAATCCACATCACACCCCACCTCAGGTAACTCCACTGGCTCCCCGTACAGAGGAGATGCCATTTCAAGCTGCTGACAACCAAGTACCCACATACATTAACCACCGCCTAAACTCCCACCAACCATCGAGAAGACTATGCTCTGCCGCCCTTTCAATTGCCCATACTCCCTGCATCTATCGATCTACCGAAGCAGAAGTGTAGGATGCTCCTTCTCTCACATTGCAACAAAAACCTGGGACAGCCTCCCCACAGACTTCCGGACCATCACCTCACTTCTGGAATTCTGAATGGCCCTCAAGACCTGGGTGTTCAAATAAGCCTCCGGGACTTGCAAGCACCTGGGTACCCTATTGGGTGATTAGCCGCGTTTTATAAATACTGATTGATTATTTGATTGACTATTAGGACTGTATCATCAGCAAACAATAAAATTGGAGTCTTTTTTCCATTCATCTTTGGTGTTTAAAGGTTTAAATTTTCTAAAAAGGCACTAATATCATGGAAATAAGTACTGAAAAGCAAAGGAGCAAACATGTATCACTATCACATTCCTGAGGTAATTGGAAAGGTATCTGTTCACTGTCCAACAAGACCACAACAGACTCTGCCTGGGAGCTAAGCACCTCACGCATCTAGTAAGCCACCCCATGGGGCTTGTTTAGAAAGAAATTATGCAGCGTGGCACTGCAAGCCAGCTTGCAGTGCCAAGCTGCGTCATACTGTAACTGCAGGGATGCACTGTATTTACAGAAATACAATGTTTCACTGTATTTTCCTCTTCACTGATGCAAAAACTGCTGCCTAGCGCCAGCGCAGGCACCCTTGCGCCACAGTGTCTGCTTTGCAGGGATAATTGTTTATATGCAGAAAGGGACACCTTCCTGCACAAAAACAATCATTAATGGTGTTTCCTCCTTTTATGTGTTCTGCAGAATGCAGCACATGCAGCACACATAGAGAGCAGACAAATGGGGAGAAATAATGTTATTTCTCCCCGTTGAGCCACTTTAACACCACCCCTGGGATGGCGTAGGAATCTGACACATTCCCAGCCTTTTAAACCTGGGAATGCATCAGATTCCATGGGTGCTGCATGAAAGCACTGATAGCAACACCTGTGGAACAACCCTTTCACGCGGACTTATGCGTAAAAGGAGGTGTTATTTGCATGGTGGCTTTGCATGGCCTTGTATATATGTGCGGGTACACTGCACCACCAGAGCGAAAAAACAAATTACTCTCCGGTGGCGCAGTGTGCTGCTAGAGTCTTGTAAATGAGGCCCCCATTCACACACAGGCACAAACAAACCCAGTCACACATGCAGACTCACGTACACAAATATAAGCATCAGATTCACTACACTGACACACAGACACACGCATCCAAACATCATAAACTCATGATAAATCCCTCACCACCTTCCTCAACAAAAACAAATAACACTGTCAGCACCTGATTCTCCTAAATAAGCAATGCACATTCTGCTACTCTTAGCCTTTGTGAAGGCTCTGGTTGTTCGAAATCTTTCTATGCTAACTGTATGAGGCTGGCTCTCTACATTGTACGAAAATGATGTGCACTATGCAGAGAGCTCAGGCAACCCCACTTTAGTATCCAGAGGTAAAAATAGATCACCTAATGCTCTATTTTAGTGATAGTGTGGGCGAGCAGTGAGGCTAATCCAGGAGTCAAGCTAAGCATCTGTTGTACTCATAGTATCAATAAAGAGAGAGACACAGTTGGGAGAATAACTAGAGAACAATTTACAAAAGTAATGAAGATTTTTATTAATTTTTTTTTAAGACAAAGATCTTCATTATATGGCAAGTACTTTTTTTAGTTATGAATTTTTAAAGTTCAGAAAATGTACTGTTTCTGTGCGTAATTAGGCAGTATAGGAATCAATGGAAAAAAAATAGAAAAGTGCATATTAAAACAGGCAATTTTCTTACAAGTGTCACATTCTGTTTTTAGGTAGAGGTCACGGAGATGTCTAAGGGTACAGTCAGAGAAGTTCGGTCAGTTCACAGTTTGAGCGGGAGCAGCAGCTGAAGTTCCTGGAGCTGGTGTTCAAAGGAGAAGGGGGTCACCTGGAAATACATTGCACAAATGCACTTAAGGGTAAGCCTGAATTTCTCCTTGGAGGGAGGAGATTGCAAGGGCTTGAGAACCATGGGAGTACAGCTGGTTTTCGGTGCAGTGCCCAGGGTAGTCGGGGGCAGTTGTACGACGGAACACCGACTTCCAAAACAACTAGTGCCTTAACAACGAGGTCGGAACACCGACCTCGTTCTTACTACTAATGATTTTACCACAAATGCCTTAACAACGATTTTCGTTGTAAAGGCATTCCTGATAAAAGCATTACTAATAGGCACCATTCAGCCTACATCCCTCACCCCACCCCCCCAACCCCACCCCAAAACCTAAAACCCCCTGACCCCCCACCCCCTCCCCAAAACCAAAAACGCCCCACCCCCCAACCCCACCCCAAAACCTAAAACCCCCTAACCCCCTCCCCAAAACCAAAAACGCCTCACCCCCCAACCCCGCCCCAAAACCGAAAACCCCCTGACCCCCCACCCCCTCCCCAAAACCAAAAACGCCCCACCCCCCCAACCCCACCCCAAAACCTAAAACCCCCTGACCCCCACCCCCTCCCCAAAACCAAAAACGCCCCACCCCCCCAACCCCACCCCAAAACATAAAACCCCCTGACCCCCACCCCTCCCAAAAACGCCCCACCCCCAACCCTGCCCCAAAACCTAAAACCCCCTGACACCCCACCCCCTCCCCAAAACCAAAAACACCCCACCCCCCCAACCCCGCCCCAAAACCTAAAACCCCTTGACCCACACCCCCTCCCCAAAACCAAAAACACCCCACCCCCGAGCCCCATCCCAAAACCTAAAACCCCCTGACCCCTCACCCCTCCCCAAA
The DNA here is from genome assembly GCF_031143425.1 of Pleurodeles waltl. Taxonomy (NCBI): domain Eukaryota; kingdom Metazoa; phylum Chordata; class Amphibia; order Caudata; family Salamandridae; genus Pleurodeles; species Pleurodeles waltl. The sequence continues at coordinate 598,954,445 of NC_090439.1, forward strand.
ACCTAAAACCCCCCACTTACCTTAGTCGACCCCTTGTCACCTGCCTCGTCCTCCTTCGCCAACTCCCTTCTTTGTACCTTAACCACGCATGTTCGTTGTTCAGAACATACGTAGTTAAGGCACAAAATAACGGAGTCGTGGTTAAATAAAGCGTTGTTGCGCTTTTGTTAACCACGACTTCGTTAAAAAAACGTCGTAATAAAGGATGTTTCCCGTCGGGGGCAGCGCAGGTAGGTCAGCCAGGTGTCGTACGTCTTGGAATTCTCGCGGTCACAAGCAGGCAGCTTGGTGGTGAATTGCAGGTCACCTCAGCCACTTAGGGGGTTGATCTTGGGTGTCCTCAATTCCCTTGACTGGTGTTTGCTTCTGGGCTTTTGAGAGTCCAGAATGGATGCTCTTCTGGGTGTCCGCCTTTGGGGTTCTGGTACCGCGGGTACTGGTACGCCACAGCTCTGGAAGGTCCTAGTGCCTCCAAACTTGTCAGGGAGGCAGGTTGGGTCCTCTGGAGCTATTGTATGGTTTTTGGCTGGGCTGCTGTGTCAGAGTCATTGGTCAGCAGCACGTCAGTAAACTGTACTTTACTGGTCCTTGCCTGCAGAGTGCAAGAGAGTGATACCTTCACTCTGAGGGAGGTTCTTGGCAATTTTGAGAAGGCTGGAGGTGCTCTGGGTTTTGTAGAGTCCTTCAGGATTTCAGGTGACACCGCAGCAACAATAGTCGAGTCCTTGGAGCAGCAGGCAGGGTTTGGCACCTTTTTCTTATGCAGCAGGGCTTCATTTCTCATGCCTTGGGTCTTCTTTGTCCTGGTCTTCTTGTGTCCATCGAGTCTAAGGTCTTGGTCAGGGGTAACCCTCTAAATACTTAATTTAGGTGGCATTTTGAGGAGTATCTGGCACTAGCCAATGGGCTACCTACCTTAGGGTGGTTACACCCACTAAGTGACTACTTCCTGTGGGAAGGGGACACAACTCTGACCCCATTTGGCTATTTTTCATACCATCCAAGATGGAGGAAAATTAAATGGAATGGTTACCTTACCTGCTCCAACTGAGGGGTGATGCAGGCTGAGGGTGGCCACTCCCCCTATTCTTCCTAAGTTTCCAGCAAGTTTTCCCACCTAAAATGGGGGTAGGACCGGTGGACTGCCTTCTGTTGGTAGAAGCAGAGGCTGGGGGTCAGATTTCAAAGGCAGCACGGCCTTTGAAGCTGACCGATGGGACAGGGTGCCTGCCTGGGGAAGAGAAGTGACAACTCTGCATTGGAAAGGCTTTGCCTTCTGACTCCTGGAAGCGAAGGCTCTCACTCCATGTCTGGTGGTGACAGGTTGGCTAAGACCAGTCAGCAACCATGCCATGGCTGTTAGGTTTTGCAGGGGGCACCTCTAAGGTGCCTTCAGGGTACATGTTATAATAACATAAGTCTAAGAATTAGCAAAGACACAATAGGGGCATATTTGGTCATGCACATATGCCCTCACATGCATTATAGTGCACCCAGCCATAGGGCTGTAAGGCCTACTAGAGGAGTGACATCTATATTGCATGCATTGTTAGTGGACATGTCACCCAGGGTGAGTGCCATGTTGAGTTTGCAATTTAGGGGACATCTTGTCATGTAATTTGCAATGGCAGTCTGCATGAGACTGGTGTGGGTGCTCTCAGAGTGTCACAATTGGTGTTGCAGCACTGGGGGGTCCTCTTCATTACTAATGCCCTAGTACCAGGGTGCCATTTACTAGGGACTTAGAAGGGCAGCTGATGTGCCAATCACAGTAACTTTTTGGAGAAAAAGATCTGGCCCTGTGAACCTGTTTAGCGGGGGGCCAGGGCACTTAAAGTTCAAAACCACATCATGTTCCAGACAAGAGGTGGGGGGCTAACCTTGTCAAAAGAGGCACTTTGTCACACTAACCAGTTGACTTTCTGGATGATCATAAGATATAGCGACTGGTGTCCCACAATAATATAATTTCACGTTTGATGCAATGTTCATCACAGAAACATGACTCAACAACATCATAGAACACATCTCTGACATTCTACCAGTTCCACCAGTAAGCATCATTTACCAGATCTATCACCCACACATAACTAGAGATGACTTTACAGTCATTCACACATCTACATGACTATGCACTATCAAAGAAGAGCCGTTAATGAAATAATTTGAATACCTCATCTGCCAAACCCTACTATCTGCAGCTCAATCATATTTCAATCTCATCTGCAAACTCAGCAATCCCATGTAAAACTTTAATACTAAAATCTCTGATATCATCACTTTAACTTCAATTAAGTGTTTCAACAACATTTTCCTCTGGAACTTCAAATTCCCCAAAGACACACATCATCCCACATCGATCAACATTAAAGATGGCCCTTCTAAACCTCATTCTACTGTATCTTCAAAGGAGACCCTCACTAATCACTCACTACTACCTCTGGAATAGACAGGCAAGACCTCTACAACTCACAACCATATCCATTCCAAACCATCTAATTGGAGGCAGCTAAAAAGTATACAACATCATTCCTCTTCTTTTTAGCAACAACCAACATGATACTCTGCAGCAAGAACTGAGACCTATCACCATATAACCAGACCTCAAAACTCCCAACTTAGGGCCTGATTTAGAGTTTGGCAGAGTGCTTACTCCATCACGACAGTGACAGATATCCTGTCAGCAGAAATATAAATCACATTTTAGCATATGGGATTTATATTTTGGCGGATGGGATATCTGTCACTGCTATGATGGAGTGATCCCTCCACCAAACTCTAAATGAGGCCCTTAATTCTTTCAACCGCAAGATCCGCTCATAAGTAGTTGCCCACACTCTCTTGAAGATCCGATCTTCCAAATTCAAGCCCCCAGGACATTGATACACCCAGGGGCTCAGAGAAAGAAAATTCAACATTCAAAAATAATAAAAGTAAGTCACATAGAACGCACTTTTATAAATACTTTAAAGACAAGATGCACTCTACTGTAAATGATGATAAGTCATAAGCAAAGCCAAAACAATCTACTACATCAACACTGTCATGGCAGGCATAGGCACTTTTGATTCCATTCTAGTCTCATCAGTAAATGATTGTATGGACAAGCCCAATGCAAACATTGGACGGAAGGACCCATGGATTAAGCTATAAAAGGAGGATTATTTTTCATTTTTGTTTTGACCGCTTCCCTTTACTACTGGTTCCATATGCAAGATTGGGTGCAGCATTACAGTTTATGGTGGTGGGGTATGTATCAAGGGTAAATATAAAAGGAGAATGGGTAAAACAGAGCCACATTCAAGATCACTGATGATATTGTCTTATTCTCTTGTGTGCACCATAGAGAGGACCCTCACAGAAAAGACGACCCTTTTACATTATACAAGGGTGTGACTACTCTACAAAGAGCTCTAGGCGGAGTCTAGCTGCAAATCCATCCTTAAAGGAAGTCTCCCCCTTGGTCATTTTTCCCTGTCTTGTCATCCTCCTTTCCCACCGGGAGTGAGCCACTAATACTCACAGACTCTGGCCCTCATTCTGACCTTGGCGGTCTTTTCGCAAGACCGCTGAGTTACCGCCGCGGTGAAGACCGCCGACCGCGGCGGTGTGCCGCTGTGCGCATTCTGACCGCTGGGAGCGTTCCGCCGGAAAACCGCCAGCAGCCACACTGGCGGTCGGCGGGAAAGTGGAGACTGGTCAACCTCCACCGCCACGCCAGCAGAACACCGCCCACAGAATTACGACCCACATTTCTGTGTGGCGGTCTTCTGTTGGCGGTCTTCTGTTGGCGGTCACGTCCCTATGGCTCCCGTCGCCTCCCGGAGGACCAACGCACAAGGTAAGTTGATCGTCCGTGAGGGGAGGGGGTGGGGGGGTGTTGTGTGATGTGGGCGTGCATGGGGGTGTGCGTGTGAGTGTGTAGAGTGGGTGTGTGAGTGCGTGTATGCGGGCGGGGGGTGCTGCTGTGTCTATGGGTAATGTGTGCTGTTCGGCAGGTGCGCATGTCGGCATGTATGTGTGCGGGTATGTGTCCCCGTTGTGTATGTGTGTGTAGGGGGCGTGTATATGTGCATGTTGGGGGTGTGTGCATGTCGGGGTACATGTATGTGCATGTCGGGGTGGGGGTGGGGAGGGGGTTCGTACCACCTCTGGGGGGTGGCAGGGGGGTGGAGGGTGTGGGGGGAGGACTCGGGTGGGTAGTGGGGGGTGGGGGAGACCCCTATCAGTGCCAGGGAAGGAATTCCCTGGCCCCGATAGTGCTTACCGCCATGGTTCGCACGGCGGTTCCCGCCCGCAAGAAACCGCGGCGGTAGGCAGGGTCATAATACCCTTGGCGGTCTTGGGACGACCGCCGGGCCGGAGTGCGCAAACTCCAGCCCCGCGGTCATGACCGCCGTGGCGGTCGGAGTGGAGAAGTAGCGGTCGGTCGCGGCGGGGACCGCCGCGGTCAGAATGCCATTTTTAATACCGCCGGTCTGTTCGCGGTCCGACCGCCGTCTCTCCGCCGACCGCCAGGGTCAGAATGAGGGCCTCTGTCTAGTATTGGGGTAGACAATATTTGGTCCTGCTAAACTCAATGTCCCATGTGAGTGGATCTTGACACTTAAAAGCTCACAGGGCAGACGAGCATGGTATATAAATGTGGGACATTCATATTCAATGGTGTATATGTCCTGACAGTGAAAAACCTCCAGAGTTATTTTTTTACTGTTTCAAGGCTATTTTTCCCATAGGCTAACACTGGTTATGCTATTACATTTAATATGTGCTAAATTCAGTGGCATATTTATACTCCGTTTGCGCCGAATGTGCGTCAAAAACCTTGACGTGCATTCAGTGCAAACGTTGCCCCGTATTTAAACTTTGATGCCCAAGTCCGCGGATGACAAAATTCTGCCGTGTGCGTCATTTTTTGGATGTGGCAACCCGCCTTGCGTTAATGATATGCAAGGTAGGCGTTCCCGTCCAAAAAATGACTTTAAAGGCCGTGCGTCGTATTTATGCTTTCGGGCAAAAATGACTCACGGCCGGGATGCGGAGCTGGAAAATGATGCACAACCCGATTAGCGTCAAAAATTAACGCCTGGGTCAGGGCAGGCGTTAAAATGGGGCAAACACACTTGTATTTAATCAGAACACACAGAAGCAACAGCAGAGCAGCAGAGCAGCAGAGCAGCAACAGGGAGACATGGCGGTGATTCTAATCCAGCGTGCACGCAGACGCAGAGCCCAGCAGCAACAACAGCAGCTACAACAACACCAGCAGGGACCCCAAAGGCAGCGCAGGAGGCAGGACAGAATATTTCGCCCCAGAACAACCCTTCATGGCCTCAGGGAACACGACATCATCCAGAGGTACAGGTTGAACTGGCAGGCCGTTCAGCAGCTGCTGCGCAACATTGAACTGCAGTTTGCGCCCACTTTGCTGGCACCCCGCACCATCCCAACAGAAACCAAGCTGCTTGCCGTACTTCACATGCTGGCAATTGGCTCTTTTCAAACAAGTGGTGCCCTGGTTGCCGGAATATCAAAACCATCATTCTCTGCCTTTTTGCACAAAGTACTGGATGCCATCATTGGTCTTACACCCGCCACATCTGCTTCCCTAACACACTGCAGAAGCAGCAGGAAACAAAACAGAGGTTCTACCTCATCAGTGGCTTCCCACATGCCCTTGGTGCAATTGACTGCACACATGTACGCCTTGTGCCACCTGCTGCAACTGAACACCTCTACCGCAACAGGAAGCACACACATTCCATCAACGTGCAGGCCATTGTCCATCACCAGGGATTGATCACCAACATCGTGGCTAAATATCCTGGGAGTGTACATGACTCATTCATCTTCCGTTACTGCACCATCAATGAACACTTCTAGGATGGACGGTATGGCAATTGACTACTTGTTGGTAAGTACAAAAACCTACTTATATACACACTGCACAGCAACCCTCTAGGACACACAACACATACACCACAACAGCAACATGTGAACAGGAACACACTGAGGTCGTGACATCGCTAGCCATGTTTCTTAGGTCTGCAGTGAACCTGTCACACATCTGAAATTACTGTACAGTCTAATGTTAAGACGTCAATGATCAAAACGTGTGGAGTGGGTTGCCTAAATATCACCTTGCAAAATGTAAGTGTCCCAATGACGTTTACATTAATCCATTGCATAAGTCTAAGGTATGGGATGTCCAGGGTACATTGATTTGAACGTGTTAACAACACTGTCAATTTTAACCTGTGTATGGAACGATCATCTCACCCCCAGTGAAGACACAGGGACACCTGTATCACAAGTCACAATGCTAGGGGGGGGACACTGTACTGTAAATCCCAAAACATACTGCTGACAAACGGTCAGCAGGCAAACACTTGTTCAGCCAAGGAAACAACACAATGCAGATGGTACATCCTACAAGCCTAAGAAGGAACACTATAATACAAAAGAGTCACAGACAACACAAGACAACTACTGCCATGCAAGGTCATTTCAATAGGGCCAGCTACATCAACATGATCCCATTCATTTTCTCTTGCAGTGGATCAGGGGTATGGCATCCAGCCATGGATAATGACACCTATTGGCAACCGAGTACTGCTGCAGAGTGTGCCTACAACTACGCACATAGGAAGACACGCAGCATAGTCGAGAGGACCTTCGGCATCCTCAAGTCAAGGTTCCGGTGCCTCGACATCACTGGTGGTAGCCTCCTATATTCCCCGGAGATGGTCTGTAAGATCCTCCTAACATGTGCAATATTGCACAACATTTGCATCAAAAGAAACATTCCCCTACTGGATCCAGAGCCACACATGCCTGAAGAGGAGGAAGAGGAGGATGCTGGCCTGCAACATGAGGGGGTACTACAGAACACAGCCGCTGGTATACGCAGGCGGCAACACATCATCAACAATTTCTTTTAAATAGAATCACCTTCACCACTTTAGTTAACTAATTTAAATAAACACCTATAATAATCACCATATCATGGTCTGGCTAATCATTTTTGCACACCTTCATCTCTACTTATCAGAATAAGAGTGTTGCCTCATGGAGCATTGCTGAGATACCAATTAGGACACGGAAAATCCCAGAGCTAATGTGATGCCTAACCTACAATGGTCACATACACACACACTGTAAATGACATCTATCATGTATATTTCTCCTTTGAAGGCCAATAGCAGAGGGCCACATCTATTTCACACATACTTGTTGAAATAAAGGTCCAACGCAGCATATGGCACACAACTAAGACACCATCACTCAATAAGGGGAAAACAAGCCTCATACATGAGGCAGTCAATGTGCTTTTGTATCAGTAACAGGAATGTCTGACCAGGCCCTTGATAGCAGTAAGTCCAACTGCATCCAATATTTGCAAGGACTATCTGTGACTAGAGTTCCATAGAAGTAGAACATACACAGCACAAGTGCCACTCACATGAGCAGCATTGCACACATGACATTCCATGTACATGTCAGCCCATTTCCCAACTCCTGACACACCCATGCACCTGGTCACAACCCACCTGTCGGAAGAGGTCCCTGGAATACTAAGATGTGTACCCTGATGTTACCTCCTCTACACACACAGACTAACAATAGCAATGCAGTGCGCTACACCCTTTCCTATGGTATGCCATTGTCATAGAACATCTGACTGCATGGACGTCAGGTTAATTTATACACTGACTTCTAGTTTCTAAGCCCTGTTAGCACCTGTAGATTGCTTCCCGTGTGAAAAAGTATGTTGGCCCTTAGAATGCAAATCTCACCTACAGGACTGGTGAGAAACTGATGCAGCCCACATCAGTGATCACCTCCATGCACACCACCCATTTCAACAAGCACTGCCCCTGCTGATGCCTGGAACAGCATAGGAGTTGCCATTTTGTCAAATACACCGTTAGGCATTGATACTAACTAAGCAGTGTAACACAGCCCTTAGGTTCACTGGTCACCTTCAAAAACACAGGACATACACAGTTTTACATGGCAACTGTCTAGTTCGTCCTCCAAACAGTCTGAGTCAGACCACTGATTATGTAACTTGTCAAATTGCTGGATCCTGAATCACCCTGCATTCTGTCAGCCTGACTGGCATTTGTCTGTGCGTCACACTAAAGTATCCCTGTGTCAACATATGTTCCACACTTGCTTTAGCAAACCTCTCATTCATCAGGGAGTATTGGGCATGGGCTTCTTCAATGCATAACCAAATACAATGTATAGCATCATCTGCCTTTTAACTGTACCATTTGAGTAAAATCCTCTGGGAAAAGCAAAATTCATGGCCCATCCCTTGTCTGGGTCTCATTTATGCATGAATGACAAAGTGTGACAGTGTCCCAGGGCCGTATGCAGGGATTGGGTATGGGGCCTTCAGCAGAACCAGCAACCTCTGATAATGTCCATGAAAAATCCACACATGTCAGGACCATGACAGTTCACACACAGAATCACAGTGCTCACAACATATTGATGGGCTGTGTGTGGTGAATAGCTGCGAGAATAATCAGCACAGAGGCTATGATGTTCCCAGATGCAGTGGGAATTGCAGAGGCTAACCTGTGTACAAATGTTGTAATGACACCTGCCTGAACATGACACCTGAGACATTATCTCATTCAGCACACCAAGGTTGCCCTGTTGACTGTCTCATTACAAGTCTTTAGTGACACGGGGGGACCATCCTCATGTAGGTTCACATGTCCTCATCCACTTTACTCACATTGATCAACCAAGGATACTCAGTAGATACAGGAATAGCTGCCACTGACTCATGATGAGTCCTGGACCGAACTGTGACAAATTACACCCCAAACTATATACAGGATCATCATTGGACCACACACATGAACAGGACACCTATGTGCAATTGATCACTGGAAATATGTGGACACGTGCTGTCTTGTATGCTGGTCCACCACAGCCACTTGATAGTTGTGGCTCACTTCTATGGCCTCAACTGTGGTGTCATCATACATTTGAGATTCACCCTTGTCTGTCTGTGCAAACAACATGGTACCCACTTCCTCAATGCATGTGTATGTCTCACTGTGGGATTCACCAACTAGTGCCTAGGAAGCTGTTACCAAACCTCTAGGACATAGGATGTTAACAATGTGGACCATTGACATGAACAAGCATGTGCCGTCTATCTGGTACATGTTTTGTCATATGTGGTGTCTACGTTACTCTCAATCTTGGAAGTCCACATCACGGATGTTGCTACATGTATGACTAACACATGCCCTCTCTCAGTTCCACAATGACTTGCATCTAAGGATTGGACACATGGACGTCACATTCATACAAGCAAATGTGCAATAATGCTTCATGTGATACACAAACACTTGGTCAAAAAATACATTAGTTGCCGAAGCACACACTTTGAGCCAAAGGCATTCAGGTATATTGTACATATGTGCGTCACATTGCTATCCTCTCCTTATACCAAACATGCCCAATTTGTGCAACACATATATGTAGGCCACACTTATGACCATCTATTGCGTCAGCCAACCGTAAAAATACTGTGAAGGGAGTAGCGGATCATGGTCCGCTGCAGTATGATGTCACACATGTGAATATACACCATCAACACCATAGTCTGTTCAATCAGCCTATCTCTGATGTGTCCCAAATGTAACATAACAAAAAAACAGAAAAATTGGCCAAAACCAGTTAATGCACTGAAATTTTGACGTTCCTAGCGTTAAGCGTCATTTTTTGCCCACCAATACTCTATTTGCGTCATTATTTTTGATGCACAGGAGTGAACATTAGGCTGCATCCAGATATTTGTTCAAGCCATGTACTATTTTTTGGATGCGGGCTACTTTTCACTCCTGTGCGTCAAAACAAATTACGCAAATACAGTATTGGTGGGCAAAAAATGACGCATAACGTGAAAAAGGGCGGACATTTCATACAGGAAGTGATGTAATAGAATATCCTGTTTACAGATCATGTACAGTGGGTGTACTTTCACTTTGCAGTCTATGATTCTTCTAGACTGTGTGGCTGTGTAGAGAGTAGTGTCCTGAGATTTTGTGCTTTTTTGTCCTGTGTGCTATCTGTAAAGTCCATTTGTGAAATAAATATTGTTGCTGTATACTGTACTACTGTGTTTTGTCTACATTTGTCCATTTATCTTGTGTTTTTGTTGTTTGTGGGAGTCTGTTGTGGGGAGTGTTAGTTTGGGGATAGTTGGGCTCTTTTAGTGGTTAAGTTGACTTTTCATCTGTATTTGTACCCCTACTTTTCCCCTTTTCCCCTTTCTATTTCTTTTACCCCTATTCCCTTTCACATTTCCACTATGTCTGGTATGCCACGTCTTGGCAGGATGGGTGAAGAGGAGTTGGGGGCGTTCATATGGCTTGTCTGCCATTTCTTGCCACTCATGATCGAGGCAGGGGGCAGAGTGATACAGGGGTATCCAACAGAGGTGCGCAGAATCCGATGGGGAAAGGTGCTGCATCACCTGCAGCGTGTGTATGCCAGCCGGAGGAGTGACCACCAGCTGAAGCACCGGTGGGATGACCTCATCACCAGGGAGCAGGATCTCTTGGACCACCTGGGAATCGTGATTGGTGGCACTGTTGGTGAGTACTAATCATGTAAATGTGCACGATTAAATGCTCTGTAGTGACATAAGAGGATTTGTACTATGTCTGCCAGCTAACTTGCTGACTGTGTGTAATGCTGGGGAAACATTCAGGGATAATTGATGCACTATGGTAAGGATCACAATTGCTAGCTGTCAGGTAGCACGTGCTCAGCAAACTTACAGTATACTTTTCCATGAAGTAAATTGGTGCGGCCTTTGTGTCAGAAAACCAAACGAAATAGGAGCCAATCATGTCTATATAGGGTACTATTGACAGAGAAGTAAAGCTGTACCAACATATTGGCTAACTTTGTTGACACAATAGCTAGACTGACTTTAGAATCACTACATGATGCAGAAAATGAGTGCTGCCTTCACGTCAATTGATAATAGCAAAGTGGCTCAGACATATGTCTCATGTGAGTCTGGTGAGTGTGGAAGGAAAGCGTTCACGGAAGTACTATGAATGTTTGGGATTACTGTGTTCCTTGATCTTCTTGGATACATGTCAGATCTGGATTTGAAAACAACATGAAAAGGTGTAAGGTGGCCTCAGCTAACATCTTAGAATGTTTGTTAAAGTTAGTTGTGCCACATTCCAAATATGGATGGCAGTTCAAAGGTATACACATGGATTCACATCTCCATGGTCGGTGCAAATCACCATAGCTGGGCCACATCAATTGAATCAAAGGTAACAACAGGAGGGCTTACAAAAGTCCCTGCCCCTCCCTCTGTACATTGTACCTATGTGTAATGGCCACAAGGCATGTTTGACTGGTAATGCAGTCCTCAAGTAACCAGACTTTGGATGTCTCTCTTGGATGCACATGATGAGACGATTACACTCCATATTTTTTTCTGGTCACCAATTACCGGGCATGTTTGCAACCACATGATAGTTAGGGCCAATGTATGTGTGCAGATATGTGTGTAACTGTCACAGGAGACCCATGCTATGTACAAGTTGGCCGTGATATATCAGATGCAGTATCATCATGTCTGAATGGCTGCCATTTCCTTATTCAGCCTACACATTGTATATGTTTATGAAATTGTTGCTCTGTGCACAGATTTTGAGCATATTTCACCCTTCCATACCTTACAGGTGGACCAGCATCCTACACTGTGGGAGAGGTGGTGACATTTGAGGACCCCGACCACTCCAGTAAGTGTTGCTATGTCTGTTATGTGTTGTGTTTGCTGATTATGGACTCGTGTGTGTTGAACGCATAGCAAGGTGTGATGCGTTGGGCAATCATTTCTCTTGTTCCATGAGTGGGATTTCAGTTTCTCACATGTTTTGAGTTGGCCAATGCGTATCCAATGGTATTATGTAGGGATTGTAGGCCATTCCTGTAGGTCCCACTGTGAGTACTGGGGTTAGTCATGTGGATGACACTTGGAAGTCAGCTCTGATTTAGTCAGCCTATCAGACCCACATTCTCCAAGGTTTGTACAGCAAATTGCTTTCCAATAGACTTCTGCTTCTCTATTTACCAACTTAATTATGAAACTGTAGGTAGAACCTCCTAGCAGCATGTACTTACACATGTAGTGCTACAAGTATGTGGAACTTGAGTGCAATGGCCTAGGTGTGCCTGCAATTCATGATCATGGGTGTTCTTGCAACTCTGTGTCTGGTGTAAGTCAGGCCTTACTGGAAGTATATGTTGTATACCAAGTTCTGCATTTCCTGACATGTGTGGCCCTATGATTGGTCTAGTGTTTGCTGACTCCTAATTGTTGATAGACCTTACCTGTGGTGTGTGTGTAGAGCCAAACACGTGTGGAGTTTTCTATACACTCCTCGGTGTACACGTTGTTGGAAACTGATAGTTGTTTATCCACCCCCCCACCCTCAAACACGGGCATGGGTTTGTGAATGGGGTACCTAGTACTGATGCTACCAGTATGTTACACATACATGTGAATAAGTGACTGGTTGGAACCTAGTATACACACTCAGGTATGGCACTTGGTACTATATTGGCAAGTCCAGTTACAACTTGCAGACCATGTGGCTTTAGTTTTGCATTCCGTACACTGACATTTGTAGCCCAGGTCTTGGCGGAGGATATGCAGCATGATTCTTAGCTGATAACTGGCAGAACTCAGATGGCAAGTCAAAGCCAGTTGTTACCCATCTTGTAGGTTATGGATGTGCTATGTGTGATGTGACCTTTGTAGGCTGGCCTGCCATGTACTTCCTCAGGGATATTCAATGATCTGTATTGTGATATGAGCTGTTACAAGTACTGTAGATGTATTGTCTGATTAACTTCTTGTGCCATTTCACACAATGCAGTTACTAATGTAGAATATTTGCATTTGTCTTCACAGCTGCAAACATGACTCCAGACCAGGTCTGTGAATTCCAGCGCCGGGCCATGAGATACCAGCACATCCTGCTGGTGGAGTCGGGGTTCAGGAGGATGGCCCGGCGATATCGCCATGAACGGGTGTCGACAGGCCTACTTTGCCCACCACAGCCACCACCAGCACAACCACCACTTCAAGCCAGGTGGCCCCACCCACAGCTGGGACGGTTGTGCCTACATCTGCTGGACTTCCAGGCCCCAGCATTGCTACAGGTGCAGGACAGCCCATTGGGCCTGGCTCCACACACACACAGACCTCCTCCACTGGTACCCAGACTGCCACAGCTCCATCTGTTGACCCTGCAGCCTTCCACAACATGGAACGGAAGATGGATCGTGTGCTGCGCAAGTTGAGCCACCTGAGCCGGGATGTGCGCCACATTAACCGACGTGTTAAGTCAATCAAAACTCCGCAGGGCCAACCTCTAGACTGTATTTAAAATGGACATGATTCCCTCCCCTCCCTCCTCTTTCTTTGTTCTTATAGTTAGTGGGCTTAGGGGGCTTAGTGTTAGGTTAGTATAGGCTGTTAGTTTAGTTAGTGTTAGTGGGTGGGGGTCCTGATTCTTTCTATTTTTACTGATTAAAAAAAATATATTTGTTTAGGATAGTATAGTATGTGTTTAGGTTAGTATGTGTTGTCCTCCATGTGTCCTGTCTCATAAGGGGGGTGGGGGGTAAATGTTTAGAACGTTTCGTTACATGTGATAAGTAAGTGTAGCTTAGGTTAGTTAGGGACAGTAGTGGGTAATGAGTAGCCAGGGTAGATTAGGGTAGGAAATATTTTTCCCTCAGTTTCCTCTTCTGTGATTAGCATTTAATAAATATTTGGTTAACCCTTAATAGTATGTGTTAAATGGTACTTGATCCTGGGTTTGGATTTAGTGTACATAAATTTTGTACTATTACATTTGTGTCCTATGCTGCAAACAAATCCCAACTGAGCTGTACGACTGGCAGGTAGCCCAGAGCTACCTTGCAAAGTGTCCACCCTTCGTTGCAACCAATATGGATGACAATGTGTTTCTGTTGATAAGTGTGTTTTCTACGTCACAAACAGTGCTTCCAGACTTGGTATTGGGGGAACAGTTTTAGGTCTGACTGCAGTGTGATGATCAAGGACATCCTTATAAGATGAGTTCTCATTGGTACTCTTGTATTCTTGTCTTCATGACTCTCATACGTAATTTGTGACACAGTTCAGCATGATTACCTATTTGTATGTAAACTCAGACACCTTCATTTATTCAGTTTTTGTAGTGTTTGCTTAGATTAGTGTGCACTGTTATATGTGTTATTATTGCATGTTGACAACATTTTGAGGCCACTATTTGATGACTTAGATATCCCTTGAGGAAGCATTATTCTGTCCAACACAGCATGATGGTGTACGTTTTCTCACTTCATCAGATCTTACCCTCAGGAAGGGCAGAGTATGATGCAATCATGGGCACTGTGCTGATTTATCTGACTACATAATATCAGGACAGTTGTATACACAAGCTACGTAATTTGACAGTAGGCACATTTCTGTTATCTACTGCACAGTTGATATGTCACATTACCCAGAGACAGATTTGTTGTGTAAGTGCTATTTATTGAAAAGTGCTGTAGTGCTATCTGTACATTGTCCATGATTGTGAGTCCATTATAGTGTCATCTTACATTGTGATCCAACACAAGGGTTTACCTAAATGCTTTGGACATGCTGGGGTAGATGTTTCAGACAGTGCAGAGGGACAGAATTTGCCAATGAGTAGGAGAGAGACAATCACTGGGCTGGGTGACAAGATATACAGTGGTTTGCAGAACAGTGCTTGAGTACAGTTGTTGCAAGACTCGCAAGTTACAAAGCGCAGGACCTTGGTAATAGTTGGCCATGTGGAAGGGACTAGTGCTTCCGGGTCATTTTCCTTGTGAATGTGATCTGTTCCATGTCTTCTTCTTCTGATGTGTGTGTTGCCTCCTCTGTCCTTGTTGTTGTTGGTTGTGAAGGGCCAACACACACATCAGTGTTAGAAGACGTGTAGTCAGACATCCTGGTCGCTGTTCCCTGTGAAGGTCTTAAGGGCAGTACTGCAGCAAGGAGTATCTGCTGGTTCTTGAGAATAGCAGCCACATCAGGATGGTAGGCAGCCAGGTCGGCCCTGAGGGGTTCAATGTTGCATTTGTGCACGCGTTGACAGGATTGCTGTTGTAGGTGTTGGGTCAACTGTATTACAGCTGTGCTGATTTCCTTCTGGGTTTTCTGCAGTTCCTGCAAGATAGATGTTAGGGCTTGCATAGCTGCTGCCTGATCTGCAGATGACATCATGCACAAACGCACCCCCTCTAGGCTGGCTGCCATATTTTGCATCCCCACCCAAACCTCCTTGGCCAGCTCCTGCTGTACTCCAACTACAGTTCTCTCAAAGCTGGTGCCAGTGTCGTCTGAGTCCTCAGCTGTATTGGAGCTAGCAGGTCTTAAAATTGGGGTGTTGGGTGGATCCTCTGCGATGGCTGCTTGTTCTGTGCTCATCCTTGTGACTGAAGGTGGGGTCTGGAGGGTTTCAATGACCTTTTGGATAGTCTCTTGGGGAACGTTTTCGGCTTGTCATCCATGTCATCAGGGTAATCTGGGACAGGTGTATCCGCAGGAGATCCATCTTCCTCTGCAATGAAACAGGGTACAATTAGTGTGTCTGTGTTGTGGCAATTTTGATGTGACATGCGCTTTGTGATCTTGTTTCGTGTTCATTGATCCAGTACTTCATATGGGCATTCTTCCAGGCCTATGGCCCACCTGCATGTCACATGTATGTTAATGAGTTATTAGACTTGTCAGCATCATCGCCTCTAGGTGTTGGTTTAGGCCAAATAGAGAATTGCCACCTTCTTGTCCTACTCAAGCCTCCGTCTACATCCATTCTCATGGTGAGACCTTTCACTGGCTGTGGGTGTTCAGATGGCCCTGGCAGCACACTTAACAATCTGGACCTGCCCCAATCTCTGATCTTTCACATCCACTTAAATGTATTTGACATGTGGCATATCCTATGCATAGCAATGTTATGACACGATATGGATGTTGGCATTGGTAATGTGTACTGCTGATGTTGAGGAATGTGTGTTACATTGGATTGCCCTGATAATCAGTGTCCTATTTCCTCCTCTGACTGTGCAGGTGTATTTCAGTGACCAGTTACATATGTCCTCCCCTCAATGCTGTTGTCTGAGCAGTATGACATTTGGGATGTTGCATTGTTACCCAGGCACAGGATGGACACTGACATATGCAGCATTGGTGTGTCCTTAGTGTTGTGTAGCTCCTATTGTTGTTTACATTGGCTGATGTTTGCGACAACTATGGGCATTGACATTTGACAGTACTGGGGCCTTTGTGTTGTTTCTGGGGATTGTTGAAGTTGTTATCCTCACCCCCTAATTTAGGTGTGTATGATCCACGGGGAGGTTACTGCTATTGGCTACTTGAGATGCACACAGAGCGGAGGTGGTAGTGGCAACTGTTGTCGCAGTTACATTCCAGTTGTCAGTATGGCTAGAGGTTGTTAAGAGGGCCCGAATTAATGTAGGGGGTATGGTGGCTGACGTGTGCCGGGATGTCAGTTTGATGTTGTGGCCTTCCCTCCTGGCGTGGCTTTCCCTTTGCTCCATTGTTGGCATGACAGCATGCCCCCATGGGACTGTTGTTGGTGTTGTGTAATGGTGTGCCCCAGGTCTGCTCAGAACGGGCCATGCCCCCATGCCGTGCCCCTTTACCCATGCCACTCCATGTATATGATGACTTCCATGCATTTTGTGGTCGGTATCCCCCCTGCTCACAGTTGACATTATTGCATTATAATTCCCCATGCAACTAACCCTGCATGTGCGTTGTCTCCTGGTAGTCTGCGATGTCCTGTCTTTGAATCCCTGTGACGATCTCCTCAGGGATGACAGCTGCGACCATCTCCTCCATGTGGTCCAGGGTCTCCTGGTGTGCTAGACTGCCACCTCCAGTCTGCAGTGCTGCCTTCCTGTTCCTGGCCATCTTTTCCTTGGTCCTGCGCTTGCAGTCCTGCCAGCGTTTCTTGCACTCGATGACAGTTCTGCGTACTTCAGCCACACTGTTTATCTTGTCGACAATTTGTTGCCATATAGCCTCTCTCCTACTAATTGCCAACTTTGAGGTGACAAACAGTTGGTGCTGGTGTTCCGTCACCTCTTTAAGTAGAATTTCCTGCTCCTCTGCACTGAAGCGACACTTTCTTTTCTTCTTATAAGTGTCCTGGTTCTCCTGTGGGTCCTCCTGGCTGGTTCCTGGTCCGATGTCATCTTCCTGGGGTCTGTAGTGGCATCTGGGATCCATTATGGATCTCCTCTGGTGAAATGGCAGTGTTTGCGGGTTTTTTTTACGCTATTGCGTCAAAAAACAGCGCATATCCAGTTTGCGAGGTCGTAAATCAACCCACAGTCATTTCCGCCACGTTAACGTCGTTTTGCTTTACGACTTAACGCTGCGGTGGGTGCAAAAAATAATGACTCCCACCTGTGGTTTGCGCCGCCGTGCGTCAAAGTATAAATTTGACGCTCGCACGGCGCACCAAAATGGCGTTAGCCGGCGGTATTTTTTTTTACCCTTAGTTTGGGAATTGCTGCAAACAATTTCACTATTTTAATAGTAATTTAAAATGCAACTCAATGGTCAAGTCTGCTTTTACATCACTAGTTAGGAAACACCAGCTTTAGAAAGTTGTCATTTCCTGCATAAAACCAAAAGGCTTTCCTGCCAGTATCCAGTTGGATCCTGATTCCTGATGGTTCCCCTGTGGTGCGGCGTGGTGTGTAATTCTCCCATGTCTAAAGCCAAACAAAAGCCCAGTCCTTTAATACAAGATTTACCCTCCAGGCAGAATCTGGATACAGACTTGTTTTCAAAGAAAACCCTCACCCACCACGGTTACCCCCGGGGCGCATGCTACGTCATTGGGTTCTGCCTGTTCTGTTATGGAACGGTGCGCTGCGACCAATACATGGGAGCACTTTACATGTAATCCACTATGATAAAATGAAATAGGAGTGGGGGCCATAAAACAGATTTAAAAATACCTGCATCCTGGGTAAACTAATGTTTTAAAAAACATCCTACTGGCATTATGGTTAAAATGGGGTGATTGGAAGGTGAGGGGTGGGGGTAAGTCAATGAGCCTGCCTTCCTATTGAGTGTGACGAAAAAAAATCAGTTTCCAGATTCTGCACAGGGTTAATCTTGTATTACAGGGTTGGGCTTTTGTTTGGCTTTAGACATATAGGCCCTCATTACAACCCTGAAAGTCGGTGATAAAGTGGCGGTAATACCACCAACAAGCTGGCGGTAACTACAGCCAAATTATGACTATGGTGGGAAGATCTCAGATAGACAGCCACTCTACTACACTGACCTGTTGGGCGCAAACAACAGGCACCACGGCGGTAGCCGCCTACAGCCAGGCAGAAGTCAGTGTTCCGCCCACCATATTATGACCCCTGAAACCCACACCTTTTCCGGGCGGTACCAACGACTGCAAAAGCCTGGCAGAAACAGAGCTCTGAAGGGAAAGGACTCACCTTTGGAGACACAGGGAAGAACCACAATGCCATGGAGCCCGAGCAGCAAATATTTCCCAGGATATTTTACGTCCTGCTCCACCACGAACACCAACGATAGCGAAAACAACCACGGTGAGTACAGACGCCTAGCACAGGGGAGGGGGAAGGAAAAAGAGAGTGACACAAACACGCATAACACGTACCCCCACCCCCAACACCATACACACAATCAGATGCAGTAAGACAACATATTCACCCCGTACCCCTCAGGAATAATGTGAGGACAACACAAATAGGTGAAAGTGAGTGTAATAATATAAATACAGTAAAAATATGAACATTCAATCCAAACTTATAGACATATGTACAGTTCAAGGGACACTGCCCAGTCCTCAATGTACATGGGCCACAGGGCCACTTGACAAATTCCAAGGCCCCACCTGTCTCCTGAACCAACACAGAGAGAACATTGCAGGGGCATCAGTTGGAAAATCGGCAGGCACCTCAGGGGGATGGGGAACTGGGGGCACCTCAGCCAGCAGATGGAACAAATCCACTGGGGCCACAGTCTCTCAAGTGGATGACTTGCCCACATGCTCTGGAGTGGGCAACATGCCCTGTGCTTGGTCCTGGGGAGTGCAAGGCCACAGTCTCTCATGTGGGTGACTTACCCACATGCTCTGGAGGGGGCAACATGCCCTGTGCTTGGTCCTGGGGAGTGCAAGGCCATAGTCTCTCAAGTGGGTGGCTTGCCCACTTGCTTTGGAGGGGGCAACATGCCCTGTGCTTGGTCCTAGGGAGTACAAAGCGACCGTCTCTCAAGTGGGTGACTTGCTCACATGCTCTGGAGGGGGCATCGTGCCCTGTGCTTCTGATCCTGGAGAGGATGGGGTGAGTGGGTGACTTGCCCACTGGTTCTGGAGGGTGCATCGTGTCCTGTGCTTCTGATCCTGGGGAGGATGGGGTGAGTGGGTGACTTGCCCACTGGTTCTGGAAGGGGCATCATGCCCTGTGCTTCTGATCCTGGGGAGGATGGTGTGAGTGGGTGACTTTCCCACTGGTTCCAGAGGGGGCATTGTGCCCTGTGCTACTGATCCGTGGAAGTGCAAGGTCACAGCCTCTCAGGTGGGTGTCATACCCACAGGATTTGCAGGGGGCAGGTCGCACAACAGCCCAAGGAGGTAGGACTACAGACTGTCTGCCGGCAGTGACGGCTGCTCAGTGGTGGTAGTGCTGCAGCTGCAGCCGCTGGTGGAAGGAAGCTCCTGCCTATCCCATTCAGCCTCGGAAGGCTACCCACTGGTGGTGCTGGTGCTGCTGCTGGTGGCGGTTGTGGGGGATGCTCCAGCCCATCCCCTGCAGCCTCGGATGGTTGCCCACTGGTGGTGGTACTGCTGCTAGCACTGGTGGTGGCAAGCTCCAGCCCATCCCCTGCTGCCTCGGATGGCTGCACAACCATGGTTAGTGGTGGGGGCTCTGAATGAATCCCAGCACCAGGCCCATTGCCCTTCCTGCCAGCAGCTGGGGATTGCTCCTTGCTCTTCTTTGCAGCACTTGGGGCAGGCTCCTTGCCCTACCTGGCAGCAGCTGGAGATGGCACCTTGCTCTTCCTGGCTGCAGCTGGGGCAGGCTCCTTGCCCTTCCTGTCGGCAGCTGTGGCTAGCACCCTGGCCTTCTTTGCAGCACTTGGGGCAGGCTCCTTGCCCTGCAGGACAGCACTTGGGGATGGCATCCCTTCCTTGAGGCTGCCTGCTGGCCTGGATCCATTACCACCAAGAGTGGATGTGGATACTACTCTGCCCATGGACTGGGTGGCTGAGGTGCTTGCCTGGGTATTTTCCACCCTGGGCAGACATGAAGGGGGGAGGAGTAGGGAAGAGGTCAATGGTGGAGAGGAAAAGCTTCTTAGGGACACTGGGGTGGGAAGAGGTAGAAGGTTTGTGAATGGAGGAAGAGGGAGTTGTTGAAGGAGGTGTCTGTCTGTTGTGTCTGCATGCAGGTGCATGGGCTGGAGGCTGTTGTGAGGTGGATGGGTGTTGGGTGTCTGAGTGCTTGCGTTTGTGTACTTTGGGAGGGGGGACAGACACAGTGGGAGAAGACACAGGGGACGTGTGCATGGTTGTTGTGGAGGTGTCTGCCAGGGAGGTGTGTGTTCTGCTAGGTGTGGTGTGGATGCTGGTAGTGGATGATGGTGTAGTGCATGCAGGTGTGAGTGTAGACGCAACTGGGAATGAGGTGGAGGAGGAGGAGGAGGAGGGGGACACAGTGGATATTGGTATGTCTGCATCTGGATGGGGTTTGTGTGAGTGCCTGTGGGATGATGTGTCGTGTTTGTGTTTGCCATGTCCACTCTTGTGTGTTGTCCTGTGTGCATGCTTGTCAGCCTGTGTGCTTGGGATAGGTTGGGGTTGAGGGGAATGGGACTGGGAAGAGGAAGTTGGAGAGTGCAAACAGGGACAATGGCTGCCATGAGAAAGGAGGCCAGAAACTGGATAGATCTCTGTTGGGACGCCAAGCCAGTGTAAATGCCCTCCAGGAATGCACTTGTTTGTTGCATTTGGGCTGCCAGCCCCTGGATGGCATTCACAATGGCTGACTGCCCTACAGAGATGGATCTCAGGAGGTCAATAGCCTCCTCACTCAGGGCAGCAGGGCTAACTGGGGCAGGGCCTGAGGTGCCTGGGGCGAAGGAGATGCTCAACCTCCTGGGTGAGAGGGCACGGGCAACTCAATGAGGGGCTGCTGGGAGGGCAGTGCTGGTACGGGGTGGTGGCTGTATCTGTTGCTGGGGTGGTCACAGAAGTGTCTGCCACCACCAGGGAGCTTCCATTGGAGGAGGTATCTGTGTCCCCCCCTGTCTCTGCTGTGGTGCTCCCCTAGCCTTCTGTCCCACTGGTGCCCTTCACCACGGTGGACTCTGCCTCCTGGGTCCTGTGGGATGCAGCTCCCTCCATCACCTGTGCCTCTGCTCCTCTGCCAGATGATGCTAATGCACATAAGGACAGGATGACAAAACAAAAAGTGGGGGGAGAGACAAAGGATACACATGATCAATGGCTGCACCAACACCACCGTTGGCGTACATACTACACTCACACACAGGCAACAGGCCTACGAACTACGCAACTCACTAACAGTACCTATGCTAGCCACTAGGGTATGGTGAGGGACACATCCCGCCAATTGCAGTATACCTGGGACCCACACAGCCCTGCACAGTATAGGATACCTTCAAGCTAGGTAGGAGGAATATCACTTCAGAACTCTGCCCAACATGGGACCTACTCTGTAATGACAGGCCTGGCCTAGGGGCACCCACTGACACACAGCCCCTACCCGGATTCCACCCTACCAGGTGTAAGTTGTAATGATGGGCACTGTACTCACACCCTTGTGGCTGCTGTGATGCCCTCAAGCACCCAACCAGCTCAGGATAGGCACCTCCAGTATGCGGGCCATCAGGGGGGTCAGGGTTCTACGAGCACCCCTTCCTCATTGGGAGGCTATCCCCAGCTGGGCCTCCGCAGTCTTCCGTGCCCAGCGTTTCAGGTCCTCCCACCATTTCTGACAGTGGGTGTTCCGCCTGCCGTAGCCCCCCAGGGTCTGTACGTCCTTGGTGATGGCACTCCATATACCCTTCTTTTGATAGGCGCTGACTAGCAGAGAAATAAACACAGGGAAAGCTATTCGGAGCAGGCATTAAAACGGGGCTTCCATTATTTATAATGGGCCCCTATGTACTCTGCTGGAATAGCACCAGGTGCAGCACCACTTTACTTACATATACTTACATATACCCCTAAGTGTATCATTAATGAGAATCTCTGCACACATTTAAATCATTTAGAACATCATGGCTTCCTTGTAGGTGTCCCTGTAATCCTGTTGCGGCCGGTGACATTACTTATCTGTCCCAGTGAGATTAGAAAATATTCACTGAGTGTGAGTCGCATTTTCTGAGCTGAATGGATATGTGTGTTGCATTTTTGGCACCTTTTGTGCATCTGAAAGCAGGGAAAATGTCCAGAGGAAATTATGGGTGAAAATTGATAAGAACTGTAGAGGCTGAATAAGGATGGAATTTTAAAGTGCAGTGCATATCCAAGAGTCTGTTTTATGCACCTGCACTGCAGTGTGTGAAGTGAATTATTTTAACCCAATAGTTCTCTGAGTTAATATGTATGCTGATTGTATGTGGCATTTCCATAGCACAAACCTTGTTAAAAGGCAGCAGAGTGCTGTACATGGGCAAAGAGAGGCATAAGGTCAATGAGAAATAAGGAAAGAAGCTGGGTTGGTGCTTTATTTTCGGGTTGTACATCTCAGAAACTGTGAGCTAGGTGTGCCTCTTTCTGTTTCTGAGATGCACTATATGAAAATAAAACACTAACTGAGAGAGATGTTGGGTTAAATAAATTCACTTTATGTGCATGTGCTTAAAACAGCCATTCAGCCATGTTTTGTGTCAGAAAGAGCAATCATGATATGGCCCCTAGAATCATGTTTGGGATTCCCAAAAGGGGAGTAACCCCCTTGTGCAATTGTTCTTAACCTGTGGTTTGGGGACGCCTGACAATCTGCAAAGCCTGCTCAGGTGGTCCGCGACTGCTTAGAAAAATAAATAATGTTAGCAGATTAATGAAGTGTATAAATATATAAAGAAGCAAAATTTAAAAATGAAATTTCAAAACATTTTGTAAATATCAAGGAATTTGATATTGGAGGTTAAAAATTAAGTTAGTATATTGATTCATGGGAGCAGTGCAAGGGTATGAAACAGACTATGGTATAGATAATGAGTGACCTCAATTACGTTTAGAAACACTCCAACTTTCCCATCAAAGTTAAAAAATATATATGTTTGTGACCATTTCATCTATTGTGTATTTGTATGATGAATTCTTGTTTTTGTACCTTTAGTGTATTATTTTGTCGTCCAAATCATCAAAAATACTTAGGCCAGGGTCTTCAAATTCCAATAATGAATCTTTGAGGATCCTTGGATTATAGTGATGAATAAGTGGTGGTCCAAAGAATTCAAGAGATTGAGAAAACCTCACTAGAGGAATTCTCAATACTTAGGGGCTTATTTACAAGCCCCGTTGCGCAGGGTAGTGTAGGAAGTGACGTTGCTGAGCTACCCTTGCCTACAGGGAAAGGGCAGAAATGCACTGTGTCTACAAGATACAGCACATTCTGTCCTCTCCCCCTGCACTGGCATAAAATGGGCTGCCTAGCGCCGACACGCTCGCACAATGGTGCTAGCATGCCTGCGTTGCAGACAAGATCGTTTCTGTGCAGGAAGGGACACGTTCCTGCACAAAAACAACCCATGGACCCTTTTCTTCATGGAAAGAGGAAAAACAAAGAGAAATAAAGAAATTACTCCTCGTTGCACCTCCCCTGGGGAGGCGTAAGATTTGAACACATTTCCAGGTTTACAATGCCTTGTAAATCTGGGACTACATGAAAACCTATGGGTGTTGCTTGAGAAAACCCACCACAATGCCCATGGAACACCTCTTTGATGCAGTTTAAGGTAAAACAGCAACTAGCACTTTGTTGCCTTACACCATATAGACAAGGCCATGAAAAACCACACAAAGATGCTTTGTGAGGCCTTGTAGATATGTGCCTTCGCTATGCACCACCAGCGTGCCACTAAAAGTGATGCACCGGTGGAGTATGGGGCTTGTAATAAGGCCCCCGAAGGCCTCATTTACAATGTTTTGGTGCAGGGCAGTGCCACAAGCCTTCTTGCTGTGCTGCCATGATTCAAAAGAAAAGGACAGGAATGCGCCATATCCATAAGATACAGCACATTCCTGTCCTCTTCCACAGCACTGGTGCACAATTGGCTGCCATGCCCCAAGGCAGACAGCCTTGCACCATTGTAGGGATGATTGTTTTTGTGTAGGAAGGGACACCTTTCACCACACAATCAATTGAAGTGATTTAGTAAGAGGGAAAAATGAGGAGTAATAATGTTATTTTCTCCTCGTTTTGCCTCCCTTACTCCTCCCCTTTTGATGCATTCACAGGTTTACAGCATGTTGTAAATCTAAGAGTTTGTCAAATGCCATGGGTGTTGCTTAGGAACACCCACCTTAATGCCCATGGCACGCTTCCCTATCGCAGTGTAGGGCAGCACAGCAACTTGCTCTGCTTTGCCTCACTCCATATCTACAAGGCCCTGAGAAGCCACACAGGGTGGCTTTATGTAGCCTTGTAGACATGGCTCTGAAGTGTGTGCCTCCGGACCGTCATGTTCCAATAAGCCCCTTATTGTATCTAAAACTGGTGGGGAAGCAAAACCGGGTTCCTTTCGGTCTTCTCATTATGGGATCATAAATGTTTATTCTACAGAAGATCTAATTCAATTGCCTTTTCTCATGCACCAAGGTGAGAGCATCAGTACCCAGCCAAAAATTAATTATTTTGATAGAAATAGCAAAGAAATACAAGCCTGAGAAAGTTACCTTTGTGGTTTAAAAAGCTGGGCATTCAAAATATGTGCTAGCATACTAAATATATTTTTTGTGCTAGTATTGAGGTGTCAGTCTTAGGCTCACAGCTCTAGCAGATCCACTGTAACCACTCATTGATATTTTCTCACAACAGTCCTTTAGTTATCAACATAATAATCATTAATCACAAAATATAATGTGGTCTCCCATAGGATCACATGTTTTAGATGACCTCTTGCACAGAAATAAGCAAGCACAATGTTTGTGTTTCATTCATTCCTTGGTAGAATATTTCACAATAATTACGGCCTGATTTAAGAAAAGCTGTGTTGCACAGAGTGCATCACCACTTTTCTTGCGCCACTTACCCCCCCCCCCAACACCACCATGTGTGCGCCGTATCGAAATTACGTTTCACCATGGTGGTAGTTAGGGGAACTAGTGTAAACATTTTTGATGCTAGTTCGGAACTTTGCAGGGTTAGGGTCAAATATTTTGAAGCTAATCCTTCAAAGCCCATTGAGGCACATTGTAAATAATGGAGTGCCTTCTTTAATGCCTGCTCTGAACAGGTGTTGGAAGTGCCAAAAAATGATGCAAAGCACCATGTTTTCGGCCCCCTGACTGGGGAACATCCCCTTTGCATACAATATGCATGGCACAGGTATAATGTAACGCAAAGAGTTATAAGGTGGCGCAATGCATGCATTGTGCCACTTTTTTAATTTGGCGCAGCGATTTTGGCCTTGTTGGGCCACATTAGTGTAAAAAAATGAGGCTAAGGTGGCACAAGGAGGCGATAGGGGCTCTTAAATGTGCCCCTTACTTTTTTGCTTCTTCAGCGCAGATCTCGCTATTTCATTTCTCCTTAGGTCAATACCTGCTTAATACTCAACAACTGTTTCTTACAAAAGTTTCTTTGCTGGCAATAGGAAAGCCAGCAGTACCACTTTTAAACTTGCTGATCTCAATTTGACTATTACATAGGTTTCACTGAAAATGCTTCTGGTATAGCTGGCCTTAGCATGTCATGCATAGAATATACGCTAGAGGGCAGGAGAGATTAAGGAATGGAGTCGTTTATAGTCCATAATCAGTTGCTTGAATTAATTTATTTTACTTGAAGGATGATTGCCTTTTTTAAGACTAATGGGTGCTACACTCAAACAACAAGATGTGCAAGATTCATAATGAAACATTGTGTGAGAAACATTAACAAAGTATGACATTTTGCAAGCGAGATCTAATCGTGAACGTTCTGATTTCAATATTAGAGTCAAAGGTTATATATATACAGTGCAGCTTCTCTAGACAACTGGAGGTTAATGTTCAGGAAATCTGGAACATTGATACAACAAAGGCACAGAAACATAAACATTCAGTGAAACGGCTCCCAAACATCTGACGTGTCTATGAAACATAACTGCGAAGGAGACTTAATCGAATAAATATCAGCCAGATTTATTATGAGTACACCATGCGAAAAGGAAACTGTGAAATATAATTGCTTATATTTATTCT
Source organism: Pleurodeles waltl (assembly GCF_031143425.1). NCBI lineage: Eukaryota > Metazoa > Chordata > Amphibia > Caudata > Salamandridae > Pleurodeles > Pleurodeles waltl. Next base: position 598,981,015 of record NC_090439.1, read on the forward strand.
TTCCTTTATTATCTAAGAGTATGGGTTAGGTTCTCGATTTTTTTAGTGAATTTGTTTTTTCAATGGGAGAACATTACAGGAAATATTGTTGTTGAGGCTGCTTGACAGGACTCCTCATCATGTTAAGCCCAACCTTTCCTTGACTCAGTCGTCAAAAATTAAAAGAGAAGCATACCGCTGAAGAAATATAACTCTGGCAAATCTTTTCTCCAACACATCTTTTCAGATAAAGGCCCATATTTATACTTTTTGACGCTAAACTGCGCTAACGCAGTTTAGCGTCAAAAAGTTTTGCGCCGGCTAACGCCATTCTGAAGCGCCATGCGGGCGCCGTATTTATTGAATGGCGTTAGCCGGCGCAAGCAGACCGGCGCTGCCTGGTGTGCGCGAGAAAAACCACGTACACCAGGCAGCGCCGGCGTAGGGGGAAAATGGCGCATGGGCGTCTTAAAATGGGGCAAGTCAGGTTACGTCGAAAAAATCGTCGTAAACCGACTTGCGCCATTTTTTTTCGACGCCCATCCCCCATCAACATGACTCCTATCATTGTAAAGATAGGAGTCATGCCCCCTTGCCCAATGGCCATGCCCAGGGGACTTCTGTCCCCTGGGCATGGTCATTGGGCATAGTGGCATGTAGGGGGGCACAAATCAGGCCCCCCTATGCCACAAAAAATTATTTAAAAAAAATAAAAAAAATACTTACCTGAATGTCCCTGGGGTGGGTCCCTCCAGCCTTGGGTGTCCTCCTGGGGTGGGCAAGGGTGGCAGGGGGGGTCCCTGGGGGCAGGGGAGGGCACTCTGGGCTCATTTTGAGCCCACTTGTCCCTTAACGCCATGCCTGACCCAGGCGTTAAAAAGCGGCGCAAATGCGCCGTTTTTAGCCACGCCCACTCCCGGGCGTCTCTTTTGCCCGGGAGTATAAATATCACGTAAAGGCCTGGGAGTCATTTTTTAGACGGGAACGCCTCCCTTGCATATCATTAACGCAAGGAAGGGGTTCACGCTAAAAAATGACGCACATTCCGGGAACTTTGGCGCTATTCGCCTCTAACGCCATAGTATAAATATGGCGTTAGTTGGCGTTAGTTTTGCGTCGAAATTGCGTCAAAAAAAACGAAGCAATTTCGGCGCAAACGGAGTATAAATATGCCCCAAAGTATCAAACATACCCATCACCCGTGTCATGTTTCCAAGCGCAGTGAAATCTGTTGTGAAACACTTAAAGGAGGGAAGGTACATAGGGGAACTCAGGAACATTGTTATGTCGCATTCCTGGCCTTTCCTAGAGCTGTCGCACTTTTATCTTCCTAGCGTTGGAATGGTGCCTGCTTTGCAGGCAGGATTGTTTTTATGCAGGAAGGGGCACCTTCGTACACAAAAAAATCCTCAGAGGCATTCTAACTTTTCTATGATTGTTGCTGAATGCAGCACACTTAGAAAGAGGAAAAAAATAGGAAAATTACTCCTTACTTTAGGTGGCGTGGCATTTTGACACATTCCCAGCTCTACCACTAATGGTACATCTGGGAATGTGCAAAAATGTATAGGTGGATGCATAGGAGCACTCACGATCTACCCGTAAAATGCCTCCCTGATGCAAAGTAAGGCAAGTGGCAATTTGCTTTGTGTTGCGTTACTCCGGATTGAGCAAGCCAGGCCGGGCCACGCAAGGTGGCCTTGCATGGCTTGATAATTCTCACATAGGTTTTGCATCATCCTTGAGTGCCATTGCATGGTGCAAGGGGATGTAAATTCTCCCCCACCCTGCCCCCTAAACCTCACATCATACTCCACCTACCCAAGCCCTTAAAACTGCCCCTTTCAACCCTTGCCCAGAGCCCTAACCCCCCGGCCTACCCTGCCCTGTCCTAAAACTGTCCCAAACTTTCCTAAAAACTACCCTGAACCCCCACCCTGCCCTAAACTCTAAAACCTAACGTGGCCCAAAAACAACCCCACCTATCCTAAAAACTACCCGACCCCGCCCTAAACCCTAAAACCTAACCTGCTCTGTCCTAAAAACTACAACTTCCCTGCCCCAAACCCTAAAAGCTAGCCTGTCCTAAAACCTACCTCGCCCAGTCCTAAAAACTACCCAGCCCCCGCCACCCCCGCCCTAAGCCCTAAAACCTACCCTGTCCTAAAAACTACCCCACCCTTTCCTAAAAACTGCCCAAGCCCCCATCCTGAACTGTAAAACCTACCCTGCCCTGTCCTAAAAACTACCCGACCCCTGCCCTAAACCCTAATACCTACACTGTCCTGTCTTAAAAACTACCCCAACCCACCCGCCCCACCCTAAACCCTTCAACCTACTCCGCCCTGTCCTAAAACCTACCGCTCTGTCCTAAATACCACCCAACCCCACTCTAAACACTAAAAACGACCCTGTCCTAAAACCTATCCCACCCTCTCCTAAAAACTACTCCGTCCCCCGCCCCACCATGAATCCTAAAACTTAGCCACCCTGTCCTAAAAACTACCCGACCCGCCTTCACCCTAAAACCTACCCTTCCCCTGTCCCAAAACCTACCCCGCTCTGTCCTAAAAACTACCTGATCCCTGCTGTAAACCCTAAAACCTACCCTGTCCTAAAACCTACTCCACCCTGTCCTAAAAACTACCCCTATCCCTGCCTTCACCCTAAAATCTACCCTACTCCTGTCCTACAACCTACCCCACGCTGTCCTAAAAACTACCCTGACCCCCACCCTAAACTCTAAAACTTACCCACCCTGTCCTAAAACTACCCGACCCCCTGACCTAAACCCTAAAACCTACACTGTCCTGTCCTAAAACCTACCCCGCTCTGTCCTAAAAACTACCGGTCGCCGCTCTAAACCCTAAAACCTACCCGGTCTTTAAACGTACCCCACACTGTCCTAAAAACTACCCAACCCCCAGCTCTAAACCCTAAAACCTACCCTGTCCTAAAACCTACCCCACCCTGTCCTAAATACTACCCCGACCCCCACATTCATCCTGAAACCTATCCTACTCCTGTCCTAAAACCTACCCCACCCTGTCCTAAAAAGTACCAGACTCCACCTTTACCCTAAACCCTAAAACCTACCCTGCCCTGTCCTAAAAACTACCCTGTTCTGTCCTAAAAATACCCAATCCCTGCTCTCAACCCTAAAACCTACCCTGCCCTAAATCCTACCCACCCTGTCCTAAAAACTACCCTGACCCCCGCCTTCACCCTAAATCCTAAAACCTACCCTGTCCTAAAACCTACCCCTCCCTGTCCTAAAAACTACCCCATCCCACTGCCCCGCCCTAAACCCTAAAACCTACCCTTCCCCGTCTTAAAACCTACCCAGCCCTGTCCTAAAAACTACCTGACCCCTCTTCAAACCCTAAAACCTACCCTGTCCTAAAACCAACCCCACCCTGTCCTAAAAATTACCCTAACCTCCGCCTTCACCCTAAAACCTACCCTACTCCTGTCCTCAAACCTACCCCACCCTGTCCCAAAAAGTACCCCAACCCCTCCTTCACCCTAAACCCTAAAACCAACCATACCCTGTCCTAAAACCTACCCCGTTCTGTCCTAAAAACTACCTGACCCCTGCTCTAAACCCTAAAACCTACCCTGTCCTAAAACCTATCCCACCCTGTCCTAAAAACTACCCTGACCCCACCTTCATCCTAAACTCTAAAGCCTACCTTTCCCCTATCCTACAACCTACCCCGCTCTGTCCTAAAAACTACCTGACCCCCGCTCTAAACCCTAAAACCTACCCTGTCCTAAAACCTACCCCACCCTGTCCTAAAAACTACCCCGACCACCAGCTTCATCCTAAAACCTACCCTGCCCTAAAACCTGCCCTATCCTGTCCTTAAAACTATCCTGACCTCGCCTTCACCCTAAACCCTAAAACCTACCCTGACCTGTCCTAAAACCTATCCCATTCTGTCCTAAAAACTACCCAACCCCTGTTCTAAACCCTAAAACCTATCCTCTCTGAAAACCTACCCCACCCTCTCCTAAAGAATACCACGACCCCCTCCTTCACTCTAAATCCTAAAACCTACCCTGTCCTAAAACCTACCCCACCCTGTCCTAAAAACTACCCCATCACACTGCCCTAAACCCTAAAACCTACCCCTCCCCTGTCCTAAAACTTACCCGCTCTGTCCTAAAAACTACCCGACCCCTGCTCAAAACCCTAAAACCTACCCTGTCCTAAAACCTACCCCACCCTCTCCTAAAAACTACCACGACCCCGCCTTCACTCTAAATCGTAAAACCTGCCCTGTTTTAAAACCTACCCCGCCCTGTCCTAAAAACTACTCCGACCCCCGCCTTCACCCTAAACTCTAAAACCTACCCTTCCCCTGACCAAAAACCTACCCTGCTCTGTCCTAAAAATTACCTGACCTCGCTCTAAACCCTAAAACCTACCCTGTCCTAAAACCAACCCCACCCTGTCCTAAAAACTACCCTGACCCCCGCCTTCACCCTAAAACCTACCCTACTCCTCTCCCAAAACCTATCCAACCCTGTCCTAAAAACTACCCCATCCCCCGCCTTCACCCTAAACCTTAAAACCTACCCTGCTCTGTCCTAAAACCTATTCCGTTCTGTCCTAAAAATTACCCGACCCCTGCTCTAAACCCTAAAACCTACCCTATCCTCAAACCTACCCACCCTGTCCTAAAAACTACTCTGACCCCCACCTTCACCCTAAATCCTAAAACCTACCCTGCCCTGTCCTAAAACCTACCCCAATTCTCCACCCTGTCCTAAAACCTACCACAAACCTTCCTCCCCAACCCAGGCCCTACTTACCTCTTTCCTCTGGACGCTGCTCCTTCCTGCTTCCTTCCTTCCACCCGACTGCTCTCTCTAGCGTTACCACGTATATGCGTAGTAAACGCATATGCGTGCAATGGCAGCGTGGGCAATGCAAATCGTTGCACTGACGCTGTTATTAGTGGTGTTTCCCCAACCAATCACTTCAATGAACCACCAGCAAGACAACATGTCAATGCATTACACATTAAATTATTTTTTTAAATACAATTAACATACATATTTTAGCTCTCTAAGTTCAAAATCTGTGTAATTTGATCACACTGCCACAAACCTTTAATGATTAACAGAGGGAAGTGGATTCGTTTAGGTAGATGCATTGCATATGACAGATTGCAACACTCCTAGCCATTTCACTCAGAAATCCTCAGCCCCCTCGTGGAGCAAACTTAAATACTCCTTGGAAACTCTAATGAAACCCAAAAGTGATAATGAAAGATCTCGGCCACTGACCTTAGGTTGCATTCCAGTCCATCAGTTTAAATGTCAACAGTGCCATTACAGATAGGGACTCAAAGTTTTGATTTCGGGCCACCAGGTACTCGCAGAGAAAACTGCTAACACCTTGAACAACTGTGCTTAGGAAAACCAATAATTTGAATGACTAACATTCGCTAGGATGCAGACCCACCGAGAGTCAACATATAGGTAACCTAATGCTAACTCCTATGGAAATCTTGGTTCTGCATCCCAAACTGCTTAAATTCCATTCCAATGGAAGTAAGCCACCAGATCAAAGAGAGGGGAAAAAGAGAATTACTAATGGGAAAGGTAGTTGAGGAAGCATCAACCCTTGCACCATCACAGCAGCAGCAGCAGCAGCGAACAACATAATCTGAAGTCACTTTGAGACCACTCAAATTACTAACTCACTGGCCCTTAAAATCGTCACTAACCCCATCGCAAACACCAGGATTAGCAGGGAGCTGTGAAACAGGCCATTGGATTCTTCCACTCCAGAGCATCTATGCTGCAAGTGTAGAGATCCCACCAATAAAAGATGGAAGAAGGGCATCCTCCACAAAGCAAACAAGCCAGATGTTAGAAATTGGGTTTCTGATTGGCAGAGTTATGTACCCTGTCCAAGTGGAACCACAATCCTAGTCAGGATAAGTCTCAAACACACCCCAAATTAACCTGAGCTCACCCCTTGGCATCTTGACACAGAGCAGTCAGGCTTGACTTAAGAGGCAATGTGTTAAGTATTTGTGCAACACTTCAAACAGTAAAACAGTGATGAACAGAACAAGACTAAAATGATAAAAGTAGCACCAGAGTAATTAATTTTTAAAGAATAAACTGAAATGTAGTGCTTATGTAGTGCTTAAACACATAAAGCATTAACCGGGGCTATGTCGTCGCGTAAGGCCGAGTTGAATCTGAAAGTCCAGGTTGATTGCGATGGAGTCCAGGTCAGGTACAGGGATCAGCCTTAGCCTGCTGCAAAGTACCTTGTCTGTGTCGACACTGAGGTAGATGCGAGGAGCAGAGGAGATGATGCGTCGTTGTTGATCCTTAGGATGGAGGTGATGCGATGACTCCAAGCCACACAAAGTTGGAGGTGTATCAAAAATGGAGGCATGCGCCGCTGGCAAAGTGAGGTACTCTATCCTTACAGCAACTCCGATGTGTCACCATTGATAGAGATGCACTGGTTCCGAATAGTGCAACTTCTTAAATGCTGCGATTCTAGTTGAAGTAGCACTTTATATGCACTTTCAAGGGCCCAAAGATGGCATCACTGGGGGAGGCAAGACCCATAGATGACAGAGTCCAAGTGATGTAGCGATGAGTTGGAAGTCTTTTGTCCCTGAGACTTTAGAAAACAGGAGACCAGTCAGCTGGTTCTTGGAGTCACTCTGGGTGTTGGGTTCAAGTGATGTAGGTCCAGTCCTTCTCATACAGGCAAGGAGCGCAGCAGCCAGCAGGTCAGCACAGCAAGAAAGCAGTTCTTCCTGAGCAGCAGTCCAGACATTCAGCAGCACAGCAGTTCTTCTTCCTGGCAGAGTATCCACAGGTCCAGAAGTGTACTGAGTTGGTAGGGTGAAAAGTCCAGCTCTTGTACCCTGTGGTACCTTTAAAGTGAGGGAGACTTCAGATAATTGCCTGGAATTGCACAGAGGTCCTCTCTTCCTGCCCTGGCTCCAGACTCACTGCAGGGGATTAAGCAGTCCTTTGTGTGGAGGCAGTACACAGCCTGTTTAGGTGTGAGTGTGAGCCTGTGTCCATATCCTCCCTCCCATCCTGCCCAAGATGGCCCATCAGGATGTGGATGGCCCATCAGTCACACCTAAGCTCACCTTGTGTGTGGCTGTCTAGAGGGAATGCACAAAGCCCAGCTGTCACCCACCCCAGATGTGTATTGGAGACAGGCTGGAGGCACACAAGGCTAAGAGAAAGAAAATGCCAACTTTCTAAAAGTGGCATTTTCAAAATTGTAACAACAATTCCGACTTTACCATTAAAGAGGATTTAATAAGGAATCCTCAATGTTATCCTAAGAGAGGGGTAGGGCTCACAGTAGTGAAAAACAAATTTGAGGGTTTTTCAGTACCAGTACATGTGAAACTTAAAGTATATGTCCTGCCTTTTAATTACATAGCACCCTGTCCTATGGGCTACCTAGGTACTACCTTGGGGTGACTTATATGTAATTAAAAAAAGCGGAGTTTATGGCTTGGAAAGAGGTTTTATTATTTTATTCTCTTTTTATTTAACAAAGCATTTGTGGAGAGAGAAAATAAATAAATAAATAACTTTTCTATTTTGAAATGTAGTCATAATACAAAGTTTAGAGATCGACACCTAAGAAAAAGACAAAAAAAAAAGACTCGGCCAATGCAGAAAAATAATCCAGACATTGCTATCCAGGTTAATATGCTAACCACATACCCGAACATTGCCATGCCATTAGTACCTGGCAAGAGTTTAACATGTCATACCATTGTCAGCCTTCCCCCAAATCCTTGCCTTTCAGTTGGTGCTACTCTGAAGAATTTAGCATGGGTAAGCCCTGATACACCAGTTTAATGAGGGCGCCCATATCCTCTTCTGCATCCAATTGCCTTTTTTGTTCCTTTTTTTACACAATGCCATTTCCAGATTTAAAATTGCCAGACGTCGGGCAAGCCAATGTTGAAAAGCCGGGGGAGCCTTTTCCAACCAGGAAGTGGCAATACACAGCCAAGCTACAGCTAGCAAGGCAATGAAGATAAACCTCTGGGCTGGACCGGGGACTACATCGCCCTGCACCCCCAGTAAAACAAGTTGAGCAGTTAGCACCACCCTCCTACCCAGGCACATATCAATACATTTAGTAATCTCAATCCAAAAGGGAGTTGAGGAACGATAACTGCTAAACATGTGGACTAAGTTGGCATTACTGGAGCAACATCGTGGACAAGTGATGCCAGCTGTACCTCCCCATCCCACAATTTTTTGGGGTGTATAAAAGAGGTTGTACAAGGTTTTGTAATGCTGGGCTTGGAGGTTAGCCAAAAGTAGGGTGGTGGTTGCTAATTCCAGTGATTCAAGAAAGGGGGATTCAGCTAGCCCTAACCCCAGCATGGTCAACAACTTTTCAGATTGTCGTTCAAGATCATCAGATGTTAATGAGTTCAGCTCCCTGTATAACTGACTAATCGTACAGTAATTTATCCCAGTCAATTGATCCAGCAGGGTTGTATTCTGGAAGCCCGCCCCCCCCCACCCTTTGCCGGTTAGAAAATCACAAATTTGTAAATACCTAAAGAATTGTTTTTAGGATGCATCAAATTTGTCCAGCAACTCCTCATATGATATTATTGCCCCTTGCCTAAAGAAATCTTCAAGTCTCGCATTTCTGCCAGCCTCCCATTCCTGAACCACGGTTCCACTAAAGATTTCTGGCAGACAAGGGTCCTATGCATGGGGATGTAATAATGAAAATTACCAACCTTGAGCTTCTTGCGCAGAAAGGCCCACATTTTATTTATATCCTCCAAAGTCTTATACCACATTTTCTTAAAATAGCTAGGTTCTACCTGCCCCAAAAATATTCATATACTATGTTTCCAAGCAAGAGACCATAAATAGATGGAATTCCAACTGCCATACCATTCTTAATCCCTAATCAATGGACACAAAAATTGTAGAGCTGCTGTCCAGTAATACAATTTGAGATCAGGTACTGCCCAGCCCCCTCTCTCTCTAGATATTTAAGCACTCTTCTGGGTTTGCAGTAAGTCCATATGAACCGCATGACCATCACATTTATGGCCTTAAACCAGGAGTTATTGAATTTGAGAGGGATGGCCCAGAATGAAATACAACACTTTTGGAAGAAAGATCATTTTGGTAATATTACTCTGGCCCACGATTGACAAATGTAAGTTAATCAATCTCTGGAAATCCTTTGTGGCCTTCCCAATTACAGGGCCTAGTTTGCGTTCAGCCAGTAGACTCAGACCTGCTATTATAGTCACTGCAAGTACACTGCACTCTCAACAATTCTTTTGTCTTTCACTTGCAAGTATCTGTTTGTGACTACTTGGGCGTTACCATGATTAGGCAGGCAGCCGAAAAAATATTCAAAGGCCTGACCTTCTTGTTCTGTTTGCTCTAAAGGCGAGATACAATCGTCACATCATCCACATTTGCCAAAACCTTGCTATCCCAACCCTGATTTTGCACAGGCTTTATCAATAAGTTCTGCTCTAATTTCCAGATTAATGGGTCAATATACAGGGCAAATAGTAAAGAGGAGCAGGAACAACTCTGCCTTGTGCCTCTATGAATTTGAATCTCACCGGATTGCCCCCCCAATCAGTTGCAGTCTAGCAGTGGAATTGCAATAAACTGCTCGCACTGTAGTGAATCCTAGTTCGTTTTAATGGGATAGCAGGAGTTAGCTTAGCCGCGTGCTTGTAGACTCGTGCCCCAGTCACCTAGTGACTTTTAACCTACTTAGCTTGCTCTGTCTTAGCCCATTTAATTATTTATTTCTTCTAAGATGGCTGCCTTGTTTATAGTTAGGCCACTTGTTATGAGTTTCATTATCAGTGTCACCGTGCCAAGGCGTCAAGATCAAGCACAAAAGACAAACAAACAGTAGGTGTTCACACTTAGGGATTTTCCCTCTCTATACTTTCGAGGGATTGTTGATATTAATTGCCGTCCCAAGCATGACTGTTATCTATTGTTTTGGAATACACCTACGTCAGGGGACCTTGTCGATCTGTATAAATACATTACACTTTAGACAGATAATCAGAGGGATTCCGACCAGAGGGCATCGCCACCATCGTTGATACTGATGCTGCAGTCATCTTGACGTGACCCAGTCTTCGTGTCCCTGCGGAGTCTGAGATAGAGACCTCATTCCAAGGTAACGAGGGTTGGGGGCTCCTCTCATGGACACGGCTTTGGCAGATTAGGTTTAGCAAACCCAGCTCTCCTTTAGGTAGGAGGTTAGGCCTATTCTCATCAGGGTATTAGGGCATATTCCATCTTATATATATGTTTATATATATATCTCTTTCATGTATTGAAAAATGGTGGGGAACTTCATAACAATGACTCTCTTCTTCACAATACTGTTACTTGCTATATTCATTATCCTAATCATTGCAGTTCATGCAACTTATCGCAAATTGCAGTTATGTTAAATAAAAACTATTATAACTTCACTGCATCTGTGTTATTGCCTTTGTTTGTATGAGACATAATATATCTGTGAGAAAAGGGTAATCTCCGTTTAACCACGACATTCCCTGAGATATCTTATTTTTGAGTCCATGCGTAAACGACTGCCATAAATCACCTTTTACTATAGTGTTTCTGGTGAGGTACTGCTAGTGAGCCGGTAAGGTTGGGACAACAGTTGCGACTTGTTGTAGGAAAGACTCAGTCACCTACAAACAAAAGTACTGTCATCCTTAGACCAGCAGTCTTGCTCAGAGCAAGAGTCCAAACTACGACAGCACATCTTTATTGTATCCAGAACCTATGCCAGATCATCCCATGACTGTCAACAAGAAGGCCCAAGACACTCTATCAAACGCCTTTTCGGCATTCAGAATTATCAAGTCCATAGGGTTCCCATGTACAGACACTGCGTCCAAAAGAGTGATTACGCCCCAAAAATGGCCCGTTGTTCCCTTACCTAGAAGGAAACCATGTCTTGGTGATACCTATTTGCCTATCACCAGGCTCAGATGGGAGGCCAAAATTTAGCATTGCTGTTTATAAGAGCCATTGGCCTATACAATCCCAGCTCCTCCAGGGGTTTGCCCTTTTTCAAAAAGACAATCATCTTTACTGCTGACCAGTAGTCTGTGCCATTAAGCCTTCCTGCACCTGTGTAAACGTGAACAAGAGATCCAGCTTTATTGCCTCAAAAAAGACTTTGTAAAATTCCAGCAGAATTCCATCCCCGCCTACTGCTGTGCCAGAGGACAAGTTCATGATGGAGCATTGACCTTCCTCCAAAGAAATGGAGGCCTCATGCACATCTTTATCTTCTGCACTAAGCCTTGCAAGTGGGACAGTCTAAAAAGTACCTCAAGTCCAAATTCTAGACTTTCATTATCTTCCTCCTCTTCTTTATAAAGCCTTTTGAAAAAGCCTTGGAATGCCTCACGGAATTCAACACTATTTGAAACCATATTTCCCGGTGCATCTCTTGTCTTTTTTTTTCAGATTGGGTGGATTTGCCTCCAGCCCGAACCACCAACATGTGCCCCACCCTATCGTTGTATTCATAACAGTCCTTTCTCTTTGTATCTGATATTTCAGTAATCACGGCTCTGGCCAGTTCAACCTTTAGCTGTACCTCGTCTATATCCTCCACTACTGAGACTGACACAATTATCTGAGATTTGGCTTGCTCTAGCATCTTATACAATTCCATAAGTTGCTCCTTTTGATTTCTTTGGTGGTTTCATCCAAAACTCAAAGTTTCCCCAAGCACCCCTGCCTTGAACGTGTCCCATTTAGCCCCTACCGGGGCACTCCCTCGATTAAACAGAAAATCAGAGATCCAACCCTTCATATAATCTATATAATCCCTTTTCAACAGAAGTGCGTAATCGAAGGTCCAATTCTGTATAACCAACCTCAGATTCCACCCCATTACCTCAAGAAACAATGGGGTATGGTTGGACATGACCCTGGGAAACTTCTCTATTCTAGCCCCATGCCAAAAGGGTATGAGAAATAAACATATAGGGGGTCATTCTGACCTCGGCGGTAAAAGGTGCTTACCGCCGGTCAGAAGCCCGCCATAACACCGCCGCGGCCGCGGTAAACCGCCACGGTCATTCTGACCCGCAACTGCCAAACCGCCAAAAACACAACATCCACAAAAGTCCGCTACACCAAATGTCAGCGAAAAAATGGCGATGACCAAACCTCCACCGTCACGCCAACAGAAATACGCCCACACTATCACGACACACGAATCCACGCGGCGGTCTTTCAACCGCGGTATTCCATTGGCGGTACACACCGCCGCGGTCAAAATACACACACACATAGAAAACTCAGCCACATTGGTCATTTTGAAACACACACACCTGATACACATACTAACACCACTCCCACACACCCAATACAATATAAAACACACACCCATATCACCCACAAACCCCTACGACCCGAAATCAATGACGAAGGCTAGAGAGAGAGCACAGAATAGACAAGCACACAACACAGGGGCACATAACACCATCACCCACACAACATCCACACACCAAACACCACACATCACCACACGCACCACACTCATCACCACAAATGCCACCCCACATCTCATGCACACCACCCCATGGCACCCCAAAGACATCCCAGGTTCAGTGACGCAGAACTCAGGGTCATGGTGGAGGAAATAGTCTGTGTAAAGCCCCAGCTCTTCGGGGCACAGGTCCAGCATACCACAATTGCCAGGAAGATGGAGCTATGGCAAAGGATAGTGGACAGGGTCAACGCGGTGGGACAGCATCCACGCAACCGGGATGACATTAGGAAGCGCTGGAACGACCTACGGGGGAAGGTGCGTTCCATGGTATCAAGGCACAACATTGCAGAAGACTGGCGGCGGACCCCCACCTACTCCCCCAGAATTCACAGCATGTGAGGAGGAAGTCTTGCACATCCTGCATCCTGAGGGCCTCGCAGGAGTACGCGGAGGAATGGACTCTGGTAAGTCAAATCTTAACTACTTCTTCCCACCCCCACCCCAACTGCAAGCCAGCACATACCCCCACCCTCATCCCCACCCCCATCACACCAACTCCTCGCAAATGGCTCACCATCACAACCCACCCATCCCGAAACCTAGCCCTGCATGCGTCCACAAAGCATGGACACCCATCACCAAAGCATGCCCACTGCGCACACACATCACCCCCACAACCCACCCTCACAAAAGCCCCCACAAGGGAATGCCTGCACTTGGGTACACGGACACCCACCCATCACACGAAATGCCACACACAGAAGCAATAACCATACCTTCATACCCCTGCAGGACCCGAACGCCACCACACCGCCAAGGAGGGTACAGAGATGTCCATCCCACCCCCAGAAGAGGCCCCCAGCGATGACAGCAGCTCTGTCGACCTGGACCCAGATGACCAGCCCGGCCCATCGGGGACCTCACAGACAGCCACAGGCTACACCAGACACAACCCCCTCTGGGAACACCAGCACAGCTCCCACCCAGCGGGCCCATGCCTCTGTTTCCAGGACACGTCAATCAGCGGTGTATCTGCCACTAAAGGGCACCCAGGTTGACCCACCACCCCAACAACAACAGGGACCTGGGGGCAGTGGTAGTGGGCACACCGTCCAGGGGACAGAGGCCAAGGAACACAGGGGAACTGGGAGGGCTGCTGTGCGACAGGGGGGGACAGGCCCAGGGAACCCACTCTCCAAGAGGCCCTCTCCACCATCATGGGAGCTTACCACCACTCCCAGGAGACGATGGCGACGGTACTGGCCAGGTTCCAGGAGATCCAGGCACAGCAGGAGGAACGGTACATGGGGTTCAGAGAGGAACTGAGGAACATTGGTTCCGCAATGGGGACCATCGTCCTGGCCCTTAACCAGATAGTCACCACATTGCGGGACCATGTGGCACCACAAAGGGCCCCTGTCACTAGCCCAGGCCAGGAACAGCCTACCACCTCCACCGGCGCTAGTGGACAGGAGGCCCCCACACAACAACAGGCCACCAGAACCCCACCTCCTGCTGAAGAAGAACCACCCCGCAAGCGGAACCTGAGATCTCACAAGAAGACAGAGTAGGATGCCAAGACCCCCGCCAGCATAAGATACCACCTGATGTCATCCCACTGTCCCACATTGTCACCCTGTCCAACATTTAACTGCCCCTGCTCCATCCTTCCACAGGCATATGGACAATGCACCTGTGCGACTGAGAACTGGACTCTGCCATGGACATTACTCCACCCCCACCCATCACCGTTTGATAATCATGTACCAATATGTAGCACTTCAAATAAATCACTGATTGCACTTAAAATAACAGGAGTCTGCTTGTATTCTCAACAAATGTATTACACATAACGGTGCAATAATGTCCAGTAACTTTGTGACGACAACATACCAATTTCAATAAGCTTTAGTCCATGGGCAAACAAAGCAGAAGTCACGCAGTGGGTCATACAGCTCTGAAAAGGGAAGGGGAAAGTCACAAATCAGTTAACGGGAACTGGGGGGAAACACAGACAGTACAGACGCATGAGGCCTTAAGTAAATGTACTATGGCGTGGGTGAATCTTACCTGTGTGCTACTGAAAATATTGTTGTATGACTGTATCCCTGTTGTCCGTGTCGTCCCTGTCGTCTTCCTCCTCTTCACTCTCCACAGGCTCCACTGCTGCTACAACACCACCATCTGGACCATCCTCCTGTAGGAAAGGCACCTGGCGTCGCAAAGCAAGATTGTGCAGCATACAGCAGGCCACGATGATATGGCACACCTTCTTTGGTGAGTACATAAGGGATCCCCCTGTCATATGCAGGCTCCTAAACCTGGCCTTCAGGAGGCCGAAGGTCCTTTCTATTATCCTCCGAGTTCGCCTATGGGCCTCATTGTACCGTTCCTCTGCCCTGGTCCGGGGATTCCTCACTGGGGTCAGTAGCCACGACAGGTTGGGGTAACCAGATTCACCTATTAGCCACACACGGTGTCTCTGTAGCTGTTCCATCACATACGGGATGCTGCTATTTCGCATGACATACGTGTCATGCACTGACCCAGGGAACTTGGCATTTACATGGGAGATGTACTGGTCAGCCAAACAGACCACCTGGACATTCATCGAATGATAACTTTTTCTGTTCCTGTACACCTGCTCACTTTCAATGGGGGGAACCAAAGCCACATGGGTCCCATCAATGGCACCAATGATGTTGGGGATATGTCCAATGGCATAGAAATCACCCTTCACTGTAGCCAATTCGCCCACCTCAGGGAAAATAATGTAGCTCTGCATGTATTTCATCAGGGCAGACAACACTCTGGACAATACCTTGGAAAACATAGGCTGAGACATCCCTGATGATATGGCCACTGTTGTCTGAAAAGACCCACTTGCCAAAAAATGAAGTACTGACAGAACCTGCACCAGAGGGGAAATCCCTGTGGGTTGGCGGATGGGGGACATCAGGTCTGGCTCCAGCTGGGCACATAGTTCATGTATAGTTGCTCTGTCAAGCCGGTATGTAAGAATGATATGTCGTTCTTCCATTGTCGACAGGTCCACCAGCGGTCGGTACACGGGAGGATTCCTCCTTCTCCTCGCAAGTCCGAGCAGACGGTGCCTAGGAAGGACAACATGGAGCACACAGTCAAGCAACCCACAGATTCGTTTACACAGCTTGCACAGTACACGAATAGCTATGCATTGAAAGGCATGTATGAGTGTTGATGCAAGGCCTAGGCCTGTGTGACGCAGTAGAAATCAAGCCATGTGGGCCCTTGAAATGGCGGCTGCCTGACCTGTGAAGTGTGACAGTGGGATGTGAGGTCAATGCGCTGGCGTGCCACACCGTGGCGGTAGGCGGTCGAAGACCGCGGGGTTAAGCCGCATTGGTTAACATTGAAACCTATGGGTTTCAGTAGCCAATGACGATGTGCGCCGGCGGTCGCGGTACGCACCGCGGCGGTACGCACCGCCACGGGCGTGACCGCCATTTTCTATCTGATTAATCACTCGAGACCTGATCATCCACAGGAGAGGACCTATACTGCAAGTGCTGCTGTGACCTCGGTCTGGGAGATACAATGGCTGCTGCGACTGGGGAAAGGGCCCCTGCCTTCACTTCAGAAGAATTGGAGAAACTTGTTGATGGGGTCCTCCCCCAGTATGAGCTACTCTACGGTCCTCCAGACCAACAGGTTAGTACACAGGGTGCACGTTGAATGGGCTATGCCTGTGTTGAGTTGGGTGGATGTAAGATGGTGGGGATGGGAGCGAATGAGGAGTGCAACGCACAAAAGATGAGAGCAGGTGCCACATGGCAAGGTTGGGGGGGGGGCACTCACATTGACCAGGCAGAAAAGTGATGGTATTTATGTTTCAACCCTGTACATGTCACATAGGTCAGCGCCCATCAGAAGATCGAAATTTGGCGTGCCATCGCCAAGGACGTCCGGGCCCTGGGGGTCCACAACAGACGGGGCACCCACTGCCGAAAGAGGTGGGAGGACATCCGCCGCGGGACCAGAAAGACCGCCGAGTATCTGCTGGGGATGGCCCCCCAACGTAGGAGGGGTGCCAGCCGCCAATTGACCCCCCTTATGTCCCGGATCCTGGCGGTGGCCTACCCCGATTTGGATGGGTGTGTGAGGACATCACAGCAGACACAAGGGGGTGAGTATCAGCACAATCTGCTATCATTGCGTGCAGTGAAGGTGTCTGGGTGGGGGAGGAGGGCTGGGGCTATCTCTAGGCCAGGGCGCATTCTGTAGGCTAGGCCCCTCTGTTAGGCATGGCCCTGTGCCCCCGCCCCCACCTCTGTAGGGTGCCAAGTACAGCTATGCATGGTCCGGCCTCATCCATGTGTGCATTTGTCGTCCATTGACCTGTAGGCCTAGTCATAATAACTGAGTAGTGTACCCCGAGTGCGCGGCGTAGTGCAGGGGGCTTCTGTGTCTGTCCTCTCCGCCAACAGTGCCGCCAATGCATGCACTCAACATGTCTTTCTTTCTTCTCCCCCCCATTTTCTTTGTCTTCCTGTTCATGTGTGCATTAGCATCATCAGGTGGAGGCGAAGAGGCATCGGCGCACGAGGGAGCTGCATCTCACATGGCCCCGGAGGGCCATGCAACAGAATCCGAGTACACCAGTGAGATGGAGGGCGAGGGGAGCTCCACAACGGGGACCCGTTGCGACGTCAGCGACACCGACACGTCCTCGGAAGGGAGCTCCCTTGTGGTGGCGGCAACATCTGTGCCCACCGCTACAACAGGTACAGCCGCCACCCAGGGCACCAGCCCCACCCTCCCAGCAGCCCCTCAGCGTTCGCCCCGTGCCCGCTCGGCCAGGAAGCCGGCCATCTCCTTCGCCCCGGGCACCTCAGGCCCTGCCCCAGTTACCCCTGCTGCCCTCAGTGAGGAGGTCATTGACCTCCTGAGGACGCTCATTGTTGGGCAGTCTACCCTTTTGAATGCCATCCAGGGTGTAGAAAGGGAGGTGCATCGGAGCAATGCATACCTGGATGGCATTCATTCGGGTCAGGCTGCCCATCAGCGATCGTTCAACGCTCTGGCCTCAGCACTGACGGCAGCCATTGTCCCTGTCTCCAGCCTCCCTCTTCTGACTCCCTCCACTCAGTCCCAGTCTCCTGTTCCTCTGCCTGTCCCATCCACACCATCAGACCAGCCTGCACACACCTCAACACCCAAGGGCAGCTCATCCAGACATAAGCACCACAGATCCCACAAGCATTCACCCAAGCAACATCCAGATGCAGACATGCCAACAGTCACTACCACCTCTGTGTCCCCCACCTCCTCATCTCCCTCCTCCCTCCCTGTGACGTCTCCACTCACACCTGCATGCACACCACCATCATCCAGTACTTCCATCACCAGCACACCCTCCATTACAGTCCGCACACGTGCAGTCACCACCCCCACTGCCATTTACACGTCCCCTGTGTCCTCTCCCAGTGTGTCTGTCACTCCCTCTTCCAAAACACACAAACGCAGGCAGCCACCCACCCAACAGCCATCCACCTCACGACAGCCTCCGTCACAAGCACCTGCACCCAAAGACAGCACACTTGACTCTCCTACAACCACATCCTCCACTCCCATACACACCGCACCTACCCTTTCCATGGCTCCTAAAAAACTTTTCCTCTCCAAAATTGACCTCTTTGCCTCACCTTACCCACCCCCTCCACCTGGTAAGAGTCCAAACAGCACCTCAGCCACCACCAGTCCTGCATCTACTGTGACCAAAGTGCAGGGCTTTTGGAGTCCACCAGCTCCTAGGGCAGGAACATCGCCCAGCAGGAAGGGGACAGCCAGCCCACCCCCTGGGAAGAGGACAAAAAAAACTAAGGGCCGGCGCGACAAGCCTGAGACGGCTGCCACCAAGGACAGTAGCCATGCCCCGTCACCTGCCACATCATCAAAGGGAGGAAAGGGCCACAGAGCTTCAGCGAAGGAGGTCAAGGGCAGCAGGGCGGAGGAGTCAGGCAGCAGCCGACCTGCCCAGGAGGGCCCCACCAGCCCCATTCCGGGTGTGACGGACGACACCCACGGGCCCAGGACTCCATCACAGGAGGGCCCCGCGACCGCACCGTCGGATGCCGAGTGAGCGGGGAGTCTTGGCCAGGCCTGGCTCCCTAGATACACAGGACAAGCACCGCTGAACAGGGGCCCGCCGTGAGAAGCACCGCTGAACAGGGCCCCGCTGTGAGGAGAACCGCTGAACAGGGGCCCACCGTGAGAAGCACCGCTGAACAGGGCCCCGCCGTGAGAAGCACCGCTGAACAGGGGCCCGCCGTGAGGAGAACCGCTGAACAGGGCCCTGCCGTGAGAAGCACCGTTGAACAGGGGCCCGCCGTGAGAAGCACCGCTGAACAGGGCCCCGCCGTGAGAAGCACCGCTGAACAGGGCCCGCCGTGAGGAGCACCGCTGAACAGGGCCCGCCGTGAGGAGGACCGCTGAACAGGGGCCCGCCGTGAGAAGCACCGCTGAACAGGGCCCGCCGTGAGAAGCACCGCTGAACAGGGCCCTGCCGTGAGAAGCACCGCTGAACAGGGCCCTGCCGTGAGGAGAACCGCTGAACAGGGGCCCGCCGTGAGAAGCACCGCTGAACAGGGCCCCGCCGTGATAAGCACCACTGAACAGGGGCCCGCCGTGAGAAGCACCACTGAACAGGGGCCCGCCGTGAGGAGAACCGCTGAACAGGGGCCCGCCGTGAGGAGAACTGCTGAACAGGAGCCCTTCCTCTCAAGCACCGCTCCGCTGGGCAACGCCGTCTCAAGCACCGCTCCGCTGGCCACCGCCGTCTCAAGCACCGCTCCGCTGGGCCCTCATCTCAAGCACCGCTCCGCTGGGCCCTTCATCTCAAGCACCGCTCCGCTGGGCCCTTCATCTCAAGCACCGCTCCGCTGGGCCCTTCATCGCAAGCACCGCTCCGCTGGGCCCTTCATCTCAAGCACCGCTCCGCTGGGCCCTTCATCTCAAGCACCGCTCCGCTGGGCCCTTCCTCTCAAGCACCGCTCCGCTGGGCAACGCCGTCTCAAGCACCGCTCCGCTGGCCACCGCCGTCTCAAGCACCGCTCCGCTGGGCCCTTCATCTCAAGCACCGCTCCGCTGGGCCCTTCATCTCAAGCACCGCTCCGCTGGGCCCTTCCTCTCAAGCAGCGCTCCGCTGGGCAACGCCGTCTCAAGCACCGCTCCGCTGGCCACCGCCGTCTCAAGCACCGCTCCGCTGGGCCCTCATCTCAAGCACCGCTCCGCTGGGCCCTTCATCTCAAGCACCGCTCCGCTGGGCGCTTCATCTCAAGCACCGCTCCGCTGGGCCCTTCCGTGAGAAGCACCGCTGAACAGGGCCCCGCCATGAGAAGCACCGCTGAACAGGGGCCCGCCGTGAGGAGAACCGCTGAACAGGGCCCCGCCGTGAGAAGCACCGCTGAACAGGGGCCCGCCGTGAGAAGCACCGCTGAACAGGGCACTGCCGTGAGGAGAACCGCTGAACAGGGGCGCGCCGTGAGAAGCACCGCTGAACAGGGCCCCGCCGTGAGAAGCACCGCTGAACAGGGCCCCGCCGTGAGAAGCACCGGTGAACAGGGCCCCGCCGTGAGGAGAACCGCTGAACAGGGGTGCTCAAGCACCGCTCTGCTGGGCCCTTCATCTCAAGCACCGCTCCGCTGGGCCCTTCATCTCAAGCACCGCTCTGCTGGGCCCTTCCTCTCAAGCACCGCTCCGCTGGGCAACGCCGTCTCAAGCACCGCTCCGCTGGCCACCGCCGTCTCAAGCACTGCTCCGCTGGGCCCATCATCTCTAGCACCGCTCCGCTGGGCCCTTCCTCTCAAGCACCGCTCCGCTGGGCAACGCCGTCTCAAGCACCGCTCCGCTGGCCACCGCCGTCTCAAGCACCGCTCCGCTGGGCCCTTCATCTCAAGCACCGCTCCGCTGGGCACTTCATCTCAAGCACCGCTCCGCTGGGCCCTTCCTCTCAAGCACCGCTCCGCTGGGCAACGCCATCTCAAGCACCGCTCCGCTGGCCACCGCCGTCTCAAGCACCGATCCGCTGGGCCCTCATCTCAAGCACCGCTCCGCTGGGCCCTTCCTCTCAAGCACCGTCCGCTGGGCAACCCCGTCTCAAGCACCGCTCCGCTGGCCACCGCCGTCTCAAGCACCGCTCCGCTGGGCCCTCATCTCAAGCACCGCTCCGCTGGGCCCTTCATCTCAAGCACCGCTCCGCTGGGCACTTAATCTCAAGCACCGCTCTGCTGGGCCCTTCCTCTCAAGCACCGCTCCGCTGGGCAACGCCGTCTCAAGCACCGCTCCGCTGGCCACCGCCGTCTCAAGCACCGCTCCACTGGGCCCTCATCTCAAGCACCGCTCCGCTGGGCCCTTCATCTCAAGCACCGCTCCGCTGGGCCCTCCATCTCAAGCACCGCTCCGCCGGGCCCTTCATCTCAAGCACCGCTCCGCTGGGCCCTTCATCTCAAGCACCGCTCCGCTGGGCACTTCATCTCAAGCACCGCTCCGCTGGGCCCTTCCTCTCAAGCACAGCTCCGCTGGGCAACGCCGTCTCAAGCACCGCTCCGCTGGCCACCGCCATCTCAAGCACCGCTCCGCTGGGCCCTTCATCTCAAGCACCGCTCCGCTGGGCACTTCATCTCAAGCACCGCTCCGCTGGGCCCTTCATCTCAAGCACCACTCCGCTGGGCACTTCCTCTCAAGCACCGCTCCGCTGGGCCCTTCATCTCAGGCACCGCTCCGATGGGCCCTTCATCTCAAGCACCGCTCCACTGGGCAACGCCGTCTCAAGCACTGCTGGCCCATTGACAGTGCCGGGTCTGTGTCGAGCAGGGCTTCACGTAGCACTCTGGGCACCGTGCCTCCTCCATTGACAGTGGAGTCAATGATCCATCTGATGGCCTGTGGCTTTGCACTCCCCAGGATGGCGCAGTGGGCAATCCACCCACTGTAGAGACTTTTGAGACTGTGGCTTTGCACTCCCCAGGATTGCGCAGTGGGCAATCCACCCACTGTAGAGACTTGTGAGACTGTGGCTTCTCACTCCCCAGAATGGCACAGTGGGCAATCCACCCACTGCAGAGACTTGTGAGACTGTGGCTTTGCACTCCCCAGGATGGCGCAGTGGGCATGGAGGCCCATCGTGGATCTGGCGTCGTGGACTCATGTGGCTGAGGTGCCCCCCTTTCCTTCCCCCTGAGGTGCCTGTAGTTTTGTCATCTGATGCCCCAGCAGTGTTCTCTTCAATGGATTTGTGTCTCCTGCGTGGGCTTTGCCCCTGTGTTTGTGCACATTGGCCCACAGACTATGGAACTTTGACAGAATGGGCAGGACTTATTGCATATGTGTATATTTTTTACTATGTTCATTCCTTATTTTGTATCTTTTTTATTTCATATTTCACATTACTTCATTTGTGCAATTATATACTTCAATTTCTATGTTCATTTCATTTTGTCTTTGCATTATTCCGTGGGGTTTGGGTGTGTGTGACTCTGACTTGTTGCTCGGCAAGGGTGTGTAGGTATTTGAAGGGGAGGTGGGGGGGTGGGTGTATCGCGTATGTGTGTGCCCGTAACCTTTTCTCCTCCTCCCTCCCCTGTGTCGTAGGTGCAGTACTCACCGTTGTCGTCTGCGCCGGCGTTCGTACTCGTGGTAGATAAGCAGGTACACAATGGCTGGTAGGATGTTTAATTCGGGTTCCCTGCTGTCCAGATTCCTCGTGGAGTGTGTATAGGTGAGCGTTTTCCCGTTCGTAGTCTGTTTCCGCCGTGTTTTTGTCGGCGGGGCTCCCGCCCCGGAAAAGGTGGCGGATTGGTGAGTTGTGATAGGGTGGGCGGAACATTGTCTGCCGCCTACCTGTTGGCGGTGACCGCCGCGCTGTTTGTTTGTCCCGCCGTGGCGGTCGGAGTGTTAAAGTGGCGGGCTGTGTTGGCGGTTCCCGCCAGGGACAGAATTCCATTTTTTTGACCGCCTGCCTGTTGGCGGGTTGGCCGCCGCTTTATCACCGACTGCCAGGGTTGGAATGACCCCCATAGTCTAAATGTGCATGGGACCTGTGCGGTTCTGTGTAATAAGTGTACCCTGGATCAGGGGGATTTAGCTTGCCCTAAGCATCAATCAACCTGTGAATTTTGCCAAGGTGAATGAGAGAGTCTAAGGGGCATATTTATATTATTTTCACAAAACTGCTCTGATGCAGTTTTGCGTCACAATCCTCAGTGCCTGCTAGCGCCATTCCATAGCATCAGCCAGGTGCCACATCTATGGATTGGCGCTTGCTGGTGCTAAGGAATGGCAAGCGTCTATAAAAAAGACGCTAGCCGTGGGGGATGGCGGTATGGAAAAAGGCGCTGGTGGGTCAGAAATGACACTAGGCTGGTTAGCGGCAATAAATATGCCTCTAACCAGCCTAGCGTAATTTCTGACGAACTACCACCCACAAATTACTCCTGTCTTAGTAAAGACAGGAGTCATGCCAGCACCCCAATGGACAGCACAGGGGACCAGTGTCCCCTAGGCAAGGCCATAAGACCATGTGCCAGGCAGGGGGCCCCACGTCAGAGGTCCCCAATGGCAAACCCACCCAAAAAAAAAATACTTACCTATACTTACCAAGGATGGGGTCCTCCATCCTGTGGTGTCCCTCTGGTGTGGGTGGGGGTATTCCTAGGGCTTAGGGTGGGCATCTGAGGACCATTTCCATTGACTTTTGCCATGTAAATGGGTCCACAGATACCCTAACACCTGGTCTGACCCAGGTGTTAAATAATGGCGCTAAGCAGGCTTAGCACCATTGTTTGCGTCCGTCTATTCTGTGCACGCCGTTTCTGCGCCAGACTATAAATATGGCAGTAGGGGTTAGAGTCATATTGTGAACACAAATGCCTACATTGCACCTAATTAGCGCAAGATAGTTTGCCCCATCCACAACATGATGCTAACTCCTATATTTTTGATGCTAGATTGGTTAGCGTCAAAATATAAATATGGAGTTAACTTTGCGGTGTTTTAGTGTAAAAAAAATATGCTAAAGCAGCGCAAACCAATCATATATATGGGCCTAAGACTTTTAGCTTACGACCCGTATACAGACGAGATCCTTTCTCTAGCCAACTCTCAGATCCATTAATGTTGAAATCCCCACATAACACTATTGCCTTGGGCCAGAAAGCAAGCTCAAGGTTCAGCCACTCTAACAAAAACGAATCATCCAATACCGACCCGTATACCATTGCGAGGGTGAATTGACTATTTAAATGTGTAAAATAAAGTAATCACCCACCTTCCAGACCTGTCAGACTTTGTGTGTGTAAAACTATAACAACTATCCCGAGCCAGGATGGCAACCCTTCTGGTCTGAAACCCCTGCGTTGTGCTCCCCACCAACTTACGTCCAATGGGTTCTAACAGATGATTCCTATATCCTTCAATGTGTGTTTCAGGTAAGCATAGTATATCAGTCTGCAATATTTTCAAGCCATAGGCCACTCCTCTCCACCTGGCAGGATAATGCAGGCCACAGGTATTAATAGAGTCTATTCATATCTTGCTCATAGGTCTTACTCTGAATACAGTAATGCTCAGCCGGTCTCTTATATGTTACCCACAGGTGCATTTTCTGGCCAATATTTATCATGGCTCGTAGAGAGTTTGCTCCCCTCCTTAAATGCTCCCCTGTCTCACCCACGGCCTTCTGCCTCCCCACCCAACCCTCCAACCCCCTCCCCATCACCACAATGAAGCAGTCAGGCCCCCCAGAGCTTGAATGTTTACCATTAAAACACCCATCTTGCACCTCCCCCTGAATCCTAAATATGGTCCTTGGCTAAGAAATCCTACTTTTTACCTCCATGCACCCCCCCTGAGAGTTGCGAGTAAATAACAAGAAAACATGCATCTCCTAAAAAAAATGCCAATGAGGGGGAACGTTTCCCACAATCTCCTCCCATCATCCCTACACATCCCGTTCCTCTCAATACTTTAGAACCCCAAACAGTGCCAAACAGTGCCCCGACCTGGATGAAAGGACCCCCACCCTGAACACCCAGCAACTTGCATTACTCATTCAAGTTAAACATCTGCCACTCCTTGAGAGGCTTTCCCATCCCCGGGGAAGAGACTTCTTAAACATTCAGAGGCTTTGCTCTCTGAAGTGAATGTCCAAATTTTTGCCATTAAAAACTATCTTCAGCTGACCTGGCCTCAGCAGAAAGGTTTCCCCTACTAGATCTTGAACAGTCTTAATAAGCTGTCTCAGCTGCCACCTTCTCTCCACTCTGGCGTGACAAAGGTCAGGGTGGGCTAAAAAGGACCTCTTGGATTCTAGGCATGCCTTCTCAAAAATAGCCTGCCTTACCAAAAAGTTTCCAAAATACACCAGATAAAGCCCTGAGCCGAACCACTTCCCCGGATCTTGGCTTTTTGAGAAACAAAGGAAAGCAATGAACCTGCTTCACTTCCAAATCCACTATTCCACATGGTTAGATTAGGGAAAGTTCCTTTCAGGAGGCCCACTACAAAAGCCCTAATGTCATTGCCTTCAATTTCCTCAGCAAGGCTGTAAAGTCTTAAATTATTCCTGCATTGTCTGTTTTCAAAATCCTCCAGTTTTTACATCATATCTGACATGTGGGCTTCCTGCAGATTGGCCTGACTTCGTAGTATCCCTACATCTTGTTCTAGTACTTCCGCTCATTCCCCCACAGAGGAGATCCTTTCCCTAATCTCTGCACAGTTCTCACACAGGTCAGCCTTCCTTATAGAGCCTTGGAGCATCTTAGTGTCCAAGCACACCCTCCTGCTCTCGTTTCGGGTCTCATCCTGTAGCTGCTTTATAGTGCTACATATTAAACCCAGCAAGAGTTTTTCTCCATTAGAGGCGAGCGGATGTGCAGAGTCGTGGGGCAGAGTGTTATTGTGCACCTGGGGGTCATCATGGTATACCTGGCTTGTTGCCGAATAATCCAATTTCAGTGCATGGGCATTAGATTTTAGCACTGACACAGATTTACAATTTCTTGTAAATCTGGGGCAGCTACAAAATGCAATTGGTGTTGCTGTGGAATGTCCACAGCAACACCAATTGCATGCCCCTACCACGCAAAGTGCTGCATGTAAAGGGGCTGTATTTACAAGGTGGTGTGAAGCCAGAAAAAGTGGCTTAGCGCCGTCTTGTAAATATGGTGCAGTGCACGCGCCACCGGAAAGTCACAAAACGTGAGGCTCTGTGACACTAAGGACTTGAAAATATGCCCCTCGCAGTTTAAAGATCCCTTGGCCACACTGGTGGAGAGACCCAGAGTTTCCTTCTCACCGGCTCTCTGATACCTAGGGGTAAATTTAAAAGACCCTTGCCTCACTGGTGTGTCACTTTTTATATTGGAAAAAGTGATGCAAGGAGCCACCCACTATCCAACCCCACCAACCTGAGGTAAGTCTTGTATTGGTCTATTGCTGCTTGGTACAATGTCAGTTCCATCAATTCTCTTCTGAGGTTATCTCTACCCCACCTCCTTTGCCAAAGGTGCTGGTGCAGACAAAGGTAGCCCACAATAGTCCATTGCCCAACAGAACCTCTTGGTTCTCCTTTATGTGCCTCGCTGTTAGCTGTTTAATTACTCACCGGTGAGGGGCACCTTCGCAGTTGCCGGTTAAGGATAAAGATGAGGATTTTCTGGCCCCCAGTGCCGCACCATCCTTCCTCAGGGGTACCTGTTCCAGGCTTCGAGGCGCTTTCATTTTCCCTCGCTAGAGCTGTCCCACCTTCGGCAGCATGCTTCTTTATCAGTTGCGATGGAACCAAGCACCAGAAATGCTGGCCGCATGCTGCACCGACACCAAAGCCACGAGCATTGCTCCACATGCAGGGCTACTCACAGAACAGGAGACAGGCTTTGAGGAGATCCCGGACTGCAGGGAGATCACTCAAAGAAGCAGCATTAATTTTTAACAACATTTCAATTTACTCTTCCTTACCATTTCCTGGCCATTCCAAAGCCATTTTCATGCTAACACAGACCGGTACGTAGCCTTGGGGGAGAAGCTCCTAGACATTCTTGCTACTCGATCGCCATGTTGCCTCCCCGCTTAACTTGGCAGCTGTTTTGAATTGCCAAGTCAACATGGCAGTGTAACATTACATTCCAGCTGCAATGGCAGACTTGTGACATGTTTTAAAGTGCTACTTAATTGTGTGGCACAAGCAGTGATGCAGGGCCACTAGTAGCATTTATGTTACTAGCCCTGGATACATGCACTGCACTTTACCAGGGCTTTTATGTAAATGAAATAAGCCATTTAGGTATATAACAATCAAACCATGTTTTAGTGAGAGCACACAAGCACTTTAGCACTGGTTAGAAGTGGCAAAGTCTGCAGATTCCTAATGCCAACAACAAAACTAATCAGCAAAATTAGAGGCAAGCAGGCAAAATGTTTGGGGGAAGACCACCCTAAGGTTGTCAGGTATAGCATCCAACCACAACTTTTAGAATCATGACCTGATATAATCAAAAACATTTTAGTGTAGCAGGTAGGTAACTTCTGAATGTTAACATACTGTCCTTCTTGGAGTAGAGCAAATATGACACCATCAATGACATCAGATGTATCAGTGCCCATGAAGAGATAGTTCTCACCACCAACCCCAACAGTAAACAATTTTAATGATAATAATGTAGTAGTAAAGATAATAATCATGGCTGCTACTCTAAGTGGTTTACAAAGTATCTATTGTAGGAGAGTCTATGCGGCAAGTGCACAGCCAGACAGCATTGCCCAACTCTCCTTTGATGAATCTGGAAAACAAATCATGAAGAAACACCTTTGCATGCACAGAACAGTGGGCAAAGCAAATCATGCACAAATCATAGATAACACTAACCATGGAGAGTAAAACAAAATCAACAATTGTTTCTTCCACATTCCCTAGATTCCCCATTGTAGTACCTTGTTTGTCATCAATCACACTGAGAATCAGGATTAACTTTACTTTTCTCAGAAGGTTGTGCCCTCTGAACAGCAGACACTCACCTGATATGCTTTAACGTCGATTTACCAAAATTCCAGAAGTATTAGAAGTGGCAGCACACATCCTTTGTTTTCTTAAGAAGTGATGTCATATGTCCTTTGGCACAGACTTCAAAAACCGCATTATAACTTGTTCAATTCATATATTAACATAACAGTTAATAACACAAATAGAAGTCTGTTTTAGATACCATCTATATTTTGATTTAAATAGATGCTGATGTCATCTGCCAGTAAAAAAATTACTCTTTTCCTTTAGGTCAAAGAATAGAATACTAGGAACCAAAATTATGTTTTACTTCAAATGGTCATGATGTAATGACTATGTTACTGGCTTTACAGTATTCCTTTTCCCGTTGTTAGAACATTTTGATTTATGATCAAGTGAAAGGTAGTGTCACTCTTGCTAACTACTGCAGTAGCATTTAGGGACTTCAAATAAGTAATTTTTGGTTTACTTCATAGATCGTATCAAACTATCCAGTAATGGAAAGCCCCTGCTCTTACCGGACTCAAGATCTCTAGACCTTTGTCATAAGTAGAAAATGAACATGAAACTGCATATCTAAAACAATCTATGTTTTCATGGAAGTCAATGATGAGATGATGGTGTGAGTTTCAAAGCTTTACTAAATTGTTTTAATAAATATTTCATTATTGAAAGTCATCAATGCTAATCAATAAAATAATAAAGAATGAAGCATGTTCTATATAAGCTAATCCCTATTCCAAGCTAAAGAGAGTGTGAGATGTTGAATAGAGCCCTATGAAGGGTTCTCAGTTCAGGATGGGAAAGCATTAAGCGTATTCATAGACCATAAGCAGAACTTCTCATAAAAAGAGGTCTAAGGAACTCAGTAGAGTTTCAGAGCAGCTACATTCAGGCAAGAAATAATGAGTCTCCCAGAATAAATCTGAGAAACATTTCAGCAAAAGATCTGCAGACAGTCTGTGATCAGCAAGTGAATGTGCAAGGGGGATCACTGTCTTCTCTAGGAACATGCAGTCATATGATTTCTTTCATATCAGCAACTGAGACAAATTGTAGCAGTAGTCCATCGTCTCATCCAGTCAGGCAGCAGTGTTATCATTTAAACAGGAAAGCTTCAGTCCACCAAGCCAACTAAACAAAGAGCTTCTTAAACATAAGATACAAATGTGCCACAAAATGTAATGTGGTTGTCAAGTCACTTTAGTTTTGTACCGCTTCTTGCTAGAAGACAAAAACAGATCATGGTGAGAGCATTACATTACTAGATGAAGTCATTCCCTTTACCATACGTTTCTATTTACAAAACTTATTATTAAAGAAACATTCTAGGGAAATAAAACTTAACATTTTAATACATTATTATATTTCACAAAAGGTGTGTGGGTAAGGTAAATGAAGTATAATACTTTATTTATTCATTCTGTTGTCTCAAAATCACATTTGTGTCATTGAAAGTTTATATCTTAAATACCCTAACACAGTCAGGGTAAAAGGAAGAAAGAAAAATGCATTAGTCAGTGACTTTAGCTAAATACGTGTGACTATGGAAGCTTACTGTGCAAATGTGCATTTAAAATACTGCTTTTCATATTAAGGCCTACACATTTACTCTACATGTTAATTTTAATAATTGTATTCAATTAAGAAAATTCTCGCACCACAAAGTTGAATGTTTTGTTCATATAATTCTTCTTGTATTCACAATAACGAAACATTATAAATTTTTTAAAAAAGTATTTTGTATTACATGTTGCTCTTTAGAAAGATAGCCCATTACTCTGCAGACCCTCTTCTCAAGTGGAATGCACTGATTCCATTTAGTTTTCTTTGTAAATCCTTGCTGCATTATTTATAACACAAGGAGCAACTATAGTTCCTACAAATATGATGAATTATGTGACTCTCCAATTGTGCAACAGCCTTGCACTTGTAGATCTGCCACTGTTGCACTGTGCCACTGAGGCCAGAGTTTGTTGTAGAAGAGTCAGGGGAAATCGCTTCCCAGTGGGTTTACAGGCACCAGCCACCAAGAAAATGCTGTCCAAATTAATTTCAACCTTCAAATTTGCCTTTGAAATTCTTCTGAATTTGGGTTCCATTGGCTAAAAAGGTGCAGCATATGAGGGTTCATATGCAAGTGTGTGTGTGGTCTATGAGCCACAGTTATGTTGCTTGCAATTTTACATTGTACTCTGAATCACAAATTAGATAACTAAGGGGCATATTTATTGAAATGTGGCACGTCATTCATGATGTGCCACTTTTCTAGCACCCCATTGCATCCCCCAACAGCATCATGTGTGCTCCGTATTTAATAGGATGCACCATGGTGGTCATGTCACATTAGTGTCATCATTTAATGATGGTGCTAATGTGGCACTTTGCTGGATTAGTGCCATAAATTATACTACCTAATTAACTACTTGTTGTCTTCTGCCACTAGCCACAGGAGCACATGCATTTGTACCCCCATTAATTACCTTGTATCTTAGACAGGTAAGCATCCACATATCAAAAACTTTTCAGCCACAAATCTAGGTTTAATCTATTGTTATTTTGCTCACCACATCACCCTAGTTTGGACCCAGCCATATGCAAATCAGTCTTGACGCTGCTCACCACTGGGAACAGTCCAGGCCAAACTGTCAAGCTAGCTCCCCCGTGGACCGGAAACAAGCATCGTGGGACCGATTTGGGGGAATCACCCCTCATCATCCAGGCTAGATTAAATCCAGTGGCCCAGCGAGCAAGGGACCCGCGTCTGGGCATAGCCTTGCCACTTAGGGTTCACATAGAAATACCACAAAATAAAATGATTGATGGAGTGTCGAAACTTTTCAAACACTCACCCCCAGTCACAGATCTGTGTTTAATCATTATTTAACTTGCCAAATTGTGTTGCTAAGCATCCAAATATATAATTCCACTGACACTGTGATAGAAGCTGCAGCTTATAGTCATCACATTGGTCTATTCTGTAACCTCACTATGATCCACGCTCTGGGGGCACCACATTCAAGTGAAATGCAGAGGCTGTTACAAAGCCACTCAATTTTTCACAGTGCAGGTAGCAACCTGCCTACACTTTCAAGAGGGGAGAGAAATCCCCCTGCAGGTGAGTGGAGTGAGTAACTGCACCCTACAGTGAGGGGATGTATAGGGGGTCTATGGGACCCCCCTTTCTTCCCTTCAAAGGGCTGACTTCAGTAGGCACACATAAAGTGTACCACCTTTTTGTGACACACTTTCAGTGAGCCTCCTAAAGCCATGTTTGCCTCTGCACTCACATCCATAATATGAAGAGAGTGCAGAGGCAAAGTGATTCCCATATTTGCATGGGCCCACGTCCCATGCAAATAAGGGAATGCCCTCTAAAGATAGTGCTGGTGTTACTTGTGCATCAGCACTATGGGGGTCATTACAACATTGGCGGTATAAGGTGCTTACTGCCGTGCAGAAGACCGCCAATACACCGCCGCGGTAGACCACCACAGCTAGTATGACACACATCACGGAATCTGCCGAAATTCAGACACCAACACAATACCGCCACACCAAAGGTCAGCGATAAACTGGCGGAAACACATCCTCCACCTCCACGCCAACAGAAACACGCCCATGCTATTACGACCCACGAATCCACGCGGCGGTCTTTCAACCGCGGTATTCCATTGGCGGTACACACCGCTACGCTCAAAATACACACACATCCACAAAACACCGCCACATTGGACATTTCGAAATACACACACCTGATACACATACAAACACCACTCCCACACACCCAACACAATATAAAACACATACCCACATCACCCACAAACACCTACAACCAGAAATTCTGAGAGAAGGCCAGAGAGACAGCACAGCTTTTGACAACCCCATCACACAGAGGCAAACAACACCATCACCCACACTACATCCACGCACAAAACACCACATACCACTACATTCAAGACACTCATCACCACATACACCACCCCACACATCACACACACCACCCCATGTCACGCCAAAGACACCCCCGCTTCTCCGAGGAGGAGCTCAGGGTCATGGTGGAGGAAATCGTATGGGTAGAGCCACAGCTATTTGGCTCACAGGTACAGCACACATCAATAGCCAGGAAGATGGAGCTATGGCGCAGAATAGTCGACAGGGTCAACGCCGTGGGACAGCACCCAAGAAATAGGGAGGACATCAGGAACAGGTGGAACGACCTACGGGGGAAGGTGCGTTCCACGGTCTCCAGGCACAACATCGCAGTGCAGCGGACTGGCGGCAGACCCCCACCTCCTCCCCCACAACTAAGAACATGGGAGGAGGAAGTCCTGACCATCTTGCATCTTGAGGGCCTCGGAGGAGTCGGTGGAGGATAGGACACTGGTAAGTCAAATCTTAACTATCACATCCCCCACCCTACCTGCATGCTATCACACACCCCCACCCTCACACCCTCCCCTATCACCCCAAATCCTCACTAATCTACCCATGACTCCAACCACCCATCCCAACACCAAGCCCTGCATGACAAAACTAAGCATGGGCACCCCTCACTAAAGCATGCCCACTGCACATACCCAGTACACCCCCACAACCATCATCACACAAGCCTCCACACAGGAATGCCTGCACTGGGGTACACAAACACCCACCCATTGCAAACCCTTACACACACACATGCAATAAACATGTTCTTATACCCCTGCAGGAACCCGAAGGACCATCACCACACCAGAGGGTCCAGGCAACACCACTCCACCCACAGAAGAGGCCCACAGTGACAACAGCAGCTCTGCCCCACTGGATCCTGATGACCAGCCCGGACCATCGTGGGCCTCAGGACAGTCGGTTCCCCTTGCCCAGCCACAGCCCAACACCGAGCTGCCACCCTCTGGTAACACCAGCACAGCACCCACCCAGCGGGCCCAAACCTCCCTACCCAGGACAGGTCAATCAGCAGTGTGTCCACCACTACAGAGCACCCAGGCTAACCCACCACCCCAACAACAACAGGGACCTGGGGGCAGTGGTAGTGGGCACACGGTCCAGGGGACGGAGGCACAGGAACACAGTGGAACTGGCAGGACTGCTGTGTGAAAGAGGGAGGACAGGCCAATGGAACCAACTCTCCACGAGGCAGTCTCCTCCATCATGGGAGCATACCACCACTCCCAGGAGACGATGGCCACGGTCCTTGACAAGTTGCAGGAGCCCCTGCGTCTGCAGGACGAACTGTATTTGGGGTTCAGGTAGGAGCTCAGGACCATCAGCTCCGCCCTGGGCACCATCGTAGGGGTGCTGACAGACATTAAAACGACCCTGAGGGACACTGTGGCACTCCAGGGGGCCCCTGACACTAGCCAGGATGACGAACTGCCCACCACCTCTGCCGGCGCTAGTGGACAGGACGCCCGCCACAGGACCAACACACCAGCACCCCACCCCCTGCAGACGGACAACCACCACGCAAGCGGGCCCTGAGATCCAGGAAAAGGACAGAGCAAGATGGCAAGACCACCGCCAGGAAATGAGACCACCCTGATTGTCCCCCCACTGTTCCACTTTGTCACCCTGTCCAGATTGGAACTGCCCCAGCTCCACTTCCAATGCCCAGATGGGCAGTGCACCTGTGAGACTAATAGACTGGACTCTGCCATGGACATTCCTCCACCATCAGCCATCCCCATTTTACAACCTTCCTTGATTGTTTTTGCACTTAAATAAACACCCTTGAAAGTCCAAAAAATCTGGAGTCAGTCTATGATTTGGAACTTTGTATTATCAATTACAGTGTCATAATGGGTTACCCATTGTAAGGCTAACATACCAATGTCACACATCACAAGCCCTTCAAGGATGCAAGCAGTTGACACGTAGGTTACCACACCTGTGAAACTGAAATGGAAGGGTACAACTCAATTAACAAATAGTGAGTGAAATGTAGGTACAGGATAGAGGTAGACGTGTGAAAGTTAATGTAATGTTAAAACAGAAATTTTTCTCACCTGTGTGTCACTGGAAATATTGCTGTATGACTGACTACCTGTTGTCGTTTTCTTCATCCTCAGCTTCATCCTCATCACTGTCCACTCGCTCCACAGGCTCCACAGCTGCCACAACACTGTCATCTGGATCATCCTCCTGCAGAAAAGGCACCTGGCGTCGCAATGCTAAATTATGGAGCATGGAGCAGGCGATGATGATGTCACACACCTTCTTCGGTGAGTAGAATAGGGATCCACCTGTCATATGGAGGCACCTGAACCTGGCCTTAAGAAAGCCGAAGGTGCATTCGATAACCCTCCTAGTCCGCCCATGAGCATCATTGTACCATTCCTCTGCCCTGGTCCTGGGATTCCTCACTGGGGTCAATAGCCAGGAAAGGTTGGGGTAAACAGAGTCCCCCAATAGCCATACACGGTGCCTCTGGAGTTGACCCATCATATCAAGGATGCTGCTATTCCACAGGATGTAGGCGTCATGCACTGAGCCAGGGAACATTGCATTTACCTGCAAGATGTACTGGTCTGCCAAACAGACCATCTGGACATTCATCGAATGATAATTCTTCCTGTTCCTGTACACCTGTTCTCTCCTGCGGGGGGCGGCCAGAGCTACATGGGTCCCATCAATAGCACCTATGACGTTCGGGATATGTCCAAAGGCATAGAAGTCACCTTTCACTGTAGACAAATCCTCCACCTCAGGGAAAATGATGTATCTCCTTACGTGTTTCAGCAGGGCAGACAACACTCTGGACAACACATTGGAAAACATAGGCTGGGACATCCCTGATGCCATGGCCACTGTTGTCTGAAATGACCCACTTGCAAAGAAATGGAGCACTGACAGCACCTGCACGTCATGGGGGATTCCAGTCGGATGGCGGATCGGTGACATCAGGCCTGGCTCCAACTGGGTACATAGTTCCTGGATTGTGGCACGGTCAAACCGGTAGGTGACGATGATATGTCTTTCCTCCATTGTCAACAGGTCCAACAGCGGTCGGTACACCGGAGGATTCCGCCATCTTCTCATATGTCCCAGCTGACGGTGCCTAAGAAGGACAACAGCGAAGAACCAGTCACTATTCCTCCAGGTATGTACCCACAGTTACACACAAGACTACACCAGACACAAAACCGTTCCTGTATGTGTGTTGAGTGTAGGCCTAGCTATGCATGACGCAGTAATAAATGAAGCCATGTGGGCCCCTGAAATGGCGGCTGCCTGACCTCTAAACTGGGACAATGGGATTGTGGGGTAACTGCGCTGGCGTTGCACACCGTCGCGGTAGGCGGTCGTAGACCGTGGCGCAATGCTGCATTGGTTAACATTGGACCCTATGGGTCCCAGGAGCCAATGAACAGGTTCGCCGGCGGTGATGATGCGCACCGCCGCGGACGTCACCGCCGCAGACGTCACCGCCATTTTCTATCTGTTCAATCACTAGATACCTGACCTTCGACAGGAGAGGACCTACACTGCTAGTGCTGCTGTGACCTCGGTCTGTAAGCGACGATGGCTGCTGCATCTGGGGAAAGGGCCCCTGCCTTCACTGCACAGGAGTTGGAGAAACTTGTGGATGGGGTCCTCCCCCAGTACACCCTACTCTACGGTCCTCCAGACCAACAGGTTAGTACACAGGGAGCACGTTGTATGGGCTAGGCCTGGGTGGAGAGGGCTGGGTGGAAGAGTGAAGGGGGCAGAGTACATAGATCAGCTATGAATGGGAATGAATGGGCCACATGGCCAGAGTAGGGAGGGGGCCACTCACATTGACGGTGAAGTTGGTAATGACTGTTCCTCTTTCCTTGTACATGTCATGTAGGTCAGCGCCCACCAGAAGAGGGACATTTGGCGTGCCATCGCCAAGGAGGTCCGGACCCTGGGGCCCACCAGAGACGGGGCACCCACTGCTGTAAGAGATGGGAGGACATTCGCCGCAGCAGCAAGAAGACGGCGTAGGCTCAGCTGCGGATGGCCTTCCAACGTGGGAGGGGTGCCCGTCGCACCATGACCCCCTGATGTTCCGGATCCTGCCAGTGGCCTACCCGGAGTTGGATGGGCGCTTGAGGACATCACAGCAGACACAAGGGGGTGAGTACAACCTCATTCTGCGGACTTTGCATGCAGTGGAGGGGTCTGGGTGGGGGAGGTGGACTGTGGGTGTCTCTAGGCCAGGGGGAGTTAGTTAGGCAAGGCCCCTCCGTAATGTAGGCCATGTGGCACTCAACCCCACCTCAGCAGAGTGCCAAGTTGAGGTATAGTTGCCCCTGTGGCATCCATGTGCGCAGATTTCCACCATTGCCATGTAGGCCATGTCCCAGAAATTGCATGTGCAGAGGTCAGGAGCACGGCCTAATGCACGGGGCTGCTGCGTCTGTCTTGTCCGCCAACGGTAGCGGCATGCCATGCACTAAAACTCTCTTACTTATGTCTCCCCTCCTTTTCCTGCTCTCCCTGTCCTTTTGTACATCAGCATCATCAGGCAGAGGTACAGTGGCACCGGAGCACGAGGGAGCTGAATCCCACATGGCCATGGAGGGCCACACCACAGACTCTGAATGCACCAGTGGGACGGAGGGCGAGGGGAGCTTCACATCGGCCACCGGATCACCAACCAGCGACACAGACTCGTCCGCCAATGGGAGCCCCCCTGTGGTGGTGGCACCACCTGTGCGCTCCACCTCTACAGGTACATCTGCCTCCTCCCCTACCAGCACCGCCCTCACAGCAGCCCCTCAGCGTTCGCCCAGTGCCCGCTCACCCAGGAGGGTGGGCATCACCTTCGCCTCAGGCACCTCAGGCCCTGCCCCAGTCACCCCTGCTGCCCTCAGTGAGGAGGCCATTGACCTCCTCAGGTCACTCACTGTTGGGCAGTCTACCATTGTGAATTCCATCCAGGGTGTAGAAAGGGAGTTGCAACACATTAATGCATTCCTGGAGGGCATTCATTCTGGTCAGGCTGTCCTTCAGCAAACCCTGCAATCTCTGGCCTCAGCACTGATGGCAGCCATTGTTCCTGTGTCTAGCCTCCCCCCTCCAACTTCCTCCACCCAGACCCAATCTCCTGTACCCCAGCCCATCCCAAGCACACCTACAGACCAGCATGCACACAAGTCAACACACACAAGTAGCTCAAGCAAACATAGGCACCATACACACCACAGTCACTCACGCAAGCCTCACCCACATACAGACACAGCAACATCCACTGTATCCACTGTGCCCCCCTCCTCCTCTTCTCCCTCCTCCCTCCCAGTCTCGTCTACACACACACCTGCATGCACCACATCTACAGGCACTAGGACTCGCACCAGGACACCCAGCACCACAAGCCGCTCACCTGCACTCACCACCTCCACTGCCATTTACACGTCCCCTGTGTCCTCTCCCAGTGTGTCTGTGACACCCCCTCCCAAAGTACACAAACGCCAGCAATCACTCACCCAACATCCATCCACCTCACAACAGCCTCCAGTACCTGCACCTGCACCCAAAACACCTAAAGTGACACCTACTACAACAACCTCCTCTTCCTCCACTCCCAGACCCCCTCCAGCTACCCATCCCAGTGTTCGTCTGAAACTGTCCCTCTGTCAAATTGTCCTTTTTGCCCCCATCCCCCCTCCAATTCATCAGTCCCGTCGTAGCGCCTCAGCCAAAAAGCCTCCAGTACCAGTGGTGCGTGTTCCAGGTTTTTGGAGTGCACCGTCCACCAGGGGAGGCAGTAGGACCCGGAGCCAAGGCACTGGCAGCCCACCCCCTGTAAAGGCTCTGAAAATGGAGAGTGGACGACGGGACCGTCTTAAGACCCCTGGTGGGACAACAAGTGACATGGGATAGAAGGGGATTGGTGAGTCAGCTGTAACTCCAACAAAGGTGGGGAAGGTCAAGAGGAAGTCTGCCCAGCCTGTTGTGAGTGTCACGGCGGAGAAGTGCGCCATCATTTCCGGCGGTCCAGACCCAACCGCCAGCACCGTCGTCACTGGTCCAGAGACCACTGCCAGAGTCACAGCCCAGGAGGGCACAAGTATCGTCACTGGTCCAGAAACCACCGCCGGAGTCACAGCCCAGGAGGGACCAAGTATCGTCACTGGTCCAGAAACCACCGCCGGAGTCGCAGCCCAGGAGGGACCAAGTATCGTCACTGGTCCAGAGACCACCACCAGAGGCACAGCCCAGGAGGGCACAAGTATCGTCACTGGTCCAGAAACCACCACCGGAGTCACAGCCCAGGAGGGCCCAAGTATCGTCACTGGTCCAGAAACTACCGCCGGAGTCACAGCCCAGGAGGGCCCAAATATCATCACTGGTCCAGAAACCACCGCCGGAGTCACAACCCAGGAGGGCACAAGTATTGTCACTGGTCCAGAAACCACCGCCAGCGTCACAGCCCAGGAGGGCACAAGTATCGTTACTGGTCCAGAGACCACCGCCGGAGTCACAGCCCAGGAGGGCACAAGTATCGTCACTGGTCAGGAGACCACCACCGGAGTCACAGGCCAGGAGGGGCCAGGATGCCACAGCCCCGCTAGGCAATGATGGAACGTCATGCCACACACCAATGCCCAGTGTAGAGATCGTCATGCCACACACCAATGTCCAGTGTGGAGATCGTCATGCCACACACCAATGTCCGTATCAGAACCGCCATGTCAAAGCACCGCTGAACTGTCCTGAACCGCCATGTCAAAGCACCGCTGAACTGTCCTGAACCGCCATGGCAAAGCACCGCTGAACAGGGCAAAGACCGCCATGGCAAAGCACCGCTGAACAGGGCAAAGACCGCCATGGCAAAGCACCACTGAACAGGGCAAAGACCGCCATGTCAAAGCACCGCTGAACTGTCCTAAACCGCCATGGCAAAGCACCGCTGAACTGTCCTGAACCGCCATGGCAAAGCACCGCCATGGCAAAGCACCGCTGAACTGTCCTGAACCGCCATGGCAAAGCACCGCTGAACAGGGCATGCACCGTGTAGGAATGAATGGCCGCCACATCAGGCATCCTTATCCTATGTGCAGCTGGGACAG
The DNA here is from genome assembly GCF_031143425.1 of Pleurodeles waltl. Lineage (NCBI taxonomy): Eukaryota > Metazoa > Chordata > Amphibia > Caudata > Salamandridae > Pleurodeles > Pleurodeles waltl. Next base: position 599,019,632 of record NC_090439.1, read on the forward strand.
TGACAGGACAGGTACTTTCACATGGAGACTCATCCAGTCTGGGCACCAGTCCCCCTCCAGAACCAGTGGAGACTGTTATCCACTTGAGAAACTGTGGCTTAACACTCCCCAGGATGGCACAGTGGGCAACCCACCCACTGTAGAGACTTGTGAGACTGTGGCTTTGCCCTCCCCAGGATGGCACAGTGGGCAACCCACCCACTGTAGAGACTTGAGAGACTGTGGCTTTGCACTCCCCAGGATGGCACAGTGGGCAACCCACCCACTGTAGAGACTTGAGAGACTGTGGCTTTGCACTCCCCAGGATGGCACAGTGGGCAACCCACCCACTGTAGAAACTTGAGAGACTGTGACTTTGCACTCCCCAGGATGGCACAGTGGGCAAACCAACCACTGTAGAGACTTGAGAGACTGTGACTTTGCACTCCCCAGGATACATCAATGGGCATGGAGCCCCGTCGTGGATCTGGCTTCGCATTCATCTGGCTGAGGTGCCCCCCTTCCCTTCCCCCTGAGGTGCCTGTAGTGTTTCTATCGGATGCCCCGGCAGTGTTCGCTCCGATTTTGGTCAGTTATCTATTGTGGGCCTCGTCCATGCATTTTTGGACTGTTGGTGCACGGACATTGTTGTGTACATATCTGCACTACTTCTCAGATTGTATGTGTAAATAAGTGTGATTTTGAGATACATATATCTGTATATTTTTTTATGACATGTAGATTGGCACATTACAATGTTTGCCCCAATTTCGCATTGTCTTTTCATTCTTCCGGGGTGATTGTGGGTTGTTACTGTTATTTTTGTGACTGCATTGGTGTGTATGTTGTGATATGCGAGGGTGGGGGTGGGGGTGTTTGGTGGGTGACCCCCTAACTTTTGCCTCCCCCCTCCTCCGTGTCGTAGGTGCAGTACTCACCGGTATCTTCTGTGCCTACGTAGCTGTTGGTCGTAAAGGAGCAGGAAAACAAGCGCAGGGAGTATTTGGAGTTCGGGCTCCATGGTGTCCTCGTTCCTCGTGGGATGTGTTCAGGTGAGCGTTTTCCCATAGCAAAAGCTGTTTCCGCCGTGTTTTTATCCGCAGTGAATCCGCCCTGGAAAAGGTGGCGGATTGGCGGGTTGTAATAGTGTGGGCGGTACATTGTCTCCCGCCTGTCTGTTGGCGGTAACCGTTGCGCTGTTTGTCTGTACCGCCGTGGCGGTCGGAGTGTTAAAGTGGCTGTCTTTGTTGCAACAAACAGCTGTCAGAGCACTCACAAGAGTAAAGTTTTAAGAGTATGGTGATGTAATAGATCCTCTGTGTGAAAGGCAATCACGCCAGGCTCTGGTTCAGGATAAATTTATTTCTTGAAGTAGTTCAATCATAATAGGGAAATGTCCTTGAAATCATGTACAATTAGCCTCCACAGCCAACACGTGTTTCGTCCAATGAGAGATCCCTCTCACGGACTTCATCAGGGCTGTAAAATTGAGAACACATTTGTATCTAAGTACATGTCATCTCAGACAGACAAGTTAAGAGCAGAAGTTATCATGAAATTTGTGCAAGTCAAAACATGCTATATGTGACTTAATCTCCCAAAATTTGGACAATAGAAAATATGCTGCAATCCATTTATAAAGGGTCAAACATCTTGAGTCAAGTTCTCATAACTAGTCAATACTCAACCATATAGGAATTATATCACCAAGTGATGATGTGTGAAGAGAGTTATAAATAAATATGAACGTCACCAGAATGAGAGATGTAAGGAATGTAGAACAAAGCATATGTATATATAGAGTGAGAGAAAGAAGGAAAGAGAGAGAAAGACCTATTATCCCACAGATATACATTATCAAAGTATCAGGAAGATCAACAAAATAAACATAGATAGATATAGATATAAAGTACCAGTCCTATAATAATAGATATCCCGATCTGATATTGCGCGAAAATGTGTCCAAACCTATGATAATATCGGAACTGTGAACCCCATCAGAGTTGAGACATACCTTAAAGTCAGGTACGGCCTGTGTTCAACGGTACTCTTATCGTGGTCTAGGAAATCTATAAAGGCAATAAGTGTGAGTGACTATTGTGATGACTAATAATAATATGATGTCTAGTAGAATTATTCGTGCCACCACGTCTAATAATAACCAATCCGGTCTAACACTGACCTCGTGTGATGAACGCAGTTAATTATCACATCCCAGTATAATACTGCAGGAATCCTAATATGTAATCTGGAAACGAAATAGAGGAAACGAATGCCATCATTCCGAATACAGTAGGAAACAACTCAATAGAAAAACTACTCAACGTTATGCTCGAGTAGTTGAGTACACAACACCCCTCAGGAACGCTCACCTTAATCAAATATGCTAGTATCTTTATGGGAACATCGTAGCCGTGGTCAGATCATTGCACGGCGTTCCCTGTGACCGAGATCTATCCTCGTAGAACGAGCGTCTGAGAACCGGCGCTTTTGTTTGTGATCACGTTCTTAATGATAACATAGAAGAGGGACTAAAGTCAGCGCGCTGGTAAAAGAACAGGCGCCATCTTGAAAGGGAGTTGATATAAAGTAAATATATAAATTATATGTAAGCGAACAAGTAAAACCTATTTCTGAGCCCAAAATTAGTATCTAACACTTGCAGAATAGTAAAGATACGACCATTAGTCATTAACACCAGCAAATAACTATAAACAATATAAAAGAAGAGAAACTACCTGCTTAAACAAATACTAATCTATTTGGGACATCGTTAACGTTGGAGCACACTAAAAACAATTAAAGCAGACTCCGGGTTTGCCTTGCCTTAAGAGCGGCTGATAGTGACTTCAGCCCAATATCTAGCCCAGAAATGAAAAGAAAGTGTATTGATATAATAACCACTACCTAATATGGCACGAGAATGATGAGGGAAAATCAGAGACAAGATATTACAACAAGTGAATGAAATGTCAAAAATCGTTGGTTGTAAGGGACACACAATAATCAAGAATCACAAGGTGTATAACCTAAAAGTGCAAATTCTGAGAGAATACGTTACTAGTAGTCAGTATATAACAGTATTATTGATAATCTACTATGATACATCCAAGTTAGTCCATAGTGTGACCCTAAAGAGAAGTTTACATATTGTTCAAAGACAAATTGATGAAACATCATATATACAGTGTGCCCCGTTGGGCAAGATACAACATATTTTCCAATAGATATGGACACAGTTCAGCATAGAAGAAAGTTAGTGAGGAAATCAACATAAAAAGAACAAAATTGGGGAATATGATTTACAGAGCAGTGAATAAATACATATGTACAACTTTAATCAGTATCCTATTCACCCAGAAAGTACTCCATTTCAAAATTTGTATTCAGTCCATCTTCTACCGCTCTGAGTTTTAAGATCCATTGGCATTCCCTTTTTCTGAGGGCTAACTCTCTGTTGCCTCCTCTAGGATCTTTATTGATACGGTCAAAGCCAAAAAATTCGAAACTACATATATCATTCTGTTTGCGGCAATGCCGAATATGGCTTACTATAGGGTATCTCTCGTCTTCATGTCGTAAGGCTCTGAAATGTTCACTCGCCCTAATTCGCAGAGGTCTGATGGTGCTACCTATATAATAAAGCCCACATTTACAGATGATCATGTAGATGACAAAATTGGTGTCACATGTGATATTATAGTCAATGTTGTATTGTACCCCAGTAGAGCTTGTGAATGTGGTGATCCCAGACCTGGTCCATCTACACATTCCACAATGGCCACATTTGAAGAAACCTTTACCACGGCTAGTAAGCCAATTAATTGGATTGGGTTTATTGCGATAATTGTAACATAGAAAATTCTTGAGAGTTCTGCCCCTTCTATAAGTGAACACCGGGGTATCCGGAACCACTCTTTTGAGAGTAGGGTCTGCTGTTAGGATGTACCAATGTCTATTCATACATTTACGTAACAGATTGGCAGTTTTGGTGTAACTGGTGACACAGCGGATTGTAGAGTCTCTAGTTCTAGATTTTTTACCCAATGTATCAGACCTCTTTACACGCTTGGCTCTAGTACGGGCTCTGTCAATCACTCGGGTGGAGTAACCCCGTACTTTAAATCTCATGGCCATGTCTTCTATACATGCGTCAAAATCCTCATCTAGACTACAATTCCGTCTGGCTCTTATCATTTCGCCAAACGGTATAGAGTTGATTTGATGGACTGGATGTGCACTCCTTGCATATAAGATAGAATTGCAAGAGGTACTTTTTCTGTAAAGTCTACTCTCAATCTTGTTGTTAAAAATAAAAAGTTCTACGTCCAAAAACGAAATGCTGGAATCACTATGTTCTGAAGTGAATCGAATATTGTAGTCATTGTTATTAAGATAGTTTATGAAGTTATCCAGTTCTTGTAGGTCACCTGTCCAGATCATAAGGCAGTCATCGATGTATCTACCCCAATATAGTATATCTGAGACCCATTTACTCCCTTCGGTGCTCCAGATCTTTTTATGTTCAAAAAATCCCATAAATAGATTAGCGTAGGATGGTGCAAATTTAGATCCCATGGCTACACCACGTTTTTGGCGGTACCAGTCATTTTTAAAAAGGAAAAAATTGTTGTTTAAGATCAAGTCAACCATATCGATCAACATTTGTGTATGGCCATATAGACCTGCTGATCTCTTGTAAAGAAAATGACGTAGCGCTTCTTTGCCTTGTTCATGAATAATACTAGTATATAAGGAGGTTACATCAAGTGTAACTAGAATCATACCTGGCTCCCAGGTAACGTCTGTTAGTATGCTAAGAATATGTTTCGTATCCCTAATATATGATGGTAAGTTCCCCACAATAGTTTGTAAAAAAATGTCGACATATTCTGACAGTTTTTCAGTTGGTCCACCAATCCCTGATACAATAGGTCTCCCTGGGGGGGAAGTGGGATTTTTATGAATTTTAGGTAATATGTATATACAGGGATTTCTGGGTCTGTGTACCCGTAAGTATAAGTATTCCTCTTCTTTGAGCAGTGATCGATCCAAACCATCGTGTATAAGCTTATTAATTTTATTGGCGAGAGCAGGGATAGGGTCAAATGCTATCTTTTCATAGCAGGAAGCATCTGTGAGTTGGCTATATATTTCTTGGTCATAATCTGCGGTGTTCATAATCACAATATTGCCTCCTTTGTCTGCCTCTCTGATGGTAATCTCCTCATTATTCTGTAAAGATTTTAAGTACTGCATTTCTATCTGAGTGAGGTTTTGATGCCAAACATGTTGGCGAGATTTATTGTGTAACTCTAATTTATTTAAATCATGCCAGACCAATTTAAAGAAAGTATCCACACAGTTGTCCTTAGTTAATGTCGGTATCCAATCTGATTTCCTCCTCAAACCACTCGGGAGTGAGTCAGATGGGATATCCAGATCTGATAGAATACGTGTTATAGTGTTAGGGTCCTGTTCACTATCCGCAATAGACAGGAGAGTGGCCGTATCTTGTACATCCATAATGGACAAATGTTGGTCGTCATCATGACCAACAAAGACGGTGCTAGTGTCTGTGCGGTCAGGGTGATTGGCAAAAAACTTTCTCAGTTTGAGACGTCGAATAAACTTGAAAAAGTCAATTTTAGTTCTCTGGAAATCACCAAAATCTCCTGGGCAAAAACCTAATCCTTTACTGAGAAGTGACAGACCGTCGGTTGTGAGTACCAGATTTGAGAGATTAATCACATTGATGGAGTCTCTGTTGGGTACTCCTATTTCCCCCTGTTCCAAGACCTTGTTCTCATTCCTTTTGTTGAGTCTGTATGCTCTACCTCTGCCCCCCCGTCTGGTTTTTCTGGTTCTGCTCTGCGTCGACTTCCTTCCCATTGTCCCTGTCTTATTCGTTGGACCTCCGCTAAAAAAGAGGGAGTGCCCTGTTGTTCTATCCTGTCCTGTCTAGAGATGTTCGAATTAGAACTTATATCACTAATGTTGGTAGATACACTGTTTAGTGAAGATGAGGAGCCAGCATCATAGTTTTTTGGAGGTTCACACTTTTTAACTAGGTGATCATATTTCCGGGAAAATGTAAAAATCCTTCCATTTTTATAATCTAACTCATCCCATTAGAGTTACACAATAAATCTCGCCAACATGTTTGGCATCAAAACCTCACTCAGATAGAAATGCAGTACTTAAAATCTTTACAGAATAATGAGGAGATTACCATCAGAGAGGCAGACAAAGGAGGCAATATTGTGATTATGAACACCGCAGATTATGACCAAGAAATATATAGCCAACTCACAGATGCTTCCTGCTATGAAAAGATAGCATTTGACCCTATCCCTGCTCTCGCCAATAAAATTAATAAGCTTATACACGATGGTTTGGATCGATCACTGCTCAAAGAAGAGGAATACTTATACTTACGGGTACACAGACCCAGAAATCCCTGTATATACATATTACCTAAAATTCATAAAAATCCCACTTCCCCCCCAGGGAGACCTATTGTATCAGGGATTGGTGGACCAACTGAAAAACTGTCAGAATATGTCGACATTTTTTTACAAACTATTGTGGGGAACTTACCATCATATATTAGGGATACGAAACATATTCTTAGCATACTAACAGACGTTACCTGGGAGCCAGGTATGATTCTAGTTACACTTGATGTAACCTCCTTATATACTAGTATTATTCATGAACAAGGCAAAGAAGCGCTTCGTCATTTTCTTTACAAGAGATCAGCAGGTCTATATGGCCATACACAAATGTTGATCGATATGGTTGACTTGATCTTAAACAACAATTTTTTCCTTTTTAAAAATGACTGGTACCGCCAAAAACGTGGTGTAGCCATGGGATCTAAATTTGCACCATCCTACGCTAATCTATTTATGGGATTTTTTGAACATAAAAAGATCTGGAGCACCGAAGGGAGTAAATGGGTCTCAGATATACTATATTGGGGTAGATACATCGATGACTGCCTTATGATCTGGACAGGTGACCTACAAGAACTGGATAACTTCATAAACTATCTTAATAACAATGACTACAATATTCGATTCACTTCAGAACATAGTGATTCCAGCATTTCGTTTTTGGACGTAGAACTTTTTATTTTTAACAACAAGATTGAGAGTAGACTTTACAGAAAAAGTACCTCTTGCAATTCTATCTTACATGCAAGGAGTGCACATCCAGTCCATCAAATCAACTCTATACCGTTTGGCGAAATGATAAGAGCCAGACGGAATTGTAGTCTAGATGAGGATTTTGACGCATGTATAGAAGACATGGCCATGAGATTTAAAGTACGGGGTTACTCCACCCGAGTGATTGACAGAGCCCGTACTAGAGCCAAGCGTGTAAAGAGGTCTGATACATTGGGTAAAAAATCTAGAACTAGAGACTCTACAATCCGCTGTGTCACCAGTTACACCAAAACTGCCAATCTGTTACGTAAATGTATGAATAGACATTGGTACATCCTAACAGCAGACCCTACTCTCAAAAGAGTGGTTCCGGATACCCCGGTGTTCACTTATAGAAGGGGCAGAACTCTCAAGAATTTTCTATGTTACAATTATCGCAATAAACCCAATCCAATTAATTGGCTTACTAGCCGTGGTAAAGGTTTCTTCAAATGTGGCCATTGTGGAATGTGTAGATGGACCAGGTCTGGGATCACCACATTCACAAGCTCTACTGGGGTACAATACAACATTGACTATAATATCACATGTGACACCAATTTTGTCATCTACATGATCATCTGTAAATGTGGGCTTTATTATATAGGTAGCACCATCAGACCTCTGCGAATTAGGGCGAGTGAACATTTCAGAGCCTTACGACATGAAGACGAGAGATACCCTATAGTAAGCCATATTCGGCATTGCCGCAAACAGAATGATATATGTAGTTTCGAATTTTTTGGCTTTGACCGTATCAATAAAGATCCTAGAGGAGGCAACAGAGAGTTAGCCCTCAGAAAAAGGGAATGCCAATGGATCTTAAAACTCAGAGCGGTAGAAGATGGACTGAATACAAATTTTTAAATGGAGTACTTTCTGGGTGAATAGGATACTGATTAAAGTTGTACATATGTATTTATTCACTGCTCTGTAAATCATATTCCCCAATTTTGTTCTTTTTATGTTGATTTCCTCACTAACTTTCTTCTATGCTGAACTGTGTCCATATCTATTGGAAAATATGTTGTATCTTGCCCAACGGGGCACACTGTATATATGATGTTTCATCAATTTGTCTATGAACAATATGTAAACTTCTCTTTAGGGTCACACTATGGACTAACTTGGATGTATCATAGTAGATTATCAATAATACTGTTATATACTGACTACTAGTAACGTATTCTCTCAGATTTGCACTTTTAGGTTATACACCTTGTGATTCTTGATTATTGTGTGTCCCTTACAACCAACGATTTTTGACATTTCATTCACTTGTTGTAATATCTTGTCTCTGATTTTCCCTCATCATTCTCGTGCCATATTAGGTAGTGGTTATTATATCAATACACTTTCTTTTCATTTCTGGGCTAGATATTGGGCTGAAGTCACTATCAGCCGCTCTTAAGGCAAGGCAAACCCGGAGTCTGCTTTAATTGTTTTTAGTGTGCTCCAACGTTAACGATGTCCCAAATAGATTAGTATTTGTTTAAGCAGGTAGTTTCTCTTCTTTTATATTGTTTATAGTTATTTGCTGGTGTTAATGACTAATGGTCGTATCTTTACTATTCTGCAAGTGTTAGATACTAATTTTGGGCTCAGAAATAAGTTTTACTTGTTCGCTTACATATAATTTATATATTTACTTTATATCAACTCCCTTTCAAGATGGCGCCTGTTCTTTTACCAGCGCGCTGACTTTAGTCCCTCTTCTATGTTATCATTAAGAACGTGATCACAAACAAAAGCGCCGGTTCTCAGACGCTCGTTCTACGAGGATAGATCTCGGTCACAGGGAACGCCGTGCAATGATCTGACCACGGCTACGATGTTCCCATAAAGATACTAGCATATTTGATTAAGGTGAGCGTTCCTGAGGGGTGTTGTGTACTCAACTACTCGAGCATAACGTTGAGTAGTTTTTCTATTGAGTTGTTTCCTACTGTATTCGGAATGATGGCATTCGTTTCCTCTATTTCGTTTCCAGATTACATATTAGGATTCCTGCAGTATTATACTGGGATGTGATAATTAACTGCGTTCATCACACGAGGTCAGTGTTAGACCGGATTGGTTATTATTAGACGTGGTGGCACGAATAATTCTACTAGACATCATATTATTATTAGTCATCACAATAGTCACTCACACTTATTGCCTTTATAGATTTCCTAGACCACGATAAGAGTACCGTTGAACACAGGCCGTACCTGACTTTAAGGTATGTCTCAACTCTGATGGGGTTCACAGTTCCGATATTATCATAGGTTTGGACACATTTTCGCGCAATATCAGATCGGGATATCTATTATTATAGGACTGGTACTTTATATCTATATCTATCTATGTTTATTTTGTTGATCTTCCTGATACTTTGATAATGTATATCTGTGGGATAATAGGTCTTTCTCTCTCTTTCCTTCTTTCTCTCACTCTATATATACATATGCTTTGTTCTACATTCCTTACATCTCTCATTCTGGTGACGTTCATATTTATTTATAACTCTCTTCACACATCATCACTTGGTGATATAATTCCTATATGGTTGAGTATTGACTAGTTATGAGAACTTGACTCAAGATGTTTGACCCTTTATAAATGGATTGCAGCATATTTTCTATTGTCCAAATTTTGGGAGATTAAGTCACATATAGCATGTTTTGACTTGCACAAATTTCATGATAACTTCTGCTCTTAACTTGTCTGTCTGAGATGACATGTACTTAGATACAAATGTGTTCTCAATTTTACAGCCCTGATGAAGTCCGTGAGAGGGATCTCTCATTGGACGAAACACGTGTTGGCTGTGGAGGCTAATTGTACATGATTTCAAGGACATTTCCCTATTATGATTGAACTACTTCAAGAAATAAATTTATCCTGAACCAGAGCCTGGCGTGATTGCCTTTCACACAGAGGATCTATTACATCACCATACTCTTAAAACTTTACTCTTGTGAGTGCTCTGACAGCTGTTTGTTGTTACTGTCAGTTTCCTTTGAAACATTGGAGGAGTCAGGAAGATCCTCCTGTCATGAGCACCATGACATAAATAATCTGTGAATTCGACTGCATGGACTTACTGTGAGCGCCCGTTACCTATGTCCTTCTTCCTAGCGGCTTTTTTCTAATGCTGTCTTTGTTGGCGGTTTCCGCCACGGTCATAATTCCCTTTTTTTTCCGCCAGCCTGTTTGCGGCCTTACCGCCGCTTTAACACCGTCCGCCAGGGTTGTAATGACCCCCTATATGTATTACAACAGGGGCCACAACAGCATCTGCAGTCCAATCTGTAATGCCAAAGGTCCCTGGGGGCACACAAAGCACGGACACATGCCCACTGTGTCCCCGGAGTATTCTTTGTAATATGGCCTCTGGTGCCTTATAACCTCATCAGCTTCCAAAGCAATAGTTATTTTCTTATAATCTGGTTGCTCTCTGTTGCTGAAAAATAGCTGTCACTGCTGTCTTGCTTATACTGCCAAATCCACATAAGAAATGGATTTCACCTCTAAGCCTCATCATCTGGTAATGGGGCTTATTCTATAAATATTTTGAAAGATGCTCTCCTATATCCTGAGTAATTTTCACCTATATGTTCATTTCATTTTCAAGCATGTGTGCCACCAGGAAACAAAGGTTAAACTCCAGTTGACTTCATCTTGTTTTCTTTCTGATCTGACCCTGTTTTGTGCAAGTAGCTCCCTACCCCTTTCTGTGTCCCAATGAGCCATATTCAACACCCCTACAAAAGTTTAATGGGAGGTGCAAATGTACTTCCCAGGTTGCTGGCAATATAGTGACCAGGAGGGGAGGGATAGCCCAGCCATACTGATGATTTACAGTTTGATCTCAACTTGGTGCCTTGATCTTTCCAGCCCTGTCAGCAAGGCCCTGTTTACTTACAAACACAGACAAAAGATGGGTTTGGGTTACATTTGCATGGTTTATAGGCTACCTAATAAGCATGTTTAACCCCTTCGCTACCAGGTCTTATTCCTCTCAGATGCCAGGCCCTTTTTTGGCTATTTGGGGCAGTTCGCACTTAAGCCCTCAGACATTTTTGTTCACATAAGCTACACATGCCAAATTTGCATCCTTTTTTTCCAACACCCTAGGGATTCTACAGGTATGCAGAGTTTGTCTGTTCCCCTGGAGGAGAACAAGAAATTAGCCAAAATACAGCGAAAAGTTTAAACAAAATCAAATTGGAAAAAAGGGCTGCAGAAGAAGGCTTGTGGTTTTTTCCCTGAAAATAGCATCAACAAAGTGTTTGAGGTGCTAAAATCACCCTCTTCCAAGCTTCAGGAACAGGCAGACTTGAATCAGAAAAACATATTTTTCAACACAAATTTGGCATTTTATTGGGCCATACCCTATTTTTACTATTTGTTATGCTTTTAGCCTCCTTCCAGTTAGTGACAGAAATGGGTCTGAAACGAATGCTGAATCCTGGAAAGCTAAACATTTCTGAAAAGTAGACAAAATTCTCAATTCACCAAGGGGGCATTTGTGTAGATCCTACAGAAAATAACAATGAAAATAAAATAATATTGAAATTGAGTTGAAAAAAAGGAATTTTTCTCCATGTTTTACTCTGTAATTTTTTCTTGTGATGTCAGATTTTCAAAAGTAATATACTGCTACATCTGCTGGACTCTTCTGGTTGCGGGGATGTATTGAGCTTGTAGGTTCATCAAGAACCCTAGGTTCCCAGAGCCAACAAAGGAGCTGCACCTTGTAATGGGTATTCCTTGTATACCTGGTACACAGCAATTCATTTGGTGAAATACAAAGAGTGAAAAATCGGTACCAAGGAAACTTTTGTATTTCCAAAATTGGCACAGGATAAGGTGCTGAGAAGCAGTAGTTATTTGCAGATCTCTGAATTCCGGAGTGCCCATACTAGCATGTGAATACAGGGCATTTCTCAAATAAACGTCTATTTTACACACTGTCTTACATTTGGAAGGAACAAATGTAGAGAAAGACAAGGGGCAATAACACTTGTTCTGCTATTTTGTATTCCCCCTAAGTCTCCTGATAAAAACGGTAGCTCACTTGCATGGGTAGGCCTAATACCGGCGACAGGAAATGCAACATGGACATATCACATTTTCCAAAAGAAAACAGAGCTGTTTTTTACAAAGTGCCTAGCTTTGGATTTTAGCCTCTAGCTCAGCTGGCACCTAAGGAAACCTACCGTACCTGTGCATTTTTTTAAACTAGACACGTTAAGGAATCCAAGATGGGGTGACTTGTGGAGCTCTCACCAGGGTCTGTTACCCGGAATCCTTTGCAAACCTCAAAATGTGGCCAAAAAACACTTTTTCCTCACATTTCGGTGAAAGAAAGTTCTGGAATCTGAGAGGAGCCACACATTTCCTTCCACCCAGCATTCTCCCAAGTCTCCCGATAAAAATGGTACCTCACTTTTGTGGGTAGGCCTAGTGCTCTTGACAGGAAATGCCCCAAAACACAGCGTGGACACATCACAATTTCCCAAAGAAAACAGAGCTTTTTTTTTTGCAAAGTGCCGAGCTGTGGATTTTGGCCTCTAGCTCAGCCGACACCTATGGCAACCTACCAGACCTGTACATTTTTAAAAACTAGACATCAAGGGGAATCCAAGATCAGGTGACTTGTGGGGCTCTCACCAGGTTCTGTTACCCAGAATCCTTTGGCCCAAAAAAACACTTTTCCTCACATTTCGGTGACAGAAAGTTCTGGAATCTGAAAGGAGCTACAAATTTCCTTCCACCTAGCGTTCCTCCAAGTCTCCCGATACAAATGGTACCTCACTAGTGTGGTTAGGCCTAGTGCACGTGAAATGCCCCAAAACACTATGTGGACACATCAGAATGATCAAATACAAAACTACCTGTTTTTGAGGGGGGGGGGCTCCTGTGTTTCTGGTCCTGGGCTCAGAAGCCAAATAGGGAAACCTGCCAAACCCAAATATTTCTGAAAACTAGGCACCCAAGGGAGTCCAGGGAGGTGTAATTTGCATGGATCCCCCAGTGTTTTCTTGCCCAGAATCCTCAGCAAACCTCAAATTTAGCTAAAGAATCACATTTTTCCCACATTTCTGTGTGGGATCACCACACCGGGACAAATTTCCTATCACCCACCATTCCCCTCAGTCACCTGGTAAAAATGATACCTCACTTGTGTAGGTTAGACTAGCGCCTGTGACAGGGGAGAACCAAAAACATGTTGAAATTGAGGGGAACCAAAGCAGATCCAAAAGGGCAGTTTGACAAAAACATCTTTTAGGCTGACAAGTGGTACAGACTTTTTATCGGTATAGATGCGACAATGCTGGGTGGCTGGAATTTTGTGGATTCCTGCAGATTCTGGATGGTTCCATCACAAAAAAGTAGGAAAAATGTGTGATTTCCAGCAAAGTTGGTGGTTTTCAGGGCATTGTGGGTAAGAAAATGGTGCAGGATGCATGTGAAGCACACCACCCCGGATTCACCCAGATGTTTAGTTTTCAGATGTGTCTAGGTCTTGTGTCTTTTCTTACATGGCAGCGTCCCAAACCCAAAAAGTGCAGCCCTCACCATTCCAAGTGGGACGACTTTGAGAGTTAGGCAAGCTCCAATTGCCCAAATGTAAAACCAAAAACCAAAATAAGCAAATGTCCTCTTGCTTGCCATGTTTTAGTGTGCAGGGGAGAGCTGAAAGACTGATACCCCCTTCAGTTGGGGTGGGGCCATAACTTTGCCCATACTGGTTGGCAACCACCACCTCACTGTTTTTTTTTCAATTCCCTAGCATCTAGTGGGCTTTCTGCCCCCTGTGGAGTGGATCATGGGTAATTATCCCATCTGCCCACCGGTGGGCAGAATAACTTTGGCCCAATTTATTTGGGGTAGGGGTATGGCCAATCTTTCATGGTCTCTGGTTGGCTTTCTGCCTTCACTTAGGGGCAGATGGGCCTCACAAAAAAAGGCTGATGGGCAGATATGGCCAACAGTAATGTGCCCTCATGGGAAGCAACCCTCGCCCAAGGGGCTGCCCCCCCCCCAACAAAACACACACATACACAAACACCATTCCCTGGTGCCTAAGTGGTTTCTGCCCCTGGGGGCAGATCAGCCTAACTACAGTAGGCCGATCTGCCCCCGGGGGGGGGCAGAAATGGCCTGAAAACAAATTGGCTCCTTAGGAAGTGACTCCTGCTCAAGGGGCCACTCCTCTTATTCATATATATATATGGAAAAAAAAATCCCTGGTGTCTAGTGGTTTCTGCCCCCTTTGGGGCAGATTACCTAATAAAAAAAGGCCAATCAGCCCCAAGGGGGGCAGAAATGGGTGAAAAATTATTTGCCCACCACGGGATCGACCCTTTTCTAAGGGGTCGCTCTCCTCCTGCAAAAAAAAAAATAATAATAAACAATCCCTGGGGTCTTGAACTTTCTGCCTCCCCAAGAGCAGATTGGCCTAATAACACTAGGCCAATCCGCCCCCGGGGGGCAGAAAGGGCCTTCAAAAATTGTCCCCTTAGGGAGCGACCCTTGCCAAAGGGTCCGCTTCCCTTATTAATATATATACAAAAAAATAAAATCCCTGGTGTCTAGTGGGCATTTCTCATGCCAGATTAGTTTGCGATCGGGCAGCAGAAATGCTGAGAGAGACATCAAAGGAAAGGAAAGGCCTTTCCTTTCCTTTGATGCCTCTCCCGCCCCACCTCCCGGTTGGAAGATAAATGCATTTGCTGCTGGTGGGACGCTGCCGGCAGTAGCAGCGCCCCTTCCAGTTTCCTGCAGGCCGACATTCTCGCCGGACAAGGTAAGTCTGGGAGGGGGGCAGGAGGGCAGGGGTGTTGTATGTGAGGGTGTGGTGTCTGCCTGTGTGTTTGAATGTGTGTGTGTGTGCATGTGTGAATGCGTATGCATGTGAGTGAATAGGTGTATAAAAGTTGAAGTGGGTGCATGTCTGCATGTCAGTGTGTATACATGCCTGAACGGGTGTTAGGATGTCTGTATGTATGCTTGCCTGAATGCGTGTTGGTATGTATGAGTAAATGCATGTATGGATGAGTGTGACTGGATGAGTGTATGGAAGTGTAGGTGAATGGGTGTATGCGTGGTGCATGCCTGAGTGCGTGTATGTGGAGGTGTGTGGTGAGGGGCGCTGTGACTGTTAGTGGGGTGGGGGGATGATGTGAGTGTGTGTGGCTGTGTGCGTGTATGGCTTCAGGGGGTGGGGACAGTTGTGTGGTGGGTGCGCATCTGCTTGTGCATGAATGGATATCGTGTGTGTGAGTGTGTGCGTGCCTGCGGGTGTGTGCCTGTATGGGGTGTGGGGGTGTTTGTGAATGAATCAGAGGGGGTGGATGGGTGAGTGTCTGCATCGGAGGGGGTGGGGGTCAGTGAATGAATTGGAGGGGATGGGGGTGAGTGAATGAATCGGGGTGGGGCATTCGTTTGAATGGGGTGGGTGGGGGCGTTAGGTGCTTGCTGGAGGGTGTGGGGGAGCCACCTACCATTGACAGGGAAGCAATTCCCTGTCACCGGTAGGTCCTACAGCCATGGTTTTTGTTTCTTTGCTAACGCTGCGGAAACCATAGCAGTAGGCCAGCTCATAGTACTGCTGGTGGGACTCTGTGGGCCGCCGGGTCAGAGATTAACATCTCCAGCCCGGTGGCTCATACTGCCATGGCGGTATGAGTAGAGATGTGGCGGGTTGGCAGCGGCCAACCTGCCACACTCATAATGTGGCGGTAAACATTGCGAGCCTGTTGGCGGTGATACAGCCACATTAACTCTAGCAGTCAAAAGACTACCAGGGTCATAATGACCCCCATAATGTCGACAAGTCAACCTTTTTAGAAGGGTTCAAAGTTTAATGAGTATTGCCACCGTTTTAGTAAACGATGTATAAGGGGTAGTTAGTCATAGCAGGTCCGGGTATAACAATTTGTGTAGTAAATAAATTAATTAACCAATACCATGTATGCATAATCGATCATAGTAGAGTACTCAAAGTAGAAGAGGTGGAATATAGACATCCTAAACAGATCCACTAAAAGCAATATTACAATTATATTTATGAATACATACATCTTCATTTATGTATGCAAACATTCTTAGTTAACAATAAGGTGTTAAGGATATGAATATTTTCACCATCATCATTCAAACTTCCATTATTTCTAAAGAAAACATGTAAAAAGCATGTCTAAGGGTTTCAGAAAGGCCCAGCAGAATAAGGTAGATTGCGTATTTTAAACTTCTTTACTTTGAGGCCGTCCCATGTGGCACTGGGAGAGGATGTTCACTGCATAAAGAGTTACAAGACAACTCTTGGCGTCAGTGAACTTACCTAGTGAGCTGCAAGTAAGTAAATATTGCCCCATGCCATTGAGTCCGTAAGGTCTAAGGACGCTGATACTCAGTCTAGACTTTTTAAGCAAGGTTGAGCTTTGGAGACTTTGAACTTGTTGAAACATTTTCCAGCTTCAAATGATGTGTTGAGAGTCGATCTGACAGGTTATGAAGACATGGTACACAATATGTGTATAAAAAGGTCAGCTGGGCAAGTGTCCAAAGAGGTCTTGATTTTCAGCAGGAGGTGACAATATCCTGGTGAGAAAGCACTCTGAGTGCTACCGAAAGAAAGGAGCAGAATCAGGAGAGATGGAATATGTGAATAAAAGTTGGGGACAGAGGAAGACATTTTTACTGCAAGACAGGTATCCACATCTTGACCTTTTCCTTGAAATATTAAGCCAGGCAATCACAAAACTGCTAGGGACAGCAAGGTGTCCGGTTCAGAGATGATCCTGAAGAGTTCTATGGAAGTCAAGAAGCAAAGAATAAACTTTTCTAGGTTCTCTATATTCTTATTCTATTTATCTTATTGACCAGTTGATTTGGATCAATTCTTCAAATTGTGCTGCAATGTCTGGTTTGCAGTTTTTGAGGTTTGTGAGCTCTTTGAGGAGAAATTTTGGTTTGCATTTTCAAGAAGGGAGCAGATCCATGTGGATCGGCTAAGATGTTTAAGTCATCCAAAAACCAATTGTTCAAACATTGCCAATATGTTTGTTTGATAGGTATAAGAAAAGAGCTCTTTTGCCCATTTACCCCACCCCATTTTTTTAACTGATGATGAAGGTTGATCACTCTGTTGCACTAGGACCGTGCTAACCAGGCCCCATTGCATATGATCTTGAATTAGTCAATTGTGCACATTTGTGTACAGTTGTCAAGTTCCTAGTCCGCAAATGCCCATAGGACAGGGTGCATAATATTTAAAAAAGTAGGATATGTGTTCTTTACTTTTACGTTGCCTGCCAGTGAAAAATATTTGAAGTCGTTTTTTACTGTGGCAAGGTGGACTCTCTCATAGAAAAGCACTGGATTGCAATATAACACCGTATACTGCAAAACCTTTGTTTAGGAATAGCTAGAACCATGGTTCAAGGACTCAATTTGATAGGAATTTTAAATCCTATCTGCTGGTCAAGTCAGATGTTAAATAGAGCTTTTAGAAAGTTGACCATGCCAGAGTTAATTCTCAACTGCGTCCTGGCAGCCTGCTGGGAGGTGTGAATGGCTCCCAAGAGAGGGAATAAATGGGAATTGCTGGAAGCTGTGACATCCCCTTGACAGGATGGCCTAAGAGATGTACCAACCAGCTCCACAAGCTCCAGGGGATTCCCCTGTCACAAGCAGATGTAACTCCCACCTAGGCCTGCCCTATCATTGTCCAAGTGGCCATGGTGGTATCAATCCCAATTGGGGCTGTTCAATAACTCCTTTGCTTGTGGATTTCCTCTTTTCTCCAGCCACACCTTAGGGGTTTGCCCAGATCTCTGATGAGGTGACGAATGATTCTGCCAAGATGTATTTTGGCAGATCAAGGCACAGTGGGATTGTTTAGGGCCCGCCTCCCAGGAAATCATGTTAAAGTGTGTAGGGTTGCTCCTGGGAACATGTTCCCTATTAGATAGGGAGTTTCCCCCTGCCCAAAAGCTAGTGCCAGGCATACAAATACATAAAAGTGCACTCTGGGTATCTTTTTCAGAACACAGCTGGACTCAAGGAAGGCTGAAGAAGGACTACACCTGCTGAACCGTTTGGACTTCAAATAGAGGTCTCCACCAGTTTTGGGAAACTCCTGAAGCAATCCCAGCCAATGAAGCTCCAATTGTCAAGCAGAAATTTTGGGAGAGGGTTAATACTTGAGCTCTTAATATGAGTACAATGGGTCGTCTGACAAATTATTTCCTACTTGTCAAGCAGGAACCGTTACTTGAACTCTCTATGGATTTGACCATACCTGCTCGTGCTCGTTCTTTGTTTCTACAGTTTAGGTATGGCACTTCATCTGTGGATGCCTAGACCGTCCAATGGCTGCCAAATGGTTTTTGTGATAGCAAATACAAACTATTCCTGGTAGGCAAGGAAACGCTTCCTTTTTTTTCTGCTCCAAATACATGGTTCCAAGTAGAAAGTGGATTGTCCCTCTATGTAAAATCCTGTCCATTTATGACCATGTTAATGCCTACAGGCTTTGCTAAAGTGACCCATCTACAGTGGTAGTATATACCATTTCCAAATACTTGTCGGCTGCTTGGTTAATCTGCCGCAGAGCACTTAAGGCTCTTGGTAGAGGTGGCCCTGAGTGAGGGTCCACTATTGTTATTTTTTGCACATGGCCAGAAGCCTCAATGTTCCCTATTTATGCTGCTGTAGCTAACTGGTCATAATAACTGTTTTATATATTCTATTTATAATGTACATCTTTATACTATCTAAAATGTTCTTTTTTCTTTTCCAACTGTTGGTTGATAAGTTTTATGCTTGACGGTGAGAATTTATATTTTGATATGTCAATAGAAACGTGAACAAAACATGTCTGCACCTACTGTAGCCTGTGGGGAGAAGCCTCAAGGGCTGGACATGCTCCAAATTGAAGCCAGGACAGAAGACCAGACTCCAAGTGTTAGTTGGATAATCTCTTGTTAAGCTGTAGGGACACAAAAGCTGCAAGAAGCCCACCTTCCTGAAGATCCCAGATGACCAGTTCCACCTGGTCTTGCCCTGCTGGTGATTTGCCCTGGAGTGAGTCCTGATCCCATAGTGATGTCCCTGAGTTTCTGGGACCCTTGCATAAGTGTTAGAGAGTACTCCTCTTGCCTAGCTATAAAAGCTCTAACTGAGGATGATTTTCAAGGATTTTTGGTAAAAAAACAGAGGCTACACCCGAACTGCCACCAAGATGTAGTGACCAACTTTACACTGCCAGATGGATTAAACTTGGTGGTTTGCCTCACTGAGAGTACTGTGACTTCTAGAAATGTTTTTAAGTTTGAAGGTAGACATCTTCATCTAACAAAGGTACCGAAGGTGTCTGGCCCACGAGGTACCTTACTTGGCTTTCCTTGGGTGTGACTTTTGAATTTCTCCCACTCAGAGCTTTCCTATCAAAAGTCAATGGCTTGACTGGGATTTAGTTCAATGGCTATCCGGCTTCATTGAACAAATTTCAGCCAAAGCCTGCTTCTCTGCTCCACTAAGGATCCACTAATGATCTTAGACTTCAATTTCAGAGACGAAGGGGCTGATTTATATGTTGGCGGTATATATACTCCATTGCAACCCCAATGGAGTATCTATACCACCAACACAATGGTCCATCAACCCAATAAATATGCGAGAGGGCCAAACTCTTCGACGACCCTCCCGAATAAGGGCCATGGAAAAGATGGTTATATGCCCGCACCACCCATTCAGGATTGACCACTAAGTAGGCTGTCATTTGTAATTCATTTGCTTGATCTACTGTCACAGCAGATCCTGCTAATTCATTTCTTAATTTGGTGCAGGACTAAGGTAGCATGATGCAGCCCTGTACCAATCAGTTTTCATTTTTTTTATTTTAAAAAAGAAACAGAATCGGATTTTCTTTATCAGAATAAAAAAATGCAATGCCACTCTCACCAATGGGAGCATCATTAGCATTGTACAGTCCTTACTGCAGGACACATATAGACGTAACTGGACCTAGTCAGGAAAAGTGCCATTATTTCTTGAACAGGATTATGATTCACTTCAACTAATAATCCACTTTCTGACCGTGGATGCCCTCTTTTAGGACCACAGTAAAGGCTATAAAGATCCCTTTTAGGACTGGGATAAATTATGTCATCCAGGTATGAGGTAATGTTTGAAAGACTATCAAGACTATCAAGACTATCACTGTATTGTATTGTATTAGGTGGAGTTAGAAATCTATGGGACAGTATTGTGATCTATCAAGAAAGCGTGTATGGCTTGCTAATATCACATATACCTTTGTGTGAAAAAAGCAACTGGGATGATGGGAGCATTGAGGCTCATTGTTAGTGTGGGGTGCACAATTATTGTCCTTATAGTGAGGCACAAGTCAAAAATGTAGAATATAGCCTCTTTGCTAGTTTCCGCAGTACTGTCCAGTGCAGTAATATCCTGCGACACAACGTATTTAAACACATTTTAGATTTGCCACAGTTTCTTGCAAATTAATACTTGTACTATGAAAATTAAGTTTTGGTGATTTTCTGGCAGGAATGAGGGAGCCAGACAAGTAGTAACTTTATATGATTTGCGTATTGATTTGCATAGTAAGTGTCATGATTTTCTGGGGCAACACTTCTTATGAACTTGAACTCTGACCTTGGTCAGAAGTTAGAGGCCCTCCTCCACCCGCAGGCTTCTGCCTGCGCCTCATCCCTGGTGTCTAGTGGGAGAGCACTGCTTCCCCAAGGATACAAGATTACACAGAAGGACCGCCCCAACCAGCCCGAGGAGGGGGTATTGCCCACAAATCCAACATCCGGCTGAGCACAGGCTTCGAAGACCCCACTAGCCTGATGGAGCACCTCCATTCCAAACTACAGACCAACCCAACAACCACCCTCAGAGAAAGACTCATCTACCGCCAACCGCGACTCAGTGCACCCTTCTCCGAATCCATCACGGACTGCATCACCGCACCAGCCATCGCAGCCATCAACTACACCCTGCTAGGAGACCTGAACTTCCCCCTCGACAACCTACAAGACCCAACACTACATCCCGTCTAGACAACCTCCATGGCCTAGGGCTCCGACAGATCATGACAGAACCAACGCACCCAGCACAACACACCCTTCACCCCGTTTTCACAACAGGAACATCAATCACCTTCAGCCATACCTCTGAACTTCCATGGACAGACCACCGTTGCATCCACTTCAACTTCACCACACCCTCCACCCTCAGTCCTTGGCACCAACCATCTAGCAGAGACTGGGCAAGAGTCACCGATGACCAGCTAACCAACACCCTCGCTAACTCCACCCCCTCCTTCGCACACAACAATGACCCGAACTCCACAGCGTGCACTTTGCACAAATTGATTGCCGACTGAGCCAACAACATAGCCCCCTCAAGAAAAACAACAGCACCCACGCCAAGAAAGCCTGCTGGATCACCAAAGAAAATAAGGGATTCCAGGCGCACCTGTCGTCGACTCGAGAAAATCTGGAGAAACACCAAATCCACAGAAGCCCAAAACAACTTCACAATAGCCACCACCACACACCACCAACTCATCAGAAGCACCAAAAGAAAACCAATACAAGACAGAATCTCCTCACATGCACACAACAGCAAGGAACTTTTCAGCATCATCAAGGAGTTTGCCCAATCAACAGTGAAACAACAGACATCCCATCCTCACAAAACCTCTGCAACAGACTCAACACCTGCTTCCACAACAAAATCAAGACCATCTATGACAGCTTCAACAAGGACAACCCCTCCACCGGAAGCCGAAACCAACAAACCAACGATCACTAACTGGAACCCCCTCCCCACCGAAGCCTGAAGACGATGAAGTCCATACACTCCGGGGCACCCAGAGACCCATGCCCCCACCACATCTTCAACAGAGACACTGACATCATCGCCCCAAGCTCTGCCTCACCATCAACTGCTCCCTAGCTGATGCCTCCTTCCCCAATGACTGGATACACGCCGCAACAGACGACATCTGCTCCCTGTTGGAGAGGGGAGAGACAGCGGATCTCATCCTACTAGACCTCTCGGCAGCCTTCGACACAGTCTCACATCACACCCTGATAAGAAGACTCCATGAAGCCGACATCACAGACAAGGCTCTTGACTGGATCCATTCCTTCCTCTCCAGCAGAACTCAATGAGTGAGACTCGCCCCCTTCCTCTCAGACCCAACACCCACCACCTCAGCCCCACTCTGTTCAACATCTACATGACCCCACTGGCCGACATCATCAGGACCTATGGAATCAACGTCATCTCCTACTCAAACAACACCCAACTCATCCTCGCCAATGAACTCAAGACAGCCAGACACAACTTTCGTGAAGGCATTGAAGCAGTCGCCAACTGGATGAGAAAATAGCTGCCTCCAACTCAACGCAAACAAGACAGAAGTTCTCATCATGGGCCCACAACCAGAAGCATTTAAAAACTCATGGCCACCCACCCTCGGAAACCCACCCACCCACACGAACCAAGCCCAAAACCTTGGGATCATCCTAGACTCCAACCTAAACACGGACTACCAAATCGGCTCAGTCACTTCCACGTTTCCACACCCTCCACCTCCTACGCAAGACCTTCAAATGGATCCCCCTGGAACACAGAAAGACCGTTACACATGCCATTATCACCAGCAGACTGGACTACGACAATGCCCTCACGCCAGTATCAACAAGAAGCTCACCCGCAGACTACAGAACATCCAGAACGGCGCCGCCAGACTGGTCCTCGACCTGCTACAATACTGCCACATCTCTCAGCACCTGCGAACACTTCACTGGCTGCCAATATAAAAAAGAATGACCTTCAAGATCTTCATCCATGCCCACAAAGCCCTCCATGACCCCGGACCAGCCTACCTGAACAGCCGACTAAACTTCGACGTACCCCAAAGGACCCTCCGATCAGCCCTGCTCTGCCTCGCCGAAGTACCCTGTATCAGGAAATCAAGAACAGGGGGACGTTCTTTCTCCCACATCGCAGCCACGGGCCTGGAACACCCTCCTGCTTCACCTCAGAAAACTACCTCCCTCTTCAACGTCACAAAGGAGCTGAAGATATGGCTTTTTGGTTAACCACATCACTGATGGTAGCTTCAAAACACCTCATCCCACTGCGCCTTGAGATCCTTATGGGAGAGTAGCTGCACTACATAAGCAATGCCTGATTGATTGATATCGGAGCAAGAATAGAATGTTGGTGATGATGTCCCAGAGAATTAAAAATCGCTATTAAAATGTTGTGAACTATTTAGTCTTGCATTAATCTCCTTTGCATTTACTTTATTTTCATGTGGGCTTGCATTTGTCTACAGATGAGTATGTATAACTGCACCTGTGAAGGCACAAAACATTTAGGGGCATATTTATGACCTAGTTTGTGTCACGTTTGCACCACGCAATGCGGTACACGTACCATGCAAACCAAATTTTCTGTGGCCATGAGTAGCTTCATAAATATTGCTTAATTTAATGCAGCGCAAATGTCTGGTTTGCATTAACCTGCACTTGGGAGGTGTTTCCATGGGTGCTGCATGGGTGTTTCTCAGGCAACATCCATGGATTTTAACGCATTCCCAGATTTACCAGATGTAGTAGATCTGGAAATGTGCCCCAAAAATCTACACCTCCCCAGGTGAGGTGCAATGAGGAAAAATATCTTAAATTTTCATAGTTTTACCCCCTTTTTATGCGTGTTGTATTTAATTTCTGCATCACACATAGAAAGGAAAAACCCTCTCATAATTGTTTTAGTGCAGGAAAGTGTGTGCTCCTTCCTGCATGAAAACAATCCTGCATGCAACACAGGTATCCTTGCACCGTGCCTGCGTTGGAGCTAGGCTGCCAAAAGGGTGCCAGTGCAGGGGAAAGGACAGCAATGCACTGTATTGCACATTCCTGCCCTTTCCCAGTGACGTAGCGCAGTAAGGATACTGGGAAAGGGATGCTACGCTGCGCACTGTTTCTTAAATATGACCCTTAGACTATGTTTATAATGGCCATGCGTAACATTTTTTTGTTTTCCAGAAACAAACTCTCAAAGCTGGACTTTGTTTATGAAGAACTAAAAAAATAATGCCTCTCATACCCCGAAAGATCTCTATTATTGTGTGGGAGACATTATTTTCTTCTTCATTTAGGTCATTGTTGCTTTCCTGCCGGAAGTCTCAAAGGTCATGTGGTACACCACATACACTTTGCCACCTATTCAGCTAATGCTGTGTACCTTGATACTTTGCAATCATTTGGAAGGTCAAGGTATATAAGTTGGGCAAAGCTCCAAAAAGTATTCAGTTCTTTTGGATCTGCTGAAGCCTCAACACCTCAAAGAAAACTTTGCAAGAAGTCTTAGTTTTTTTTCCTACTCACCCTGAAGATGAAACCTGTCTCAATCACAAAGTTTGAACAGGTTCTTCCTTCAATTTTGCCCCAACTTTCAAAGAATTTCATTTGGGAACTCAGGCCATGGATTTCGGCCAGTAAAGGGCATCTTGCCTATGTCCTCAACAACACAGCCAAATGCTCAGTTCCAACTGGACCTGTATTTTTTTCCAGGATGATGCTTTTTAGCCTTGGGAAAAGTTGAAGTACAGTAGTGGGCATCAAAAACCATCGTCAATGTGTTTAGGATTAACATTGCTCCCAACATTTTGCATCAAAAAAAGTTATTTGCTTTAGATAATAAAGCTTCTTGAGAAGGTTTGGAGAATCGTACTTGGGAATGCATTTAAACCGTCGCCCAAACACAATGTTTCAGGCGATCATACTCAAGCTTGAAATCACTTCCTTGCATGATCTGGCAAGCATGCTGTCTGAAATTGGGTCTTTGGTTGACAGTCAGGTGTCCTGCCATTTGATAAAGTTTGTTTTGACCAATGACTTTGTGTTTCACCACTGCGCATATTAGTTGCTCAATGTTCACCACTAGCACATGGTATGTTTTGTTCAGTTGAGCCGCCTATTGGCTTTGACATGCTGTATCCAGTCTAGCCGCCTATTGGCTTTGACATTGCATGCCTATTGACTTTGACATGATATTATATATTGCATTTTGTATTCAGCTTAACTGCCTATTGGCTTTGACATGATATTCAGCTTAACTGCCTATTGGCTTTGACATGATATTATATATTGCATTTGGTATTCAGCTTAACTGCCTATTGGCTTTGACATGATATTCAGCTTAACTGCCTATTGGCTTTGACATGATATTAGACATTGCATTTTGTATTCAGCTCCGCTGCCTTTTGGTTTTGACATGATATTATACATTGCATTTTATATTCAGCTCAGCTGCCTATGGGCTTTGACATGATATAAGACATTGCATTTTGTATTCAGCTTAGATGCCTATTGGCTTTGACATGACACTAGACATTGCATTTGATATTTAGGTTAGCTGCCTATTGCCTTTAACATGACATTGCATTTGATATTTAGGTTAGCTGCCCATTGCCTTTAACGTGGAGTTAGACATTGCAGTTGAGAATCTAAGCTGTATTTTTCCAAACTGTGTTTTTGCACCAGAGAACCAAGATGTTTTGCTCTCACAGTAGACTAGACCTGATAAGAGAGAGTACATGGGCGTCGTTTCTCTTCCCTTGAGCTTGGGAACAGGAGTAGTCTTGGAGACCTGGCCAGTCTCCAAAAGGCTTGCTCAGTTTCCCGGGTCTGAGAGGAGGGGGCACACCTTTGTAACGAATGTAACAGGCTGCAGAGAGTCAGATTCGAATCTGCCGGACCTCGTGCTGGAGCTTGGCGCAGGCTGCCAGCAATCCCGTGTGGGTAGATGAATCTCTCTTTCTCGCGGCTGACAGGGGTCCTCAGCTTGCAGACCTTAGAAAGATGAAGCTGTGAATAGTTCCCACACGGTGAAGTATTTGTTTTGCTTTGCATTCAACATCTTATAAATATAACCTGCTGTGTATATTGCAAACTGATATATTTTGTTTGATTAACGCGGACTTGAAAGCTACTAATTCGTCATTCATTCATAAACATTGTGGTTGGGGAAGAATAAAATAACAATAAAAGTCTTCTTTGACCTCACAAGTGCATTTCTGTTGTGTTATGTTAGTGCTTAGAAACTAAATAAGAGGAAAGCACTACAATTGGTACCTGGAGTCGTGGGGTCGGTCATTAAGAGGTGATTAAACGGTTTGACGAGTTAGTAGATTTCTAAGTGCACACTTTAAAAGTGTAATTGTTTTTTGTTGTTTGGAGAATTACAGAAATTGTTTTCTGTTTGGAGAATCACAGTAGCACGGCAGACCATGTCTGAGAATACATGTGTTGATGAACTGCCTGATGGTGCTAAGAAAAACTGTGAATTGTTTTCTGTTTGGGGAATTACAGAAGAAAATGCATGTGTAGCTAAAATGCCTGATGTTGTTTTGAGAAATAATTCCCGTTGTATATATGTAGAAAACGTGTGTTTTGGAAGTAATGATGACAGAAAGGTCTGGATACCTTTATCTGCTTACAGAGAAATGCAGGAGAAATGTAGGAAGTTGGAACATGAAAATAGGAATTTACGTGAGCAAATTAGCCCGACTGAAAGTTATAAAAAGGCTGTTTTTGAAGAATCTTTCTTGTCCCATTCCAGTAATGAGGGGGTTAAGACAGCTCCGAGCTGCACTGAGTTTCCGTGTGAGCCAGGGTTTTTGGCAGATAAAATGCATTCCTTAACTGATTACGAGTTACCGTTGCAAAATGCCCAAGTAAAAGGAAAGATTTTAGAGAAAGAGACACCGAGTTTCATTAGCTTGTTTGATTTTTGGAAAAAGAATAGCCCTCATTTGAGTGAAATCCTAACACTTTTGTATATGGTCACTGTGAAAAATTATATGCAGTTGCGCGCTTGTGATTTGGCAAATGAAATAATGCAGACTTTAGGTTTCTGCGCAGTGCAAGAAGGAAATACTTATGTACATGTAATTCAAGAACAAGGGAAGAAAATACTGCCCCTAGCTAGAATCATACAATGGATCTGGTACTTGCAAGACAGGGCTAGAGTACCACAGATAAAAGAGTTACCAATGAAATTGTGTGCACCATTTGAATTCGTGTCTACTGAAGATAAAAAGCATGTTTGTTTTACTAATGATTCATTGACTGAAATGTTGTTTTCTGGCACCGTAGAAGGAACAGCGTTGTATAATGTGTGTCAGATTTTAAAGCAAGAGCTACGTGAGATGTGTCATTTTTATGCTGATTTTTGGTTCTTTGATAATGTTTTAGCACCTAACTGGTTCAATTACCTTGCAGATGTTAATGAGAAAAATGCAGAGAGAGAAGTGTTCACCCAGAATTCTGCCTTAGTGGGGATGGCTATGTGGGTGCACCAGAAATGTGAAAAAGCCACTTACAGGTGGGCAGAGATGAGAGAGATGCACATTCCCCTAGATTTGATAAAAACTGTGCAGCATGCACAAAAGCAATCTGTCATGCAAGCAGTCACAGAGCAGTTGGGGAGAGGAAAGTTACCAGAACAGAAATGGCAAATTGATCAGGTTTTAGGGAGAGTGATTGCTGCAAATTACCAAGGAAAAATCGAAATTATGCTGATACCTAGAAAAGAATCTGATTCATTCATACAAATTGGAGACAGAATGGCCCAAATTGACAAAAGTGCAGTGAATGGAGGTTTGGTAAAGAATGAGTCTGCCCCAGCCCTTCTGACAGTGCAAGAAAAAGGAAGCTGTGGCGCAGCAGATAAAAACCTCAGTACTGATGTGTGGGCTGAAGCCCCAAGTGACCCTCCAGAACCTGCAGAAAATATAACAAAGGGCCCCAAAAACGTCCTGCTGATTATAAAACAGGGAAAGAAAGAGGAAGGGTGCAGTTTAAATGAAAAATGTTATTTGCAAGAAAAGTCATACTTGTTTCTTTTGCAGATCCGACCACGTTTCGCCACTGTCCCTGAGTGCGCTGTGTGGTCCCCCTTCCGGTGTGTGCGTGTGGGGTCGGGGAAGGGACCTAATCCCCAACCTGAACCTGGCTGAGTAAAGTGCCAGCACCATGGATCCATTTTGCGCAAACTGCGCCTTCAGTTCAAGTTCAACTTGTTTGCTGTGTTTTTTTTTTTTCCCCTCTCGTATGGAACTCTGACTTTTGCTTACCTTCCAGAAAACCTTTCAGGTGGACCGTGCACC
The DNA here is from genome assembly GCF_031143425.1 of Pleurodeles waltl. Classification (NCBI taxonomy): domain Eukaryota; kingdom Metazoa; phylum Chordata; class Amphibia; order Caudata; family Salamandridae; genus Pleurodeles; species Pleurodeles waltl. Next base: position 599,048,042 of record NC_090439.1, read on the forward strand.
TTTACATGAGCAGAACTCATGCCACATCAAATTGCTAACACTGTTGAATTAGAGACTCATTCAGAAAAAAAAAAAAAATTGCCCAGTCTTTTCTATGTAGATGTATCTGATGTGAAAGGTTATGAAATCAATGTGTTAATTCACTTCTATTGCTTTACAGGGATTGCTTTGATCATAATGTTTTTTTTTGTGCTGATGTTTTTTTTTTTTTTTTTTTTTTTTTTTTTGTTTGAAATATGAGATATGTGAAACAAAAATTAATTGGTCAAAGGGCGGAATGTCCTGCCATTTGATAAAGTTTGTTTTGACCAATGACTTTGTGTTTCACCACTGCGCATATTAGTTGCTCAATGTTCACCAGTAGCACATGGTATGTTTTGTTCAGTTGAGCCGCCTATTGGCTTTGACATGCTGTATCCAGTCTAGCCGCCTATTGGCTTTGACATTGCATGCCTATTGACTTTGACATGATATTATATATTGCATTTTGTATTCAGCTTAACTGCCTATTGGCTTTGACATGATATTCAGCTTAACTGCCTATTGGCTTTGACATGATATTATATATTGCATTTGGTATTCAGCTTAACTGCCTATTGGCTTTGACATGATATTCAGCTTAACTGCCTATTGGCTTTGACATGATATTAGACATTGCATTTTGTATTCAGCTCCGCTGCCTTTTGGTTTTGACATGATATTATACATTGCATTTTATATTCAGCTCAGCTGCCTATGGGCTTTGACATGATATAAGACATTGCATTTTGTATTCAGCTTAGATGCCTATTGGCTTTGACATGACACTAGACATTGCATTTGATATTTAGGTTAGCTGCCTATTGCCTTTAACATGACATTGCATTTGATATTTAGGTTAGCTGCCCATTGCCTTTAACGTGGAGTTAGACATTGCAGTTGAGAATCTAAGCTGTATTTTTCCAAACTGTGTTTTTGCACCAGAGAACCAAGATGTTTTGCTCTCACAGTAGACTAGACCTGATAAGAGAGAGTACATGGGCGTCGTTTCTCTTCCCTTGAGCTTGGGAACAGGAGTAGTCTTGGAGACCTGGCCAGTCTCCAAAAGGCTTGCTCAGTTTCCCGGGTCTGAGAGGAGGGGGCACACCTTTGTAACGAATGTAACAGGCTGCAGAGAGTCAGATTCGAATCTGCCGGACCTCGTGCTGGAGCTTGGCGCAGGCTGCCAGCAATCCCGTGTGGGTAGATGAATCTCTCTTTCTCGCGGCTGACAGGGGTCCTCAGCTTGCAGACCTTAGAAAGATGAAGCTGTGAATAGTTCCCACACGGTGAAGTATTTGTTTTGCTTTACATTCAATATCTTATAAATATAACCTGCTGTGTATATTGCAAACTGATATATTTTGTTTGATTAACGCGAACTTGAAAGCTACTAATTCGTCATTCATTCATAAACATTGTGGTTGGGGAAGAATAAAATAACAATAAAAGTCTTCTTTGACCTCACAAGTGCATTTCTGTTGTGTTATGTTAGTGCTTAGAAACTAAATAAGAGGAAAGCACTACATCAGGTTACCCCCTGTTCAAGCAAGGACCCTCACTCTAGTCAGGGTAAAAGAGAATCACCCTCAGCTAACCCCTGCTTACCCCCTTGGTAGCTTGGCAGAGCAGTAGGCTTAACTTCAGAGTGCTAGGTGTAAAGTATTTGTACAAACACACACAGTAACTTAATGAAAACACTACGAAATGACACAACACCAGTTTAGAAAAATAGGCAATATTTATCTAAACAAAACAAGACCAAAACGACAAAATTCCACAATACACAAGTCAAGTTATTAATAAAAATGCAAAAAGAGTCTTTTGAGTAGTTTTAAACATACACTAATGCTGTCAGCGTGAAAAATTACCTTGGGTTTGTCAAAAATAACCCCGCACGGTCGAATGCGTGTCAAAAAGGGCTTGCGATGCGTTGATTCCACTCACGAGCGGGACCTTACGTCGTTTCTCCTTTCGCCAGGTCGGGGAAACTTGTTTCTTCTCTCCGCAGGAGAGTGATGCTTCGATCCGGTCAGAGCTCTCGGGTCCGGGCAGGCCTTGCGTTGTTTTTCCACACCCAACAGTACTTGAGTCGAATATCCAGCCGCACGATGATCCGAAAACCCCGCAGCCCAGGTTGTGATCTCCCAGCCTCCGTCAGCGATGCTGCGCCTCGTTTCTCCTGCTCCGTGCGGCAATTCTTCGGTCACGGTTCCTTCGAGAGTTGATTCTCAGCTGCGGAGCCAGCGGCACGTCGTTTCTTCAGCCGCAGACCAGAGTCGCATCGATCTTTTCCCAGCACAGTGCTCTGTGCATGGATTTCCTTGTCTTTAGGCTGCCATCTTCTCCTTTCAGGGCCCCAGGATCTGGATGGGCACCACAGGGCAGAGTAGGAGTTTCTCCAGCGACTCCAGGTGCTGGCAGAGAGAAGCCTTTGCTGTCCCTGACACTTCAAACAACAGGAGGCAAGCTCTAAATCAAGCCCTTGGTGATTTCTTCTCAAGATGGAAGGCACACAAAGTCCAGTCTTTGCCCTCTTACTCTGGCAGAAGCAGCAACTGCAGGATAGCTCCACATAGCACAGTCACAGGCAGGGCAGCTCTTTTTCCTCAGCTCTTCAGCTCTTCTCCAGACAGAGGTTCCTCTTGTTTCCAGAAGTGTTTCTAAAGTCTGTGGTTTTGGGTGCCCTTCATATACCCAATTTCACCTTTGAAGTAGGCCTACTTCAAAGTAAAGTCTCTTTTGAATGTGAAATTCTGCCTTGCCCAGGCCAGGCCCCAGACACTCACCAGGGGGTTGGAAACTGCATTGTGTGAGGACAGGCACAGCCCTTTCAGGTGTAAGTGACCACTCCTCCCTCCTAGCACAGATGGCTCATCAGGAAATGCAGACTACACCCCAGCTCCCTTTGTGTCACTGTCTAGTGTGAAGTGCAACCAGCCCAACTATCAAACTGACCCAGACAGGGAATCCACAAACAGACACAGAAATGGTATAAGCAAGAGAATGCTCACTTTCTAAAAGTGGCATTTTCAAACACACAATCTTAAAATCAACTTTATTAAGAGATGTATTTTTAAATTGTGAGGTCAAAGACCCCAAACTCCAAATGTCCATCCGCTCCCAAAAGGAATCTACACTTTAATCAGATTTACAGGTAGCCCCCATGTTAACCTACGAGAGGGACAGGCCTTGCAATAGTGAAAAACAAATTTAGCAATATTTCACTGTCAGGACATATTAACCACATTACTATATATCCTACCTTAACCATACACTGCACCCTGCCCTTGAGGCTACTTAGGGCCTACCTTAGGGGTGTCTGACATGTAAGAAAAAGGAAAGGTTTAGGCCTGGCAAGTGGGTACACTTGCCAAGTCGAATTTACATTTAAAACTGCACACACAGACACTGGAGTGGCAGATCAGAGACATGATTACAGAGCTACTTATGTGTGTGGCACAACCAGTGCTGCAGGCCCACTAGTAGCATTTGATTTACAGGCCCAGGAACCTCTATTGCACTTTACTAGGGACTTACTAGTAAACCAAATATGCCAATCATGGATAAACCAATCAACAATACAATTCACACAGAGCATATGCACTTTAGCACTGGTTAGCAGTGGTAAAGTGCTCAGAGTTCAAAAACCAACAGCAACAGGTCAGAAACAAATAGGAGGCAGGAGGCAAGCAGATTGGGGATGACCCTGCATAAGCAAAAAAGTCCAACACATGCATTCATTTGCATTTAGTATCTTTCAAGGAGCACAATAAAATTAAATAGTTATACTGAAAGGCGCACCAAAGCAGTGAAATAAGATAAGCTGTATTGTCAGTAAGGCAGATGCAGAAATGAAAAGCCCTGTATGTTCAGTTAGTTGAGATTATCTAGGTCCTTCAAAGCAAGAGGTGACCAACTCTGTGACTACAATTTCTAGCAGAAGAGATTTTGACTATTTAGAAAAGAAATATTGACTAGAAAAGAAATCTTCCACTTCCTTCATAAAGTAGAGCAGAGGGTTAATATGCCTTCTGTAAAGAACAAAACAGTATGTTATGTGGATAGCTGAGTGGATTATTAAAGCTAGCCTTTAGCAGTTCTTTAAAACAAATGAAATGTATGTGAGAGGTGCTATGGAAGGATGAGGGGAACTTTTGCCGTGTGGTGGTGAGGGAATCTGTGGAGGAGGTCATGGGGGTGGGGGAGGGCAAAAAAAGACCATTGCACTGGGTGCAACCCCCTTTAAAACCGGCCCTGTTAGCCACACTGCTTCTTTCAAGTAGATTCTCAGTTAAATCTTTATGTATGAGAATCTATTTAAATGGTGCAGGATGGGGAAGAAAACATTACAGAAATCTTACAATCACAACATAGAAAATAGATGTAGAATAATTGTAAGGTTTAGCACTGCTACCGTTCAATTGATAGAGACATAGCATCTACAAATAGGCATGGCACAACAGTCTTACGGTGCTCAGACAGTGATTATATCAAACACCATTATCAATAGAGACGATGACATACGTATACACAACTCAAAGAGTAACTGCTGTAGCATATAGGTCTACTCTCGTAGAAGACTCACAATAAGTGTCTTGAACCTCACATAGATTTCCGAACAAAACATACATTTTGCTGTTAAATACTAAATGGAGATTTTCGATTTTGTATAGGCAACTACAATCCCCCGCCCCAAAAATGATATATTGTTCATGAACAAAATTCTATTTTTGCCCTGCAGTTTTACCAAATTATATTAGTAAATGCTTGTTTCGCCCCAAACACCGCCTTGTCCGTTTTCTCAACCACTGCCTCACATGGACATGTTTTACCAAATTATATTAGTAAATGCTTGTTTCGCCCCAAACACCACCTTGTCCGTTTTCTCAACCACTGCCTCACATGGACATGTTTTGATTTTTATGCTCTTATACCATCATCAAAAAGTTGAGCCGTCCTCATAAGGAAGGGATTTTCACCACCGTTATGGCATGACTAGCCATGTTTGAATCAACATTTCCCATAATATGCCACAGAGGGAAACTAATAGCCCAGTAATAGCCAAAATAATGTGTTGAATGCCAGCAGTACATTAAAGGAGGGCCAGTTTTGCATGAGGGCTTCGGAACATGTTGTCATGATTGTCCACCATATATCAAGGATGAGCCACTATTGTTCCATGGTAGCTAACATGTAGTAAAGAATGCCTAGAGTATCTTAACGATGGACCAATGTTATGGTAAAAATAGCCAAAATGTTTATAAGAGTGTGCACAGTATGCCAAACGAGGGCACTACCTTGTCAAGGATAGCTACAATGTTGCTATGAATGTTCACAATATGTCAGCAATAGGCATATGGCAAAATATTGCAGGTTCACAATATGCAGAGTCAAATTGAATCTGTTGGCTTTCCCACATTCCTAAACACAGCACACACAAAACACACAGATTTAGTAAGAAACAAACACGTACACACAAACAAAATGTCACTGTGCAGGCTCACTTAAACATACACTTGATACACACATAGCGCCATATGTATGAACATATTTTCCCATAGACACAAAATGGGTAAAACCCTTTGCTACATCTGGCCCATAGTTACTTATGCAAACTTGCGCAAATAAATGTCTGCGTTTTGGCCAAGACTACCTCATTGTATAACTATTAGGTGGCAGCAGTGGTCGTGGCTCCTGGTTAGTGATCTCAGCCCCAGTGTGATCCTTACTTTCCCATCTCTGTATCTTTTTCTGGAACATAAGGGTAGCTGGGTAACATTGTGATTAGAGAGCGGTGGCCTGTGGTGTCATGCCACATATTGCTAGGAGGTAGGACGTTTCAGCGGTGATCCCCTTTACTGCCAAATCCTAAGGAGGTCTATCACCTACAAAGAGTGGAACAAATACTGCAGCAGACAGGCCAAGGCTAGCTGGGCACTCGAGGAGTATGAGGGCAGGGACACGCGCCATCAGGAATGGTAGCTGGCCAGATTCCGTCTATTCTTTTAATAGTCAACTTTCTTAAATCTCCGTCACTGAGAAGCGATAGCAAAGGCCCACGAGATAGGATTAGCTCCAATCAGGCAGCAGCACTTTCTCACCCTGTGCTAAAAACTACTGCTTTTACCAATGCCTGCCTCCCACTCATCACTGTCTCTGAAACATATCCACAGCATGTAAGATTAGAATCTAATTGAAGGCAACCGCTTTTCATGCACAGGGTATGTGCAAGCTACTCGACTGCACGTTTACTGCCAGACTCTGCAGTGGGAGGGCAGCAGAGCAGGCATCGCCTCTTCCTCTGCCTCGTGGCATGGTGGGGCCTCCAAGACAAGCGGCCCCCAGGGAGAGCCAGTCCTGATCCGTAGATCAATAATTATAGTATCTTTTGTTGTAGGGGATTTCCTACTCCATATCATGGTTTTTCACCTTGATAACCTATTTCTCTTTCAGAGCAAAACTATCTTATTTTATTAGAAAAATAATCTTAAGATATCTGAACTTTGTTTCACTTGTGTATCCATACCTGCATGTTTTGGATTATTTTGATTGCAATGACAGAGAATAACAAACCACAACTCCGATAGCAACTCACATAGCTGTGGGCATACATTGAAGACATGACATACGTTCAGTACCACACACACAAAAAATGATAAGATGTTCGCTTTGTCGGTTTTGGAAACATTCAAAATTGATTTTCTGTGAGTCTATTCTTAGAGGGGAGTGTTTATATTTGTTAAGCAGAATTGTGGTCCGAGCTGGTAATAATGACATTTATTTCATATAAATATAACCTGGCTTCTTGGAAGCAGCAATGTATGTGCTTAATAATGAAAGAAAGAAAATACAAGAAGAGAGCTGTGCTTCATAGTGAATTGCATGCCTGGTGGCTGGGAGCAGTGACTTTAAACTGTAAGCACTTACTGCATATTAGTATGGATACACGTCTGGTCCAGTGGTTACTTATTAACCCGAGATGCAAAAACGTCACGTGGAAAAATCTACTTTTCGAATGCTGCTTTTATTTCATTTCTGATTAAACATTTGCCCTATTTTCCGTTTCGCAGAAAGTTTTTATGTTTTATTTGACAGGCACATTTTCAGACAGATCTACTCACCTCTTTAAAAAGAGGAACTTGACTTCTTCTTTGATTGGATAGTAATCTCTGTAGATTGTTATGAACAATTTGGTACACTGTTCTCAAAGGAAATACCCGCATTCCTCTACATGGCTCATAGTGTATTTCTGTTTACATGGTTAAATATAGGCTGTCTCTCACACAGGTCACACATACACTTGACCTTACTGTATTTTACAGATTGTCAAGAGAGTGGAGTGGGTCACTGAGGTTTGTTGATCCCATCAAAGGGCTGCCGGAAAGTATATGGCTGTCTGGAGTTCACTAACACTGAGAGGGTCAGACAGGGTCAAAGCTTAGTTAGTGAGAATTGGGAAGTGTGAATCACAAAATTACCTAAACAAGCAGTGGGCTGCAGAGTGGAGTGGTGAGATGACCAAGGTTTTGGAAGAACTGTTTCAATGATCAACAGGTCAGTGCTGATTTGCATTCAGTAGGCCTCTGCCTAGACTGGCACAGTGAACAACAATGGATGGGTTGAGATGCTACCCTGTGCAATTGTCACTGGTTAAACTTCATGCAAAGATTCCTCCCATCACCTTTTAAACATTTTGGTGGCCTGGATGTAACCGTTACGTCCTGGGCAGCACCACTCCGGTGCCCAGGATGCAACCGTCACATCCTGCACCAGGCCCTCGGGGGAAGCACTAGCTCTCCCCCCGAGGGCCGACGCCCCATCCCCCCACGGCAGGGCTGTATGGGGAATTGCATGAGAGGTCGCCTCCCAGATTTGTTTCTCCTCAGTATGGGGGCAGTGGAGGTCAGAGAGGCATGAAAAGGAAAGTCTTTTCCTTTCCTTTTCATGTCTTTCTGAGCATTCCTGCAGCACGATCGCATAGTGATCATGCTGCAGGAATACCACTAGACACCAGGGAGTTTTTTTTTTTTTTTAAATTAAATTGGCAAAAGGGGAGTGACCCCTTTGGCAAGGGTTGCTACCCAAGGGTGGTCATTTTTTCTAAGGCCATTTCTGCCATAAGGTTTGGATGCCATATTTTGGTACATTTCTAGATACTTTCTAATTAGGTTACATTCAATGAGAAGTGAGTTCTGTTGGCTTTTACTGCTTGTCCATGTGGGGAATCCACTTGCTGCTGACATGCAGTTTTGCTGCTTTTAGGTTTGTGTAGGAGGCTGGCCTGGCTTATAACGGGTACCTTGTGGTACTTAAACCCTGTGCCAGGTCCAGTTATCCCTTATTAGTAGAATAGAGGTGTTTCTAGCAGCTTATGCTGATAGAAGGTAACTATGGCAAAGCAGCTTAGGCTGAACTAGGAGACATGCAAAGCTCCTACCATACCACTTATATCATATAGCACAATATCATAAGAAAACACAATACTCAGAGTTACGTAAATTAAAGGTATTTTATTTTTATGACACTATGCCAAAAGTATCTCAGTGAGTACCCTCAGTTAGAAGGTAAGTAATATACACAAGTCATATGTACACAAACCCAAAACAGGTAAGTAATAGTAAGAAAAGTAATGCAAACAGTGTAGAATTACAATAGGATGCAATAGGTGAACATAGGTCTAGGGGCAACACAAACCATATACTCAAAAAGTGAAATGTGAATCAGAATCAGGAATGGACCACAGACCTATGGGATTTTGAAGAGGGTCACTGGGACTGTAAGAAAAGAGTCAGGGTGTCCAAGATACCCCACCCCAAGATAACCTGAAAAGTAGGAGTAAAGTACCCCTACTACCCCAATAGGACACAATAGTCGTGATAGGGGGATTCTGCAAGAACCACAAACACCAGCAAAGCACTGAAGACGGATTCCTGGACCTGAGGACCTGCAAGGCAAGGGGACCAAGTCCAAGAGTCATGATAGTGTCCGGGGGGGCAGGAGCCAGGAAACCCCGGATGAAGGTGCAAGAAGGCTGCCTCTGGGTGGAAGAAGCCAAGGATTCTGCAACAACTAAAAGGGCTAGGAACTTTTCCTTTGGATGAAAGATGTGCCACGGCATGTTGGAGGTTGCAGATGTGTTTTCACGCAGAAATACTGCAAACAAGCCTTGCTAGCTGCAAGGGTTGCAGCAGAGGTTTTTGGATGCTGCTGGGGACCAGGAAGGACCAGGATGTTGCCCCTTGGAGAAGGAGACAGAAGGGGCACTCAGCAACCCAGAGAGCCCCCACAGAAGCAGGCAGCACCTGCAGAAGTACCAGAGCAGGCACTTAGAAGATTTGTGAACGGGAGTCCATGCAGAGTCTCAAAGGAGGGTCCCACAATGTCGGAGTCCAACTCAGAGGGTTGAGCACTGTAGGACGGAGTGCTGGGGACCCAGGCTAGGCTGTGCACAAAGGAATCCTTGGAGAAGTGCACAGAAGCCGGAGCAGCTGCAAATCATGCAGTACACAGGTTTGCAGTCTAGCGTGGGGAGGCAAGGACTACCTCCACCAAACTTGGACTGAAGGATCACTGGACTGTGGGAGTCACTTGGATATAGCTCCTGTGTTCCAGGGACCACGTCCGTTGAGATGAGAGGGGACCCAGAGGACTGGTGATGCAGACGTTTGGTGCCTGCATTAGCAGGGGGAAGGCTCCGTCAACCCACAGGAGATTTCTTCGGGATTTCCAGTGTAGGGTGAAGGCAGACAGCCCTCAGAGCATCCACCACCAGGAAGCAGTCGATAAAGCCGGCAGGATTAGGCGCTACAATGTTGCTGGTAGTCGTCTTGCTACTTTGTTGTGGTTTTGCAGGCGTCCTGGAGCAGTCAGCGGTCGATCCTTGGCAAAAGTCGAAGAGGGAAGTGCAGAAGAACTCTGGTGAGCTCTTGCATTCGTTATCTCTAGAATACCCCAGAGGAGAGACCCTAAATAGCCAGAAAAGGAGGTTTGGCTACCAAGAAAGGAGGATTGGCTACCAAGAGAGGTAAGAGCCTATCGGGGGGGTCTCTGACCTCGCCTGCTGGCACTGGCCACTCAGAGCAGTCCAGTGTGCCCCCAACACCTCTGAATCCAAGATGGCAGAGGTCCGGGACACACTGGAGGAGCTCTGGGCACCTCCCCTGAGAGGTACTGGTCAGGGGAGTGGCCACTCCCCTTTCCTTTGTCCAGTTTTGCGCCAGAGCAGGGCTGAGGGATCCCTGAACCGGTGTAGACAGGCTTATGCAGAGATGGGCACCATCTGTGCCCATCAAAGCATTTCCAGAGGCTGGGGGAGGCTACTCCTCCCCAGCCCTTCACACCTATTTCCAAAGGTAGAGGATGTAACACCCTCTCTCAGAGATAATCCTTTGTTCTGCCTTCCTGGGCCAGGGCTGCCCAGACCCCAGGAGGGTAGAATCCTGTCTGAGGGGTTGGCAGCAGCAGCCGCTGCAGTGGAAACCCCGGAAAGGCAGTTTGGCAGTACCCAGGTTCTGTGCTGGAGACCCGGGGGATCATGGAATTGTTCCCCCAATACCAGGATGGTATTGGGGTGACAGTTCCATGATCTTAGACATGTTACATGGCCATGTTCAGAGTTACCATTGTGACGCTATACATAGGTAGTGACCTATGTATAGTGCACGCGTGTGATGGTGTCCCCGCACTCACAAAGTCCGGGGAAATTGCCCTGAATGATGTGGGGGCACCTTGGCTGGTGCCAGGGTGCCCACACACTAAGTAACTTGGCACCCAACCTTCACCAAGTGAGGGTTAGACACCTAGGTGTCTTATAAGTTACTTATGTGCAGTGAGAAATGGCAGTGAAATAACGTCGATGTTATTTCACGCAGGCTGCAGTGGCAGTCCTGTGTAAGAATTGCCTGAGCTCCCTATTGTTGGCAAAAGAAATGCTGCAGCCCAAAGGGATCTCCTGGAACTCCAATACCCTGGTGTTGGACCTGGCTTTTTGACAGGGTCATCCCCAAACTTTTTGCCTTCCTCCTTCTCTTTTTCTGACCTCATTTTTGCTGGTTTTTAGACTCTGCACACTTTACCACTGCTAACCAGTGCTAAAGTGCATATGCTCTCTCCCTTAAAACATGGTAGCCTTGAATCATACCTGATTGGACTATTAATTTACTTATAAGTCCCTAGTAAGGTGCACTTTATGTGCATAGGGCTGGTAAATTAAATGCTACTAGTGGGCCTGCAGCACTGGTTGTGCCACCCACTTAAGTAGCCCCTTTTCCTTGTGTCAGGCCTGCCATTGCAAGGCCTGTGTGTGCAGTTTCACTGCCACCTCGACTTGGCATTTAAAAGTACTTGCCAAGTCTAGAACTCCCCTTTTTCTACATATAAGTCACCCTTAATGTGTGCCCTAGGTAACCCCTAGAGCAGGGTGCTGTGTAGATAAAAGGCAGGACATATACCTGTGTAGTTATATGTCCTGGTAGTGTAAAACGCCTAAATTCGTTTTTACACTACTGTGGGGCCTGCTTCCTTCATAGGCTAACATTGGGGCTGCCCTCATACACTGTTGAAGTGGCAGCTGCTGATCTGAAAGGAGCAGGAAAGTCATATTTAGTATGGCCAGAATGGTAATTCAAAATCCTGCTGACTGGTGAAGTCGGATTTAATATTACTATTCTAGAAATGCCACTTTTAGAAAGTGAGCATTTCTTTGCACTTAAATCTTTCTGTGCCTTACAATCCATGTCTGGCTGGGCTTGGTTGACAGCTCCTTGTGCATTCACTCAGACACACCCCAAACACAGGGTACTCAGCCTCACTTGCATACATCTGCATTTTGAATGGGTCTTCCTGGGCTGGGAGGGTGGAGGGCCTGCTCTCACACAAAGGACTGCCACACCCCCTACTGGGACCCTGGCAGACAGGATTGAACTGAAAGGGGACCTGGTGCACTTCTTAGCCACTCTTTGAAGTCTCCCCCACTTCAAAGGCACATTTGGGTATAAAACAGGGCCTCTGCCCTACCTCATCAGACACTTGCTGGAGAAGAAACCTGAACCAGAAACTACATCCTGCCAAGAAGAACTGCCTGGCTGCTCAAAGGACTCACTTGTCTGCTTTCTACAAAGGACTGCTGCCTTGCTGTTGCCCTGCTGCCTTGCTGAACTCTTGTCTGGCTGTGAAAGTGCTCTCCAAGGGCTTGGATAGAGCTTGCCTCCTGTTCCTTGAAGTCTCAGGACCAAAAAGACTTCTTCCTTTCACTTGGACGCTCCGTGCGCCGAAAATTTCGACGCACAGCTTGTTTCGCGGCGAGAAAAAAGCCCCACACCGACGCTGATCGACGCGACGCCCTCGGGACGATCGAGACTTCGACGCACAACCTCGCAAGGACAAAGCCGCCCGACTTTCCAGGAGAAATCGACGCGACGCGACGCCTACCGTGAGCGCGAAACTTTGACGCACGGCCTCGCAAGGACAACGCCGCCCGACTTCCAAGGAGAAATCGACGCGACGCCTGCCGTGAGACCAAAATTTCGACGCACGGCCTCGCAAGGACAACGCCGCCCGACTTCCAAGGAGAAATCGACGCGACGCCTACCGTGAAATCGAAACTTCGACGCGCAGCCCCGCAGAACGACACGCAGCCGGAAAACAAGCAGGAGAATCCACGCACAGACCCGGGACATCTGGTAATCCCCGCGACCCACAAAAAGAGACTGTCTGCGCGCCGGAAAACGACGCCCGACTTCCCCGCGTGGAAAAGAACGACGCAAGTCTGTGTGTGCTGAGGAGAAATCGACGCACACACCCCTTTTTCCGCGCATCTCTTCTCCTGTGGCCCTCTGAGGAGATTTCCCACCAGAAACCAGGTACTCTGTGCTTGAAAGACACTTTATTGCTTTTTAAAGACTTAAGACACTTTATATCACTTCCCTGTGATATTTCTCCAATTATCCTGATAAATATTATATATTTTTCTAAACACTGTGTGGTGTATTTTTGTGGTGCTATATGGTGGTATTGTATGATTTATTGCACAAATACTTTACACATTGCCTTCTAAGTTAAGCCTGACTGCTCGTGCCAAGCTACCAGAGGGTGGGCACAGGATAATCTTGGATAGTGTGTGACTTACCCTGACTAGAGTGAGGGCTTTTGCTTGGATAGAGGGTAACCTGACTGCCAACCAAAAACCCCATTTCTAACACCTGGGTACCTAAGTACTATATACAAGGGAATTATATGGGTGTACCAGTGTACCAATGAGAATTGGTAAAATTAGTCACTAGCCTGCAGTGACAAGTTTAGAAAGCAGAGAGAGCATAAACACTGAGGTCCTGGTTAGCATAGCCTCCGTGATACAGTTAGGCACCACACAGGGAACACATATAGGCCACAAACTTATGAGCACTGGGGTCCTGGCTAGCAGGATCCCAGTGACACATAACAAACACACTGACAACATAGGGTTTTCACTATGAGCACTGGGCCCTGGCTAGCAGGATCCCAGTGAGACAGTGAAAATACCCTGACATATACTCACAAGCAGGCCAAAAGTGGGGATAACAAGGCTAGAAAGGGGCTTCCTTCCTACAGTTTGTGTGCATAGTTGTATGTGGAGGGTTTACTTGGGTGACAGTTCAGTACAATACAGTGTAAAAGTGACAAGGACATAATCTGTATATCATTTGTTTGGCTATACAATATTTACATGTAACCCTGTGCATTTTATTTTGCACAATGAGGTTTGTCAGTGGTTGAAGCTTTGCTCTGATTTGATATCATCAGGTTAGTGTACCAACTTTAGTTTTATATGGGATATGGAACACTGTAGAATGACTGAACAACTTCACCCAGTTGTTTCAATTACATATGAATTCTGGATCAATAAAACATGGAAATATTTAGACACATTTAAAATCATTTGCTTTTATTTACAAACGTGTGCAAAAATGATACAAAATCAATTTCTACAGTATCGCAAATGAGAAATGATCACAATTGCATACTTTTTTGCCAGATTTACAAACCTTTTGCAGTAAGTTTGTGTCACAAAGGTGATGCAAACATGCACAACTTTTTTTGTTTGATTTACTTTCCTATGGAAAGCTTGCCTGAAAGTAATGCAAACCAGCACAAAGCATTGCTTTGCATCACTCTGAGTCAAGGGCACATTCCATGGGTGGTACAAGTACACTTCTGGGCAACCACCCATCGTTTTTGATGCAAAATCCTATCTACTAACAATAATAGACAGGGGTTTGTGACAAGAATTAATGCCACTTGAAAGCAGGTGTTAAGGAGAAATGCTTTTATTTCCCCTAACATTTCCCACTTTGCATATGTGCTGTACAGAGTGAGAAGAGTTTTAAAGTTTGATTAGGCATAGTATTTTGTACTATAAGGGTCTCTTTCCCATACAAAACTGTAGAAATTGGGTCTCTAGTTGACGAGGTATACACCCTTGCCCAAGTAGGGACCACAATCCTAGTCAGGTTCAATCACAACACAATCCATATTATCCTTTGCTCATCCTCTGGTAGCTTGGCACAGAGCAGGCAGCCTTAGCTTACAAGTAAATGTGTAAAGTATTTGTTCAATAACGCATACAGTAACACAGTGAAAACACCACAAAAAGTACTCCACACCAGTTCAGGAAAATAGATAATATTCATCTGAATAAAATAAGACCAAAACAACAAAAATCTAATATGCACAAGTCAAGATATCACTTTTTAAAGGTTTAAATGTGTTGCAATCCTTAAGTATCAGTGGTTGTATCCTTGTAACACACAGTACCTGGTATGCGTCAAAAATAACAACGCATGGGGTGACAGAGGAGCCGATGTGTCAAAAAATAAGGTGCTGTGTCACATTTCCCTGTGCGGCACAGATGATGCGTTGTTTCTTTCCATGCTGCAAAGTGATGCGTCGATTTACAGGAGCCCAGCCTTGATTCCTCACTACGATGCAGGTATATTTTGACACCCAGGGACGATACATCTGAAATCCTTGAAGTGCTGATAAGAAGGAGCAGGTTCTGCGTCGATCCGGTAGCAATGCAGTTGTTTTTCAGCCATGAGGCAGGCACAGCACTGATTTCTTTGGTGAAGTCTTTGTGGCCCTGAGACTTCAGAAAAGGAGGCAAGCTCAATCGAAGCCTTTAGAGAGCACTTGTGGGAAAGGCAGAGTCCTTCCAGCAGAGAAAGGGGCTAGCAGGCAGCAGAGCAACAAGCAGGGCAGCAGTCTATTTCAGCAAAGCAGTCCAGATGAGTCCTTTGGGCAGCCAAGCAGTCCCTCTGACAGAGTCCAGGTGTAGATCCAGAAGTATGTGTCTGATCTGGTGAGGTCAGAGACCCAATATATACACCCAAAGAGTGGTTTTGAGCTGCACAAGTTTCCCTTTCAGTCCAGTCGTGTCTGTCAGGATCCCTGTGGGGGGCGTTCAGTCCTTTGTGTGAGGCAGGCCACTGGCCTTTGAATTGTAAGGGAGAGCCCTTCCACCCTTCCTGCCCAGGGAGACCCATTCAGAATGCAGATGAATGCAGATGTGACCGAGTGTCCTGTGTTTATAGCTGTCTGGATAGAATGCACAAGGAGAGCTGTTTACCAGCACAGCCTGGGCGTGAATTGGAGACAAGCTGTAAGGCACAGATGGCAGTAAGTACAGAGAAATGCACACCTTCTAAATGTGGCATTTTCAAAATAGTAGTATTTAATCCAAGTTCACCAGTAAGCAGGATTTTCTATTACCATGCTGGCTATACAAAACATGACAAGGCTGCTCCTTTCAGGTCAGAATCTACCACTTATAATTATATAAGGGCAGTTCTAATACTGGCCTATGAGAGGAGCAGGCCTCACAGTAGTAGAAAACAAATTTGTGAGTTTCCCACTACTAGGACATGTAAAATACATAAATGCATAAGTACAAGTCTTTTACTTACACAGCACCATGCCCTATTGGTTACCTAGGGCCTACCTTAGGGGTGACATATGTATAAAAAAGGGTGTTTAAGGCTTGGCAATTAGTTTTAAATGCCAAGTCGAATTGGCAGTGAAACTACACACACAGGCCTTGCAATGGCAGGCCAGAGACATAGTTAAGGGGCTACTTATGTGGATGGCACAATCAGTGCTGCAGGCCCACTAGTATCATTTGATTTATAGTCCATGGGTACCTCTAGTTCACTTTACTAGGGACTTACAGGTGACTTAAATATGTCAATTGGATAGGAGCCTATGTTACCATGTTTAAGGGAAAGATCACATGCATATTAGCACTGGTCAGCAGTGATAAAGTGCACAGAGTCCTAAAACCAGCAAAAAAAGGGTCAGGAAAATGGAGGGAGGCAGACAAAAAATTAGAGGATGACCACCCTAAGGCTGTCAGGTCTAACAAAAACATATGCTGGACATACACATACACCTTTGTACTTTGGTATAAACATGTGTTCATGGCCCTCTGCACCCTGATTGAGCACTAGCGCTAGCGAGAGAGCAGGATAAATCCCTATCTCTGTGGACATGGCACATTCCTGCTCTCTCGCTCTCAAACATTGCTGCCCCTATGATTGCTATGCAAGGTTGTGTGACAGGTTCGTAAATCTGTGCGTTTATGTTCAAAAGTAATGAAAAATGTGTATGAGAGGACCAAAGAGATATTTGTCGCCTGAACTAGGCTCCTGCAAGATATTTTTACTTGTGTTGAAAATAAACAGAAATTTCACACCTGCAAAATCCAGAGATTTTCACAAAACATGAGATTGGCTAATTCTAAATATTTCACAGGCATAATTAAAATGCTGTGAACCTTTAAAATTAATAAAGGATCCATAATTGTAGAGATATTTATTAATGCTGATTGAAATCCGTCAGGCTTTATGTTAGAATATTGGAGCTATTGTGCTACAAAAATATCATAGCCAGAACACAGTTCCAAAATACCATGATGTGCATGATGTGGAAGTATATATGGATGGATGGCCAGCTGAAGTCTAAGGCCGAAACGCATCACCACTCGTGTTGTTCTTGCACTGGAGAATGCTATGAAATAAATTGGCTTGGAGTCTGGTTGCATATATATATCCAAGGAAGTTTGTATATATTTACCATGACAAGATTTTCATGGTCAATATTCTGGCTCATATATTTTTCTACCACAATATTTACGGCTCTAACATCATGGGTGGCCAGTATAGTATTAAACATGAGTGTGTATTTTATATAATTCTGCTATTCAGGACTTTGTTCATGTGTTTTTGGTTTGCCCTGCATATTTAGGGGCATATTTATGAGCCCCTTGCACCACCGTTGCATCACTTCTTGTGATGCAACATTGGTGCAAACCACCACATCATATCTATGAGGCCACGCAAAGCCACTTTGAGTGGCTTTGACTGGCCTCATAGATATGGAGTAGCGCAGCAACACAAATCGCTGCTTTGCCTTACATTGAACTAGGAAGGCATTCCATGGGCCTTGCAGTTGATGATCCTACGCAACAACCATGGATTTAGACGCATCCCCAGATTTGCAAGTACTTGTAAACCTGGGGATGTGCCAAAACTATACACCTTAACAGTGGAGGCAAGAAGAAATATCTTTATTTTGCCTCATTATTTGCTCCTTTTATGTGTGCTCGGTCCACAGGTGACTGTCTGCAACTTCAGGCATGGATCTCGGGGTCCCAAAAAAGTCCTCTCTACAAGCATCTAAAGGCTGCATAAGCAGACCTTTAGTTCTTGCAACATAGTGGTTCCAGTTCAAACTTTTGGTGGGGTCTAGTGGCTCTTAGGGGCATATTTATACTCTGTTTGCAACGAATTAACGTATTTTTTTTAACTCTAATTAGGTTCAAAACTAACTCCACTTTTATACTGTGGCGCTAGACCCGTCTAGTACCAAATTTATGGAGTTAAAGTCATGTTTTGGACATAGAAACCTACCTTGCCTTAATGAGATGCAAGGTAGGCGTTCCTGTGCAAAAACATTACTCTGGCCTTAACGTCATATTTATACTTCTGTGCAAAAATGGTGCACAGGAGGGAGGAGGGGTCAAAAAACAGTGCAAAGCTTTCTTTGCCCCAATTTTTAAAGGCTGGGTCAGGGCAGCTGTTAGGGGACCTGTGGGCCTATTTCCATGGTGGAACACCATGGAATAAGCCCACAGGTGCCATCCCCAGCCCCCAGGGACACCCCCACCCACATCAGAGGGACAGCGGAGGATGGGGTACCCCATTCAAGGTAAGTATTTTATTTTATTTTTTAAAGTGCCATGGGGGCCTTGAAATGGGCTCCAATACATGGCTTAGTGTGCAGTGGCCATGCCCAGGGGACCCTGCTGCCCTTTGGGTTGGTAGGCATGACTCCTGCCTTTTCTAAGGCAGAAGACATGTGGCATGGTAGGTTTAGCGCGATAAAATGATGCTAATCTGGTTAGAGTCATTTTGTTTTACTCTAACCTGCCTATTGTCATTTTTTGGTGCAAAATCCTCTTCTTACCTACTGCCAGCTCCACCCAACTAATGTCATTTTTATTGACACTAGCCTACCCTTTGCACCGGCTTGCACCATTTCATAAATATGGTGCCCGGCTGGTGCACAGAAATGTTGCAAGCCGGTGCTAAACGTTTTGGTGCAAAACTGCGTAGTGCACTTTAGCACCAAAAAGTATAATTCAGGGCATTAGGGTAGATGAATCTGGTCACAACCAACACCCACAGGTCCAGCAGACTCAGGTGCAACTTCTGGCTATCTCCAAATTGTCTGTAAAAATACCCGGCATCTGAAAGTGGCAAAACTGCAACAGTTGCTACCAGAAATGTTTGTGCTTTCAACAGGTGCAGAGTGGTCTTCTGCTCGTCCTTGGTCCAAATTCAATGAATAGTAAAGTCTTGGGTGTCAGGGGAGCCTATTATATCCCAACAAAGTGCCCTAAGGGGTAACCGTGGTCACTAGCCAATGGGCTAGTGGTTATCCTCCTACCTGGTGACACAGTTCTGGCGATTTTTGGCATAAGGGTTTCCTAGAGTACATCTTGCATGTCACAACTAACATGGCTGAAGTCTTCCTCAAGTGTGAGGACCTTGGTAGCCCACTCCTGGAAATGTAGTTATCGTACACACCACGCCCACAGAAAACTGGTTCTGAAAGCAGTTTTGTCTTCCTTGGTTCTGGCTCTACCCTGTCTATGGGAAACAAAAGGTTTCCTGTATGGAAGAGTTGTCACAACGATCCTTCTAAGGAAGCATCACCCTTTGATGCTTGCCTTTTGGGCTAACACCCTTTGCAGCCCATCCTGTGGGTGGGGGCCACAACTACAGTGTTGCCAAAGGCATAGTTTGTGCTCAGCCTGGGAGTCATTCACATGTTTCTACAGGTGGGCAGAAGCTAGCCTGAGTCCTTGTGACTTTGTAAAGTCACTGGATTAGCTGGGTCAAAGTATGGCAACTTTTGCAAAAATGACAAGCATTAAATTGGACATAGATTTTGAATGCACCATTGAGTCACATTCGATGTCCCCTTTAATTTGATACCTTACATTAGACACTTAGGTAGCCTCTGTCAGAAGTTAGATTAAATGAATGGCAATTGTTAACTCTGCTAATACACTTCAAGGCTACTTAACTGTCCTGAGCACACACCAATATGTTAGGGCTTTGCTGCATACACATATCAAAAATATATGTCTATCTTAACAATATACAGCTCCTTGCCATAGGACTTCACAGGACTGCCTTAGAGAAGACTTCTCTTAATAATAAAGGGGCATAGGGGACTTTGACATTAGTGGTAACAGTAAAGTCGGGTGTGCAGTGCACGCACAGCCTTTTCAGTCTGCAATGGCAGCTGAAAGTTGTGTTTTAACTTTGTCACACACAGAGTAGCACAATTAGTGCTGCAGCTCTTTTGTGGACAGCCAGCCTTACATGCCCTTGGTACCTGGGTACCATATATTAGTGACTTATACGTATGTCAGCACATGCCATTTGGGGGTACCCAATTAAATATATCATTAAATAGGGAATAGAACACTGTCACTGAGGTCTGGACAGCAGGCCTCAGTGCACCCTCAAAGTTGAAAACCAGTAGCTAGTAGTCCAAAATGGGACAAATATTTTGGAGAAAACCTGTAAAAAGTATGTTTTCTTACATGCATGCAACAGAGACATGCTTGCATCATGGTGCAATGGTGCTGCATTTGTGCCAGACAGCCATTGTTTACCTGGAATTTACACCATGAATTGCAGAATCAACAAGTGAATCTAAGTATGGCTTTCGCAAAGTGACAATAACAACACAGCTGGCCACATGATCAACACTGCTTTTTAGGTGGAGCGCGCAATCGCTTTGGCGCGTTGTAATCTATCTGTTGGCTGTTAACCACGCCCAAAGCACGCCTTTCACCATCACTTGTTCATGGGCTTGCCTTTCAAAAATCCTTTGTCATCATTGGTAACTGCTTTACGTTTGTCCCTCATTTCGGCAGTTTTGTTACTGCCTTGGCCATCGACCCTGTTTCCTGGATAATTGCACTTTTCTTGATATGTTTGACAGATAGCAGGCTTCTTTTTCCTTTTGTGGCTCTCCTTTGTGCTCATGCTTATGGCTGTTGTGGCATTTTGAATAGGCTTGCTATGTAAACTGTTTTACTTTTTATTTTCAATTTATGTGGCAAGAAAAGTCCAGTTAGGAATTTACATCGCTAATAGCTCTAACTCGAGCAAACGTGAGACCCATTGAATTGCAAATGCTTGTTTAAGGTGCGGTATCCTCCACACCATAGGAACTGTGAAAATATGTAAGGGGAGAGACAAAGAGATTGTTTGTTAAAGCTCAACTTAGGTAGCATATTGCCCCAATTCTCTGTGCCAACATTTTTCAAAGTAAAGAAAGAAAGCATATGGCTTAATCCACATTTCAAAATACTATGAATTTCAATGTAAGACGCAAATCGTATTTGGTTTTCTGGGCAGTGATGAGTAACTGATGTATACTGGTGTTTTAAGAACCTGGCCACAGATGCTGAAACTTGCATCTGTCCTGGAGAGTACAGACTGAAAACATTTAATCAGAGACTATATTCAGTTTCTGTAATGTGCCTACGTAAAAAGTATTTGTTATTTTTGCAAAACGTTTAGCTCTTCAAGCACTGGTTCACATTAGCAGCCGTCAATGACAGAGAATCCCCACTGTTTATGGGTTGTACTTGGAGATTCCCAGAAATCCCTCTAATTCCCTCTACGAGGATTTGCACTGTCCTTGTTAGCTGTTTGTACCTGGATTAAAACAGCAGGTAAATAAATGTGAGGTGCAGTTATTGATGATAAATATAGAGATCAATTTAATGCTATCATCATCACAATGTTTATTTGGAAAACAATATTGGATTTCCTTCAAACATACATACATAAAAGAGATGATCACTAAATGTACAACTAAAACAAATGTTTCCAAATCATCAAGCCTACAAGTACATGATCTATCTATCTATCTATCTATATATCTATCTATATATCTATCTTTCTGGACACACATCTGGCCATTAAGGGCTGGACTGTTCCTACTGGAGAAGGACCAAGACTGATTTGCGTATGGCTGGGTCTAATGGTACCAGTGGTTTATATTATTGCAAGTATTCCTCCCATCAGCTTTTGTGTGTTTGATGTAACACCTTAAGTGGCCTGGTTTATGCCTGGCTGTCAATCCCTTGCTCAATATGCCACTGAAGCCAAACTTCATCCAATTGCAGAGGCTCAACCAAACCAGATTTGGGTTGCCTGTGTTCTGGTTCAAAGAGGAACTGGCTTGGCAGTGTGGGCTAGACTATTGCAGTTGAAGCTGGAACAAATCTGATTTACATGTGGCTGAGTCTAATCTTAGGTGGCAAACTGGGCAAAGAAACAATGGGTTGGAACGCTACCCAGAGCAAAGAGTCCGTAGGACAACAGTCTTCAGGGTAGTCTTGCCAATAAGGAAAGTCTAAATGGAATCCACTTGAACATTGTGTGGAAGAACATCATCACCATTCAACATGTAAAATGTCTGCAAGAAACATGGAACTAATACTTTATCCACCTCCTTCCACTCTGACATAACCATGACCTTCATCGTGCCCTGAAAAGCATTTCATTGCACAAGGCTTAGCATATTGGGTAAACAAGGCCTTCTCATTATCCAGTCAAAAAGGAGGAAACCCCAAATTCTGGTGCATATGAGACAAGATATCCCACACCTCTTCCCTCCTGAGATACTTACCTGTAGAGAGTCTATCAGAGTCTGAAGAGGAAGAATCCCTGGATTCAAGATTGTGAGAAGGCCTATTACACGTCCTCATATTGGTATAGGCCAATGCTTTTGACATTGTGGCCTCAATCATATCTTGTGCCGCAGATTGAGACAATAATGGAGGCAGTGGTCCAGAAGAAGCCCCTCTACCAGCAGTCACCTTAGCTGGAAATGGGCCATCATCATCAGAGGAAGAACAGATCACATGCTTCCCATTTGCTGCTTGCTTCCCTAATATTGTGGCTATCCGAGTCTGAAGGGACAATAAGCAGACAGATACATGCCTATAAAGCACCCCCATTAGCATCACTATCCTCCAATGGAACCATGCATCAAACGATAGCCAATAGAGGTGATTCTTCAGTCCTCTAATCACAGGAAATACAAATAACACTGACACAGACCTTTAAAGCTGTTCAAGACTGGACGTTACCAATAGTTGCAGGAAGCTCCGCTCTCCCTTGTCACCCTGCCGACACCATTACTGGTAAGCACAGCCCACCAATCACCTGAATTGTTGTGTAGTCATTTTAGTTATAGCTCCATACATGCTATTTTTGCAGACTAGGCCTGCCGCTGTGCACTTTAACCTAGACATATTTTATTACATTTTGTTTTATTATTTTAACAATAGGCACATTTGCGGTCTTGTTTTATTTTCTCTAACTAGCTGTTCTTTGCCTAGGCCAGCACTGCGTTCTTAAACAAGACATTTCTTTCACTCTGTGCTTTTCTCAACGCTACAGTAAGATAGGTCGCAGGCAAAAGTGGTAACGCTTTGTCTCTAGTGTTCATAGAAACATACACACTCTTGCGTGGGGATCCTTTCCTGGAATATCAGCTCTTTTATTATAAAAACACTACTTTTACCCATGTACATTAGAGAGAGATTGCAGCCAGATGACCACAACTGTATGCTGATTGCTGAGTGCTATGCTGGGGCTGCTTATGTAGACTACAGGCCTCTTGCTCAGGTATGAGGGATGATGTCTTCCCAGGGGAACCTGAAGGGCAGAATTAGAGCTTAACATGCTGTGATCTAACATAGCCTAGGTAGGAGCTATTCTTAATAGCTTTACTCTCTGTGTCACTATTTTAATCCTGTTATGCTTCATCGTCCTAGTTATTTCAGTACACGCTTTATTATCCAAGATGCAGTTACTTCAATAAAACCTTATTGAACTCTATTCTGCCTCTGATTGTCCTTGTATATGTAAGACTAATGTAACTGAGATAAACGGATGAGATCTGAGTGACCACGATTTCCCTGAGGAGTCAATTGTGTCATGCGGTCGGTTGCCCAATCATCCCTACTCTTGGGTGGAGATGAGGCACTGCTAGTTAGCCAGAGCAAAAAACAGATTGGGCCGACAGGTGTCACCTGTAGTGGGTTCAGACTCAGTCCCCCACAGTGCAAGTGATCCTGCCGCCCAAATCCAGTAGTCTCATTAGGGTAATGAGAGCCTATGCAACAGAATAACCTGGAAACAGTGCCCCAGAACCTGTGGATCTGCCTAACCTCATCAAAGTATTCCACACTGCTTTTGGTCCAAAAAGGAGCCTTTTTGTTTTTGTGTAAATCTGTTCAGTAGTTTTTGAGATATTAAAAGAAAAACAAATTTGTGTATCTGGAGGTGTGAAGGCTTTGCAAATTCTCCTCTTCTCATGGAGAGATCTGATTGCCTGCCAACACTTCAACCAGAAATTGTTGGCAGCTGTTTCGAGCCTCAGCTTCAATTGAGTCTCAAAAAAAGAAGAAAAAAAGAAAAAGGGGCAGGGTACTCTTATCCTACCCCATAGCCTTGGTGCAGGGGTCTTCCAGGGACCCCCCAAGGCTTAAAAGTATTTTGTTTTTAAATTACAGTGAAAAATGCAGCAAATCAGCAAATTTTGCTGTGATTAAAAGAAACAGCACAGTCTCACATGCTTGTTTTTATTTGCCCTGGTTGGGCCAGGACATGAGCGCATAGTAAAAAAATTGGAGGGGGGTATACGGGCCCCCTCTTGGGCTTCTAAAAGCCCCAGGAACCGCCACCTTCCTGGGGCACTGCTTATGATGTATGCGGGTGGGCCCTGGGGACTGCCACCTCCCAGGGGCAAAAGATGTCAAATTAATGCAGCAGACCCACAAAGCCCCCCACAGCCCTTGCACAAATGAACTGAAATAAATGTGCAACCCAGGGGATCGCAAACTTTCCAGGGCAAATATACTTTAATAAAAGCAGGGGGCCTGTTCAGCCCACCCACAACCCTGGGGACACCACCTCCCTGGGGCTATGTTAATATAGTATGTGGTAGCTGTGTTGACCCCCGACCCAGAGGACTAGCATACCCCCAGGGCAATGAATTATAAATATGCTGAGGGCCACCCACCCTTTCCCCCAAGCCCCAGGAACATCCATTTCCCCAGTGCCACAATAACATATGAGAAGGGGGTCCATTGAGAACCCCGGGGACCCCCACCTCCCCAGGGTTATAGAAATAAAAAAATTATAGGGGGGTTGCGCTGACCCACAGACCTTGGGGACCACCACCTCCCTAGGGCAAATACAACAAAAAGTGTTGGGGGAGCCCATGGACCCCCTCACTCTGGGGACCACCACCTCCTGAGGACTTTCACATTTTTAAAGAAGGGAAGGGATTTGCATGGTGCTCCTCCTGAGCCATATATGGTTACCTACCTCCTGAGGTGCCAAGCCTAGGGAGGTAACTGTTTGCTTTTTGTGTCACAGCTCACGCCAATCGTAAGCAAACACTCTGCTTCCAACAAGCTGGAGCTGTTAAAATGCTACCACTTGCTGGAAGTGAAGATTTCATCTCTTTCCCGGCCCACAGACATGTGGGCCGGGAAAGAAATAAAAGTATTGCTCCTGCACACAGGGAGCTGCATTTGCAGCAGCTCCCTGTGCGCAGGAGCAATGCTTGCTCCCGCAGAAGGTGGTGAGCCAGTTGGAACCATGGGGTCCTGAGGCTACCCCCACGGTCTCTGAAAAAAAAAAAAAAAGAATCCTGCCCTGTGTACCAATGATGCATAAATATGCAGGGCAGGATTCATTCTGGCACAACGCTAATTTTATGGAAATCAAACCTCAAAAGGTAGGACTTTCAGATAAAAGCAAAGCAGGTACCCAAATTAAAGCACCTCTTCTGTAAAGTACTAATCATCCCAACTTCATGTACATGGCCTAAGCACAGTGAGTGTGTTGTCTCTGCATTTCCACTGTGAAAAAGTATCTGTAAACCTTGAAGGAGGTGTTTGTGTCCTTGGTTTTTTGGAAAACAACATCCCATTTAGTGACTGTCATGAGTGAGTTCTTGCTTGTCATCTGCTGCTGAGACAAGATATCGAGTTATCCATTTTAATAAATACAAGTATGTAAAATGGACTAGAAGCCCCACCCTTTTGACCTACCCAATAAACATTGTTGATATGAAATGTCTTCCTCCCAAGGGAGATGGACAGCTTACTAAAAGTACCTCAAGTGCTTTTCCTACCAGCTTTGGAGACGCAACTTGCTGCACAGGAATATGATCATATCTCCACTAAACTAAGAAGCACATCATGAGTGCCATAGTGTAGGCCACAGAAGGTTGGGTGATTATAGGAGGTTGGCTGCAGGGCTGCCAACACCTGCTGTGCACAGCAAAAGGCTGTGTGTGGCGTGGGGTTGGGTGGTTATGGAGGGTTGGATGCAGGGTGTACCCACAGCCCAGGCCCTACGGCCAACCCCCGCCACGCACTTCCAAAGGCTGTGCTTGACGGGGGGTTGGGTGGTTGTGGGGTTGGCCATAGAAACCATAGAAATTCACTTAAAAAAACAAAGGTTGCATGGACGTTAGAGTTAGGTTCTGAAATGAATCTGAACACCATACAAATTCAGCATTTATAGTTATAGTTATCTCAAGTAAATATAGCTAGCATCCTAAGGCCACTATAACTCATACCTTTGCCATGCACTGCTAATTACCCCAAATATTACAGCACTCATGACATGTCAAACAAAAGCAAACAGTATCTCCTGAGAGTGGGCACTTGAGGAGGTAGTAGGAGTTGGACCTGGGAGGTGGTGGTATCCAGGGCCATGGGAGCCAAGAATGCTGCCCCCCCCCTTATTTGATCTGTATATGGCGGCCCCGGGAAGGGGGCTCTGCGGACACCCTCCATGATTTAAAAAAATTTAATCAACTCCTTCATTAATAAAATCTCCAGCCCTGGGAGGTGGCGGTCCCTGGTGCCCAGAGGCGTCCATATGCCCCCCCTAACAATTTTATTTATATGGCTCCGGGGAGGTGGTGGTCTTTGGGGCCCGGGGTTCCATGCATCTCCCTTTATTTTTTATAAATGTAGCCCCAGGGAGGAGGCTGCCCCTGGGCCACGGGGGTGGGGGTGGAAGGTGGGGGGGATTTGTGTGCCCCACTAACATTTTATTTATGTGGCTCCAAGAAGGTGGTGGTCCTAAGGGTCCAGGTGTTCCAAGCTGCCCCCTGTATTTTTATTAAAAATAGCCCTGAGGGAGTGGGGGTCCCCAAGACTTTTGAAAGCCCTAGGAGGGGGGCCCTGTGCACGCCCCTCCTTATTGGTTATAATGGTCATGCCCTGGAACCTCGCCCAATTGGGGGCAATATAAATAGGAAGCACTGGAGCCCACTTTTTAAAAACAATACGCAAAATCTGCAAACACATACGTGTATGTCACAGTGTCCTTTCCTCAGGATCTGCACGCCGCCGAACAACAGGCCCACCTTCTGGAGTCACCAACTCAGAAAGCTATTATAGCACAGAGTTATGGTGAAGCCAGTCGGGGGTAAGGGAATTAGGGTAGGGAATAGCAGAGAGAGAGATCTGAAAAGGAAAGATGGTTAAGCATGTATGTATATACTTGTTCATAACAGCATTAACATTCAATTATACATTTAGACAAAGGCGTCTCCGTGAATGCAAGAGTTGAGAGCCTTATGGAATAAACAAAGGCATCTCCGTGGATACAAGAGTTGAGACCCTTATGGAATAGACCAAGGCGTTTCCGTGAATGCAAGTGTTGAGACCCTTATGGAATAAACAAAGGCGTCTCAGTGAATGCAAGAGTTTAGACCCTTATGGAATAGACAAAGGAGTCTTCGTGGGTGCACGAGTTGAGACCCTCATGGAATAAACAAAGGCGTCTCCGTGTGTGCAAGAGCTGAGACCCTTATGGAATAGACAAAGGCGTCTCCATGGATGCAAGTGTTGAGACCCTTATGGAATAAACAAAGGCGTCTCCGTGTGTGCAAGTGTTGAGACCCTTATGGAATAGACAAAGGCATCTCCGTGGGTGCAAGTGTTGAGACCCTTATGGAATAGACAAAGGCGTCTCCGTGTGTGCAAGTGTTGAGACCCTTATGGAATAGACAAAGGCGTCTCCGTGGATGCAAGAGTTGAGACCCTTATGGAATAGACAAAGACATCTCCGTGAATGCAAGTGTAGAGACCCTTATGGAATAGACAAAGGCATCTCTGTGTGTGCAAGTGTTGAGACTCTTATGGAATAGATAACGGTGTCTCCGTGGATGCAAGAGTTGAGACCCTTATGGAATAGACAAAGGCGTCTCCATGAATGCAAGTGGTGGTAGAATCATGATACTTCAGGATGTCATGAGCATTAGACAAAACTGGACGTGGCCCTTCTCTGAATCATGGAACAAGAACAATTAGTAAAATCATGATACTTCAGGATGTCATGAGCATTAAACAAAACTGGGCGTGGCCCTTCTCTGAATCATGGAACAAGAACAATTAGTAAAATCATGATACTTCAGGATGTCATTAGCATTAAACAAAACTGGACGTGGCCCTTCTCTGAATCATGAAACAAGGATGAACTGAGCCCTCTGAACCTTGAGAAGGCAAGAGCTTGGACCATGGACATACTCTGAACATCAATCATGTAACTACTATGCATTCATAAACATAAAACGTTTGTTCTCAGTCTGGAAATTCACAAAGACTTAAATATGTATCTCACATATCATCAAAGACTTAAATATGTATCTCACATATTATACTTCCAAAAACAATGAAACTATGATTTGCTTATTTTTTAAATGTTTTCACATTTGCCTCCTAGGCCTGAAAGCTTTACTCATGTAAACTGAAGCGCCTTGATTATTGGACCAAGGGTGCTTTACTCATATGAACTGAAGCGCTTTGATTGTCGTGCCAAGGGCGCTTTACTCCTGTGAACTGAAGCGCTTTGAATGCTGTGCCAAGGACGCTTTATTCCTATGAACTGAAGTGCTTTGAATGCTGTGCCAAGGGCGCTTTACTCCTTAGAACTGAAGCGCTTTGATTGCCGTACCAAGTGCGCTTTACTCCTGTGAACTGAAGTGCTTTAAATACCATGCCAAGAGTGCTTTATTCCTGACAGGGTATTTTGACAAAACTTTTTTTTTAAATGCTTTTTTGCTCAGGCAGACTCCCTGGGTGGATCTCAGAACTAAGACCAGGGGGCTAGGGTATTCCTGTCCTTCCCACTTTTCTTTTTTCTGTTACTTTTGGTACTCAGCTGAAGCCGAGGCCCAAAATGGCTGACAACATTTCCTGGTTGAAGTTCCTGGTTGACGTGACGATAGCTAATCAGATATCAGCTCTGGGACGATCCAAGTCCCAAGATATCTGTATTTATAACCTTTAATAACTCTAAAACTACTGAATGGATTTACATCAAATAACACAAAGCACAATCTACAGACCAAGATCTAGCTTCCTGCCAAATTTGGTGTAATTCTGTCCAGCGGTTTGGGCTGTAGGCATGTCTATCCTATCCTATGGGAAAATTAAAAGGGAAAATGGATTTTGGGACCCCTCTTTTTGTCAGGCCCACAGGACAGTTCACTGCAAAACTTTTAAAATTTTGTGAAAATTCGGCGCCAAAGTTATGGAAATTAGGTCCTGACTATAACTACCTACTTAAACTACTCGCACCATAATGCTCAGGAAGAAGCAGCCACTGGGGTGGCTGACTGGAGGGCTTCACTAATATAAAGGAAATTTGCTAATGGTTGAAGACAGGTAGGAGGACTGCCTTTTTAAAATAAAGTGAACTCAGCCTAATTTGGGAGTGCAACTTACTTTCCTCTTGGGGAAGTGTTTGGATATCATTTTAGCGGCTTGGTCCTGGCACATCGTTCGCACCACCTTGCTAATGGGCAACCCTCTGCCCAAAAAAGGACCAGCGTGTTGGGTGTGTTTTGAGAACTTCAAGGACATGGCTGCCTTTGCCGATTAAGGGGCAGATTTATGGAAAGTGGCCCTGCACCACGCGTAGCTCCACTTTCCCTGCACCCCTTAGAGCTCCCCTGCCGCCACCATATGTGCACCGTATTTAAAATATGGTGCACCATGGCGCAGGGTAGGGGGCAATGGTGTCATCTTTTATGACGGAATTGATGTACTCCGCAGGAGTAGCGCCAAATGTTGCCACTACTCCTGCAGAGTACATGGCTGCCCATTATTAATATGGAAGCCCCCTCTTAATGCCTGCTCTGAGCAGGCGTTAAAAGTGCTGTACAAAATGACACAAGGAAATGTCTTAGATTTCCATGTGCCATTTTTTCAGCCCTCCTCTAACAGGGGAACGTCCCTTTCGCATGCATTATCCCTGGAGCAGGCATGATATAGCACAAAGGGTTACAAAGTGGCGCAAGCACACATTGTGCCACTTTGTAAATTTGGCGCTAGGATTTTGGCCCTATTGGGCCACATTAGTGTTAAAAAAAATTATGCTAATGTGGCACAAGATGGACCTAGGGGCTTATAAATATGCCCCCAAGTGTGGTACAAAGAGTGCATGAGCTGTTGTAAGTGCAGTTATAACGGAATAAAAAAGCTAGCAAAGAACAATGAAGACATCTGCACATGGTGACCCCGCCCACTGCAGTGCCAATATTGACTGTTTAAACTACTTGCACCATAATGCTCAGAAAGAAGAAGCCACTGGGGCAGCGAACTGGAGGGCATCACTAATACAAAGCAAATTTGCGAGTGGTTGAAAACAGGAAGGAGGACTGCCATATATCAGCTGTGAGAACGTTCAATGGTGGCCGAAACATGCAGGGTGCACAATACTGTTGTCAGATTTGGGAGTGCAACTTACTTTCCTCCTGGGGAACTGTTTGGAGATTATTTTACCAGCTTGGTCCTGCCACACCACCTTGTTAATGGAGCACCCTCTGCCCAAAAAAGGACCAGTGTGTTGGGTGTGTTTTAAGAACTTCAAGGGCATGGCTGGCCTGACATATTAACTATGGTACAGAGGGTCTTTGAGCTGTTGAGAGTGCAGTTATAATGGAACGAAAAAGGCTGGTAAAGAACAATCATTACATCAGCACATGGTGACTCCGCCGACTGAAGGGTCAATATTAACTGTTTGAACTAGTTGCACCATAATGTTCAATATGAAGAAGCCACTGGGGCATCCTGCTGAAGGGCATCACTGATATAAAGCAAATTTGTGAGTGGTTGAAAACAGGGAGGAGGACTGCTATATATCACCAGTGAGAAAGGCCAATGGTGAGCGAAAAGTATAGGGTGCACAAGAATGACGTTTTTTTAATAAAGTGAAATCAGTCTGATTTGGGAGTGTGACTTACTTTCCTCTTGGGGAAGTTTGGAAATAATTTTAGAAGCTTTGTCCTGCCGCTACAGATTAACTGCGGAATGAAAAAGACTGGTAAAGAACAATCAATACATCAGTATACATATGTATATATATATATATATGTGTGTGTGTGTGTATATATATATATATATATATATATATATATATATATATATATATGCTGAAAAAAACAAAGGTTACTGGGACATTATAGTTAGGAAATAGACTTTAAAAAAACATAGAAATCCACTTAAAGACCAAGGTTACAGGGATGTTATAGTGGGGCTCACATTTCAAATTTACAAACCCTTAGAAATTCACTTGTTATAGTTAGAGTTTTTTCTAATAACTATAACTCATGCCCTAAGGTAACTACAACTTGCACCCCCGCCATGTACAGTTTTCTCATTAATAATGGTACTGCAAATGTGACAGTGATATTATCAGTGATGTTCTAAACAATGTCATAAGTGCTGTAACATCTGGGGTAATTAGCAGTGCATGGTGAAGGCACAAGTTATGGTCAACTGTGTTCATGAGCCATCAGGCCATGAGTGAAAATGCAGCTCCCTGTGTGTGTAAACTCTGCTTCCAGCAAGGGGGAGCATTTTGACAGCTTTCGTCTGCTTGAAGTGGAGTGTTTGCTTTTGCTTAGCTGGAGCTTTCACACCTCCCGCCAAGCAAGAGCAAACAGCTATCTCCCGAGGGTGGGTACCTCAGGAGATAGCTAGAGGTGGATCTGGTTGGGTGGTGATCCCAGGGCCACAAATGGCTCCAGGAGGAGAAGGGGGACGCACAGCCCCCCTCAATTGCTTAGCACAGGCTGGTCCTGGTGAGGTGGTGGTCACCAGGCTGGTGTATGGCCCTCGAGGGCGGCCGTGGGCCCTCTTCCTTCATTTTAAATAAATTATTGGCCCTGGAGAGGTGGTGGTGTGCAGGGGCTCTCAAATTCTTTGTTAATTTGTAGCCCTGAGGAAGTGGTGGTCCCCAGCAGCAGGGGAGGTCCGCATGGCCCCCGCATATTTATAAAATGCAGGTCTAAGGAGATGGTGGTCCCTGGGACTTATTAGAGCCCTAGAAGGGGGACCACGTGTAACCCTCCTTATTTTTTGTAAATCACCATGCCCTCAGGACCTGGCCCACCCGAAGGCAAAATTAAAAGCCAGTGTGGGAGACCACGCTTGTTTTTCAAAATAATTCACAGAGATATTTGTGAACATTTGTGAATTTTGCTGTGAATAAAAAAAAATGCTTACTTCCCTCACTGGGTCACGGTGGGGACCTTCACCAAGGGTTATTTCCCCTTTTCTATTGTATTTTAATTTATTTTTGGGATTGGTCTGACACTGAGTCAAAAAATGGATGCCAACACTTCGTGGTTGAAGTGTTTGTAGTCAATCAGATCTATGCATGAGATCAGCAGTATTTGTGAAGTTGTTGCGACCCTAGATATACAATGTGGATTCCCTTTAAATTCTGTAAAATTACACAAAGAACTTGCACCAAATAACAAAAAGCATGCTATATGGACCAAAAGCTACCTTTCTGCCAAATCTGGTGTAATTCCATCCAACAGTTCAGAATGCAGTCGTGTTCAAAATCCCTATGAGAATTAAAATATGAAATGCATTATCCCCCCCCCCCATTCTTTTTGTCCTTACTTGACGGATCACCCCAAGTCTTTTCATGTATAACAAGACCCTTGGGCACACTTTTTCAATTCATCAAACGACACCAAAGCTATAGCTAAGCCAAAAAAATGTTTTTTCTATGGAAACTATGTCCTAACTAGAACTACCTAATGGCGACCGCCAGCAGGCAATATAGATAGATAGATAGATAGATAGATAGATAGATAGATAGATAGATAGATAGATAGATAGATAGATAGATAGATAGATAGATAGATAGATAGATAGATAGATAGATACTGGACCCCAATTTTTTATGGGAACATGCTTCTCAATTTGAAAACTAACTGCGGTATGGCACGGTTCTAGGTTCCCGGTTGGTCTCTCTTCTTCAACCATTGTGTAACAAAAGGTCTTTTTCAAACCCCAGCAGTTACAGACTGTCCTCTTTGACATTAGGCAAGGGTCAAGTGGCTTTTATCAAACTTTCTGAAAGCATTAAGGACTAACAGTGGCACAGCAAGTAATATAGTTTGAGAATCTATGTTAATTGATAATGCACTTTATTCAGGCTGGTTTTACATGCTGGCTTTATGAGTTTCAAAACTGCTTTTGATTGCATAGATCGGGACATAATTTGGTTGAAATTATAAAAGTGGGTTATTGATTTATTACTGTCATGTGGTATTTGTCAGCAATACTACACAACATGGTTTCAGATTAAAATCAGCAGTACTACCAGACTACCTCCACAGATCTACACAAAGTGCTAATGCAGAGCAGCATGCTACCCCTGCTACTTAATCTATAAGTGGCTGACCTATGTGAAACACTTAGGGCCTCATTTACAAGAAAGAGGTGCAGTGCTGTGCTGCTCCACAATTGGCAGCACTGTATCACTTCAGAAACACAGGGATGCACTGTATTTTCAAAAATACAGCACATCCCTGTGTTTCCCATAGAGCTAGCACTAAAATTACCTGTCTAAGTTGCAGGGAATGATTGTTTATCTGCAGGAAGGTGTCCTTTCCTGCACATAAACAATCAATATGGGCGATTAGTTACATCTATATGTGCTGCAGAATGCTGCACACATAGAAGTAGCAAATTGTCATTGTTTAATGGACACCTTCCTGCACATAAACAATCATTGATGTTGTTTTGATCTTTCTATGTGTGCTGCAGAATGCAGCACACATAGAAAAAACAAAAACGAGGAGAAATAAAAGTATTTCTCCTCGTTGAGCCATGCTAATGCAACCCCTGGGCTGGCGTCAGTTTTTGGTGCTGCCTCAGGTTTATGATTTATCGTAAATCTGGGGCAGCGTCAAAATGCAATGGGTGTTGCCGTGAACACCCACAACAACACCCATTGCACGCCCATTTCATGCTAAGTGATGCATGTAAGGGGCCGTATATACAAGGCGGCATTAAGCCACAAAAAGTGGCTTAACGCCGCCTTGTAAATATGCTGCAGGGCATTGTGCCCCCAGAGTGTCACTTAAAGTGACACTCTGGTGGTGCACGGGCCTCGTAAATGAGGATCTTAATCTCTCTTGTTCATAACCTTTAGTATTTGGAGAAAACTGACTACAAAGTCCTATTAGATAGGATTAGTAGAGACCTGTGGAACTGGATGCTCTGTAACATATATAAAACAAACATTTTAATTTTTAAGGAAAAAGTAGAAACCAGGAAAGTGGCATCTGAATGGACACTTAAATTCAAGGAAAAAACGTAAAAAAATGTAGAGGTTATTTTTCAGGAGAGAGCTCCCTCTATCGTAATTACTCTTAATTTATGCAGCCTCGCTCAAAAGGACTACGCATATATTATTTAGAAGTTTCTCAAGACTATGAATTGCTGTTATATTGAAAGACATTAAATCAACTTGTTCGTGTTAAATCACATATTGCCATGAGGCTTTTTCTTTTAAAGAATCGAAATAGTTTAACCTAGAACAATGAAATATTTATAGAACTCTTTTTTTGTCTTCTGTATTCAACACGACAGGTTAAGATATTCTAGAATTTTTCTTAATTCGCCAATCATTGGCGTTTCACACCAGTGATCTTTGCACATGGCATGACAGCAGAAGAATTATTTGAAGATGTTGCTTAGGCGCAACTTTACCAGCACTTCCTTCTGTTTTCCACAACTTATTAGCTTCTTTATATACACTGGCAGCAAAGGGTGCATGGAAACTAAGGGCCTCATTTACAAGGCCTTTGCGCCTCAGTTGAATAATTTGTTTTCGACGCAACAGTGGTGCAAGCAGTGCTTTACACTGCTCCACATTTACAAACTGATGCATTGGGCCCAATGTGTCAGTTTGTAAAGCCTTGCGTCACATTATACCTGCGCCAAAGATAGGCATTCCCTCAAGAAAAGCCACACAGAAGTGACGTAGTATAATTTACAACATTTCACTGCGTCGTTCTGCGACTTCACTGAGGCAGAATTTTAATGCCTGCTCACAGCAGACATTGAACTGACTCAGGTCTTTTCTCTATGGGAACCTTCCTGGCATTGCTGGAGTAGCATCATGTTTTGACGCTAGTGCAGCATTACCCCAGTTTAGCACAACAGATGCATCAGAATTTCTGACAAATATGTGAAAACATGTGCCATGGTGCTCTGTATTGTAAATACAGCGCATCCATGGCATTGTTATGGAGTTGTGGGGCATCACAAGTAATCTGACGCACAAGAGCCAATGTGTCATATTCTTGTCCCTCCCCCCCCCCCCCACCAGCAGCAACAGCTGCAAACCTTTTACAATAAAACCATCCAAAAACTATGTTTATTATTGTTTTATTATAAAAGGGCGGGCCATGGGGATGACGAAGATGGAGGGGGAGTGGACAGCCATCTCGGGCTGGCCAAACACACATGCACACAGGGCTCTCTCCAACCTAGCACTGTGTAACTGGTTTGAGAGAGCAGGCAGAGACTTCCTCTCTGCCTCAGAGCACCCAGCCAGGGTGCTCCAGCCAATCCGAATGCTGCTTTCATTCTGCCAGCAGCATTAAATCAGGGGGCCGCAGGGCAGGCTGTGAACCTGTGCCTGTGGAAGGGATGGAGGAGCTGACCGGCACGGCCAGCAGGTACTTTTTAAAAACTTTTGCATTTTTTATTTTAATATTATTCTCCCTATTATCTCCCCCGCCACACGCCGCGCCACCCCGCCCCTTTTAATCCCCACGAGCCGCACTGGATAATAGTAACACAACTGGCATTTGTGTTTCGTAAGTTAGATCTGAATTCTTTCTCTGCAGCGAACCATGCTAGCTTAGTTATGCATCACACAGAGAATAAGCCATAAATGTTTCTTCCCCTCCCGAGCAACACCTTCCGTTTATTAAGTAAACTATATGAGGACAAGATTTGGCCGTTTCTCATTAGGAGAGCTGAAAAAAGCTCAAAAATATTAATTTTCTGGAGATGTGGATAGTGGCATACTATGTAACTTTAATAACAAGTCAATGAGATATTTTTGTTTCTGTTTAGCCTATTCTAATGCAAGACGTTTTTATTTATGGCTATTTTTTCACAGATTGGGTATTCAAAACTATTTAGATACCAAAAATATTTAATTGTAGAGTTTCACAGATCATATGCGGTTTCGTAAAGTTTATGGTGATGGTTAACTCCGCTGTACATGCTGTCAATATTGCACATAATCGAGTGTTGTGATGTTCTAAAATTTAGTGAAGCTA
Source organism: Pleurodeles waltl (assembly GCF_031143425.1). NCBI lineage: Eukaryota > Metazoa > Chordata > Amphibia > Caudata > Salamandridae > Pleurodeles > Pleurodeles waltl. The sequence continues at coordinate 599,084,330 of NC_090439.1, forward strand.
CTCTAGAAGCATATGTTATTATGCAAGTAGAGGTGATTAATATGTTCTTAAGGTACCGTCATCATTCTAATAATGTTTATTCATCTACATATATGGAAATATATCGTTATTATGATGGTTTTAATAACTATTGAATAAAATATATCTGATCATGCATACATGTGTCATAACATACTTACTATAATAAGGATTCCTGTAACACTCCCTACTTTGTGAGCGCACCTGAAATAATTAGCAAAGGGCATGACATAAGTAAATATGAAAAGGTAGCCCTCATGATCAGATCAACTTTCCTTTATGGCCACTGATGAGAACATTTACTCTCCATCAAATATGCTTAATTTCATTCATTAAGCATATTATGTTCTAAAATAATCTCTTTAAAGACATAAGTGGCTGTACCAAATGGGTTCCGTTCATTTCATCCCTCTGGATTTCTCGCTTTTGACTACCCGATTTTGGACCTTTACTCTGAGTGAGTCTCACCACCTGCCTTTCACCCACAGTAAATTCAATGGAAATGAACTGAAAGAGTTAACCACCAGTATCCACTTTTTAAGATAAGGCAGCTGTTTCACAGCTAGGATAAAAGGATCTGCATTGGTTACACATGAACCTCTGAGCACACGCATGTGAGGGCGTGTGCTGGCTGTGCATGTGAGACTATCATCTTGCGCAGCCCAGCAACTGCATACAGTGAGCCTGTCTCAGAATGGACCCTTCAAGTATTGGTGCTGACCTGGGGTAGGCTTTTTAATGTGAGTGGGCATTGATAGCGTAGGTCTGTAGTGTTTAGTTAGAGTCTGTGTTGCTAAACTCAGTTACATGTTATAGGTGAAACTACAATACAGATTCATACTACTTAGGGCCATAGGGTCCAGTGAGGTGTACATCTTACAGTAAATATGCATCCAGAGTGTAGGTCCACAGCCACTTTTGTCATATTAGCACTCCTTATGGCACATTGAGTTGTCATATTTCCGTGGCTCAACCATAATCATATTCCAGGTCTTTGTCCTCACTACTGGGCCAAGTTAATTAATCTGCTGACCGCCAGCAGGATATAAGGCCTCCCCTCACAATATAGCCATTAACAGTTCCTGGGAGGTGGGTCCTGTTTAGAAACCACTGCAGTGCATACATCTGGTAACCCTTATATATTTCAGCAGTTATTGCAGAAATTACAGTAGTAATTCCTGGTGAGTATGTAAGGGTGCCGAGGGGTATGCACTGTAGTGGTTTAGTGGTTTTAAACAGGGCTGAAGAGGGCGCAGTCCATCTATGTTTAAAAAACATTGCAGATTAAACTTTAGTCAGCAGTGGTTTTAAAACATAAAGAGACTACACTCGTTTTTGGCCCTGTTTAAAAATCACTGCATAACACAATAGTGCATGCCCCTCAGCACTGTTACACACTGTGCAGTGATTACTGCAGAGAATGTAAGGACACCAAGGGATATGCACTGCAGAGTGATAGGCAGTGGTTTCTAAAGCTTGGAACGCACTGCATTCCACTCAGTGGTATTGCCCTTACATACTCTGCAGTATGCACTGCAGAGTATGTAAGGGTGTCAAATAGTGTATGGCTGCAGTATTTTCTTAGCACAAAAAGCATCACAAAATCCATTTTTGTATGCAACGGTGTATTTTGCACTAAGAAAGTAGCACCAATTGCCCACTCTGCCACACAGCAGAATTCTGCAGACTCTTGCAGAATTTTAGAGAAATTCTGTGGAATTCCACTTAATCAAATGCTGCAAGTTCTGCCCACTCCTAACAATGAGTTCTTGAAAGAGATGAAAACCGGAATTTATTTTAGGAATACATTTCAAGTCAAATCTCAGGACAGGACGACCCTGTCTGAGAAAAACCTTAAATAAGAGAACAAGAAAAGCAACTTACCCAACCTCTGATCTGATGTAAAGACCACCAAACATGTGGTTTTACAGGATTACTAACTCAACTGAACTGTTCCAGAGGTTCAAAGGGACTTTCTTGGAACCCTTGTAGAACTATGAACAAATCCCATACTGAAAAAGAGGACAACACACTTGATCATTGTAATCAAAATCTTCTCAGAAGGAATTGAACTAGTGGTGATAGTGTAGCACGTGTCTCCTTCTTAAAATAATGTTAATGGCTCACCATTGGGAAGACAAAGTTGAGGGTGCTAACCTCAAGAGGAACTCCTGTCTGAGAAATTTCTAAATTTGAAAAACATGTAAGGAGTTTGGTTACCAGCCCTTAGAATCATAATACTTCTAAAAAGTACACCAATGTTCCGTGTATGAAGAAAGAGTAGATGATATTCTAGAGCCTTGAATATCTTGTGCAACTTCAAAAGAACTCCCCATTTGTTGTAAACATACCCTTGCAAGTGCTAAGTGCTAAGCCATCAACCTATGATGACGAATCTGGGTTGCTGGCAAGTATGGAAACTGAAATATATAAGACTGAATGCGAAATGTAGATATTTCCTGTGTGCCATTAACATCAGGTATGAGACCCACTGTTACCTGAGCCGGACTGGTGACACTAGTGTCTTCCCCATTCTGACTCTTCCTAAGAGCCCTCAGGAGGAGGGTAATCAGAGGGAAGGCATACAGAAGGCCCCTGGGACATGGAATCAAAAAAGCAACTGTGAAAGCCTAAATCCCTTGTCCTAGCCACATAAATGGACAATGCTCATCTGACATTGAGAGAGGAAGGAATATCTAAATCCCATTCTAATAGGAGTACTGGCAAAATGGGTAAGCCTGGGTGAAATTATTAATTCTGCCGCAGAATTGGAGGAATTTCGTAATTGTGCATTACTCTTGTAATGCGGAATTACTAATAAATTCTGCTTCTCCCGTGGTGGAATGAATCTGCGATAAATGTGATTATACAGAGGGCTCAAAGAGGAAGCAGTACCTCTATGTTTAAAAAACACTGCCGATTAAAGTTTAATCTGCAGTGTTTTTTTTTTTTAAACAATGAGTACCCCATTTGTTGTGAGCCTACCCTTTCAATTGCTAGATCATCACCCTGAGATGATGAGTCTGGATTGTTGGCAAATGAGGAAAATTGAGGGCTAGAAGGTTGAAATGAGAGATGTAGATATTTCCCCTGTGTCATTAACATCAGGTGGGAGAACCACTGTTGCCTGCGCCAGACAGTTACAATCAGTAACACTGATGCCTTCTAATCCCATCTCTTCTGAAGCACCTTTGGGAGGAGGGGAATCTGAAGGAAGGCATAAAGAAGGCCCCTGGGCCGTGGAATTGAAAATGTATATATTGCTTAGAGGACAGTCTATCTTGGAAGAGAACACTGGGAGCATTTCATTTTTTGGGGAGACAAACAGGTCTATCCAGGGTATGCTGAAATGGTGACAGATTTGACTGAAGTCTTGAGCAGACAAGTGATAACTCAGGGATGAGGGAAGATTCTGGTTGAGGCTGTCTGCATGGAAATGCAAACATCCCTGGTTGTAAACTGCCCACAAGGCAAACAGGTTTTATTCTGCCAAGTGAAAATGTATGCAGCTACTTCATTCATCTCCTTGCTCTTGGCACCCCTTGAAGATTTAAATAGAATTTTGCTACCTGACTGCCTGTTTTGAGCACCAGATTGGCACCCTTCATCTCTGGAGCATAAACCTGCAAAGCTTCCCAGAGTGCTGCTAAATCTCTCCTGTCGGAAGACTGTAATCTTTGTGTCAGAGACTACTGACCACTTGTTTCCTGACCCCCAGAGTTGCCCCCCAACCCCACTTGCTGGTTTATCTAGTTAGTTGAATTGGGAAAGGAAGATGTAAAGGAAAGAGATGATCATAATTCCATTTGAGGACTATAATGTCAATATGTGGTTCACCAAGGGTTTGAGGTGGAACCATGCATGCAGTACCACCACTGTACTTGTTGCCATCAAGCCTTGTATTTTTAACCAGCCTCTTGCTGACATGGAGGAATGGTGACAACAGATGGGACAAATAAGATCCGGGAGTGGGGAAAAAACACCTGACCTAGGGCAGTGTGCAAATAGGTTCCTATGAACGCCTTGTACTGTGTCAGCTGGAGATTAGTTTCTTGAAGTTGATGATAAATCCAAGCCCCTGCAACACCAGTGTGACCTTCTGCTTATTCTCTTGCATATTCTCTTGCGTCTTGAGAAGAGAAGCAGACAACAGTCAATCATCCAAATACAGAAAAGTTGTACAACCAGATAAATGAATGCAGGCAAAAACTGGTGCCTATACCTTGGTGAACACTGTGGGCAATGTTGCCAGCTGGAATGGAAGAGCTTGAAACTGAAAATGACCTGAGAAATATGCACTGCCTCTTCAATGAGGGACTGCAAATCTGAGCGTGCTATCTGCAGGACATCCTCTTGATCCTGCATGTCTGCAGCCCCTGAATTGTACAGTTTCTGTGTTGCACTCTGCACTTCCATATTTGCAAGGGAGAATAGGTAGAGCAGCGACTTTATACTCAGTTCCCATTTGCCTTTTCTCATTCTCAAGAAAGTTAAGGCCATAAATTGAGGACTGACACCTCCCTGTGCCTGTGTGCACTGCCATGTACCGTCACAAGGTCAGAGTAATTCATGCAAGCCTCCAAGTGAGCTGACTACCATTCGCTTCTCAGGTTCCCCACCCCAATCCAACACCCAAGCAGGTACAGCCGTGATGGCCGAAGACTCAATACCAGTACTACATATACCTTCCCAGACTCAAAGCCTTGGCAAAGTAAATGAGCATTAGTTTATAAAAACAATACACAATGATTCTGAAAAAGAAGCATCCTTATATTCCCTTTGTTGGAGACAGTAGAATACAGGAGAAGGAGCAGAGGAGGGTCCGTTTCTCTGGCACAGTCAATGAAGTGGAAGAAGAAGGACACAGAAATGGGGATCCTATAGCATGAACTCAAAAATGGAGATTGGAGAGCATGCTACAATTTCTGTCTGGATGCGGATCACCTCATCTTGTTATGACTTGAATGAGGAGGACAAGACGAGAGGGTAATTCCTGCTACCCTTGACCCTCTTTCCTTGAGCACAGGTATTCACATGTGGAATGGCATTCCCTTGCTAATTTACTTCACTCCCACGCTAATGGCTTGTCAGCCTCCATGTCTATTTTAGCCATAAATGTGATTGCAAATATTTATAAAATACTCCCTTCAGTGCTTAATTTGAGCCGGTGGCTGCCAGCGGAGCCATCAGCGCACACTTACATAGTGGGTGAAGGGTGAAAGCAAGAACCTGCAAGACTGAGATAAAGGGGCAGGAAGTGTCTGGTACTGGTTTAAAGAAGCACAAGATGGATTCCAGACTACACAGTTTTGGTATTTGGCAGAACACCATGTAATAGGACCAGATGCGGGCTTCTGAGTATGAGTACTCAGGGTCTCATTTACAAGCTTTTGGCATAGGGCAGCTCTACAAGCCTTCTTGCTGCACTGCCCTGCGTCAAAAGAAAAGGGCAGGAATGCACCATATCTACAAGATACAGCACATTCCTGTCCTTGTCCCCTGCGCTGGCATTCAAATTGCTGCCATATGCCAATGCAGGCACCCTTGAACCATGGGCCAAGGGATTTCTGCATTGTGGGGATGATTGCTTTTGTGCAGGAAGGAACAACCTCCTGCACAAAAAAACAGGAGAGATGCTTTCTTCCATCTATGTGTGCTGCAGAATGCAGCACACATAGAAAGAGGAAAAACAGGGATAAATAATGTTATTTCACCCTGCTGCGTCACCCCTACACCACCCCTGAAGAAGCATAGGCTTTTGACACATTCACAATGTGGGAATGCATCAAAATCCATGGGTGTTTTGCGTTGGAACACTCACTGCACACCAATGAAATGCCTCTGTGATGCAAAGTAAGGAAACACAGTGATTTGTGCTGCGTTTCCTTACTCCATATGTACCAGGCCATGTAAATCCACGTAAACTGGCTTTGCGTGGACTTGTAGACATGAGTCAGCAGCCTGCACCACCAGTGCATCACAAAAAGTGGCACATTGGCAGTGTAGGCCACTTGTAAATAAGCACCTCATTCTTTTACAAATTAAGCAGTGACTACCCCTAAATGGACATTGATCTTCAGCTGCATATAGAGACATTGGTTACATAAACAGACAGTGGCAAAGCTAAAATGTATAGAGATTCTCTGGCCCATATTTAAAAAAAATGGCACACAACTGCGCTAATGCAGTTGTGCTTCATTTTTTTATTGCCATTCCCTAACGCCATCCGTGTGCCATATTTATAAATTGATGCACAATGGCGTTTAGATATGGCTAGCGCCTCAAAAAAAGACGCTAGCCGGTGAGGGATGGCATTAGGGGAAATGACGCTAGTGGGTCAGAAATGACATTAGGCTGGTTGCTGGCAATCTTTCTGGGTCAAGCAGCCCAAAAATGGCTCCTATCTAAGTTTAGACAGGAGTCATTACCCCACGCCAGTGCCGCCAAGCACAGGGGATCAGTGTCCCCTGGGCAAGCCCTACATACCCAGTGCCAGGCAGGGGGGCCCATGCACACCACACTCATACACAGACACTTACCTGCAACTTACCTGGGATGGGCTCCCTCCTCCTGTAGTGTCCCTGTGGCGGGGGTGGTGGTGTTGCTGGGGGTCGGGGTGGGCATCTTTGTGCCCATTCCATGGTGTTTACCCAGGGAAATGGGCCTACCTGCACTTTAACGCCTGGTCTGACCAGGCAATAAATAATGGTGCCAAATGGGCTTAGCGTCGTTATTTAGGCCCACCTCCCAGTTGCGCGTTGTATCTGCATCTGGAGTTAAATATGGCACTGGGGGGCTAGCGTCATTTTTAGGAAGGGAATGCCTACCTTGCATCTCATTGACGCAAGGTGGGTTGGCGCATCCTAAAAATGGCGCTAACTCCAATATTTTAATGCTAGACAGGTCTAGAGTCAAAATATAAATATGGAGTTAAGTTAGGGCCGCTTTAGCTCCAAAATAAATGGCACTAAGGCAATGCTAAGCTTCCATAAATATGGGCCTCTGTCCTTTACTATTGTGTACCATTCTGCAAAATAATCATGATACGCGCAGTGGGTTCATAGTTAAATGAAAGTTTCAATCAGTTGATTCATTTACATTTTCGGGAGAGGAGGGTAGGATAACTACCACATACCATCTCTAACTAAAGACCAACTTGTTTTTCAGTGCCTACGAAGTTACATTTATGCAAAGAAATTGAATTCCCCCAATCATTTAAAGGTTATTGCTCAATATAGCCTTTAATGAGATAAGAAAACAGGGAAATGAAAACACATCCACAAAATCGACGTGTGTAGGAATAATGATATTTTGAAAAATGTTTGTTCCCTAAGTAGTTTTCACTTGTTCAGCTTTTCCTCCGAACAACGCAATTTGAAAAGAGATTCGCTAATGTTCGTAGGAAAAAAAAAACTATATTTTTTAAGTATTAGAAACTTCAAACGAAAGCGAGCCGTGGCTCCCTGCTAATGCTGCAGGATGTGGATCAGAAATCTTGAGTTCTTTCAGATACTGCCTTTTGCAGACTGCAGAGAAATAACTCAACAGACAAGCCGGACTTATCACTGACAGCAATCACAGTACAAATTACCTCTGTAACAAGATGCGTTCAGCGGAGGAATAGTAGATGCTTGTTCGGACTGCCTGACCTTGAAGAAATGCGAGGAGCATATAGTTAATGTGTTACGGAAGGAATACAAATGGCCTTGAATGAATAGCTCTTGACAGGGGTATATATTTCCCGTGTGATCACAGGCTGCCTTCATGGTCAGAACCCTTATGCACGATACTCAAGGTGTAAGAGATCTGTACTTTTAGGAAATGCTGAATAATGCTCTGACAACACAGTTGCCCCTGACTGACAGACAGTAAACTAAGGAAATCAGGGTTTACATAGTTCAGATTGTATACTCTGCCCTCCGAGTTTTGCTTAGTAGACAGATACAGGTAAACTACAGCTATACATAAACGAACTAAACATCTAGGCCTAAACAAGTATATGATTTTTTAATTTTTCTACAATTTTATATTTTTTGTATTTTTCTGTATCCACATACCTTAATCATCAACCTTCCACCCACTTAAAACACCTAATAAAAACAAAGCCATAAAAATGTACCCACCACGAATCAAAACTACAATGTACTACAACTAACCTACACCACACTAACTAATCTAAACTGAACTATGAGAGGATCTACAGATTATCATTTTGGAATATTGGGAATAATAAAAAAAAGTGAAACTAATGTTCCAGCAGATGCAGGCCGATAATGCATCAAGAACAAACCTCTGTCCCCGCTGATGGAGAGTCACGTAGCCAACAAAAATGCATATAAATACAGACATGAAGAGAAAGGGTTAGCATAGGGAGACAGAACAGCAATATATTTATCTATCATACATATATGGAACAGAATAGAAACAGAATTACACCAAGCGACCTTATTTACAAGAAATGATGCATCCCTGCAGCAGCACAGTGCAGCGGTGCATCAAAAATTTGAATACCGTGGAACAACAGATCCTAACGCCATGCTTGCACATAATTTACAAAATGGCGCACCATGGCGTTAGGATCTGGGCTGCGTCCAAAAAATAATGTTAGTCCCTGTGCTGCATCGTAAAAATGAATGATGGTAGTGCTGCAAAAGTGATGCTAGCCTGATATGCGGCAAGTATTCTGACGCAAGCCATCCTAGCGTCACGTTTGTGCCTGAAAGCATAAAAAAAACTGTTGTAAAACACTGTACTTAAAAAATAATTTAAAAAACAGGAGATACTGCAGAAGCAGACAGAAAGAACCCAGCAGACCAGAGACCCCAGGACAACACCAGTACCAGCCAGAATGTCCAGACAGACTCCCAGGAGAAGGGGAAGAGAAAGAGGAAGTGCAGGTTCAGTGAGGAGGAGAACAACATCCTGATCAGTGAGGTGATGGAGCATCAATACCAGCTCTTCGTCACCTCCAAATTGCCACTTAGGAAGAAAGAGACCATATGGCAGTCCATTGCGGACAAAGTCAACAGTGTGGCAGAGGTGAAGAGGACGCTCATCAACTGTAAAAAGCGCTGGCATTATTGCAAGGGCAGAACCAAGGAAAAACTGGCCAGCAACCTCAAGACAGCATTGCAGACCAGAGGTGGAAGTCCATCATCCCAGGAGCAGCTGGATGAGTTGGAGGGGATGGTGGCATCTGGCATCCCTGAGGAGTTAGTGGCAGGAGTCCTAGGACAGGACAGTGTAGCATATGACAAACTACAAGAACCACAGGGTAAGTTACAGCGGGTGGGCAATGGGGTAAATAGGCAAAATAATAGTGTGGAGGCAGCGATGTCCAAACGCTAAAATACACAGCCTGCAGGCTAAAGGGTAGTATGCTGTCACACATATGGATATAAAGCAAAGAGATGTGGTGCGCACTGACCTCCCACAACTTTCACAGGCCAGTTCCGAACCATCATCTCACTCCCTTCATTGTGTGAAGTGCAGTATCAGTCCAGGTTTACCTCACATTATGCCTCATTTACGAGGAAAAGATGCAGTGCAGTGCAGCAAGCCAGCTAGATGCAGCATGCTATGTCATTTAGAAAGTGCAGGGATGCATCCTATGCACTGAAATTCAATGCATCCCTGTACTTTTCTCAGGAATAGTGCACAAACTGCTGCCTAGTTCTAATGCAGGCACCCTTGCACCGTGTAGCTACTTAGTCTCACTTGGGCCTATGCCCACTAATCTAGAATGTAAATCCTCTGAAGGGAATAGCTTTGTCACAGGACAAACAACTCATCTGAGGGGGGGGGCAGGTGTGGGCAATGGGAGGTATCCACACAAAGTGACATGGCAAGTCTATTGTACCTTGCATGACACTATATTTTCCCCAGCTGATATCGCCGACAGGGTGAGTACACACAGGTGTCAGCTGCCATGGAAGGGAACCACAGGAACTCATTCTAAAGAATCAATTGGAGTGGGGGGTAATCTAAGAAATGCACACCAATGGACCATATGTGTACATACTAATGATTATGCGTAGGCATGGTGGGGCACTGCTACTGCTCTGAATGGTAGGTGCTGACTGTGCATGGCAACATATCGTTCAGTGTGAATGGGGAGACTGTGCATACTAGAGAGGTGGGAATGGACATGTTTATTGCATGGTACCTGCACAAATTCATGTCTGCTACTGGGTCTGACTGTGCAGTGCTTGTGGAACACATGGGAAGGGATGGCAGAGAAAAGCTCATTGAGGGACTACAACGTACATTTCATGTGGACTGGGGGTAGCATGTGGCACATGTCAGTTGGGAGTATGATGCAAGATTGTCTCAAGGTGTCACATGTACAACTTGGAGGATGTCAAACAGGGACTTGACAAGGGATACCAAGAAACACCTAGCCAACACAAATGATAGGACCCATGGAAGAACCCAAGATGATGTGGGTGGCCTTCTGGTGTTATACTCAGTTGTAGGGGGTTGACACTAATCACACCACTACTACAATGTGGGGTGAGGCACTAACAATTGATGTCCAAAGTAAAACAACTTGTACTACCACTGGATATGGTCATACATGATTGAGGTGTCAAAGGCATGTGAGAATGAATGTATGATCTAGGTAGAATCACTGTGTGCTACTTGTCCATATATCAGGAACCAAAAGTGAATAATCTGAGGAGGTCTGTACACATGCAATGTTGTGGCCCTGAGTCAAATGATGTGTGAAACTCTGCAGATAAAGAACTCACATCAGGATGTTAGGGGGGATGTAAGTGAACTAAACTACCCAGAAGGACAGGGCCCATACCCTCCGAGCAGGCACACAGTGTTTGTGAGAACAGTCTGTTTGTAACCTAAATATTGCTGTGCTGCACTGCATCATTTTGAAATTGCAGGGATGCATTGTATCCACCAAAATGCAATGCATTCCTGTACTTTCCTCAGCAGCGTTGCAGGGATGATTGCTCATGTGCTGGAAGGGATACTTTCCTGAACATAAACAATCAGGAATGCTGTCTTCCACTTTCTACAGTATGTGTGTGCAGAATGCAGCACACATTGAAAGAGGAAAAATCGGGAGAAAAATGTAATTTCTCTCAATTGCACCTCATCAATTTAATCTATGAGGTGGTGTAGTAATCTGACACAATTCCAGAGAGCTAAATCAGGGAATATATCAAGTTCCTTTGGATTCCAAGGGTGTTGTGTGGGAACACCCACAACAACACACATGAAACCCACCTTTTATGAAGAGTAATGTATGAAAGGGGTACATATTTACAGGGACATGTCAAGCTATACAAGGTGTGGCCTTGTAAATATGGGGCCTGCACACTGTGCCACCGAATCATCAAAAACGTTGACACTCCAGTTGCCCAGTGTGCTGCACAGGCCTCGTAAATGAGGCACTGAAAGTGCTCCTTTGGAAACCTTGATTGTTAACTTGATTACTCATGTCAACATCTAGCAGAGATCAATATTAACATATCTCCTTTTTATTACAGAGGATGAAAACATACCTCCTGGCCAGCTGACTTTCCTGGACTTTTCTGATGATGCTGATGACCAGCTGCAAACCATACATCTGGATACACTCCAACAAATCCTGGGTGCCCCACAGACTCCATCTCCAGTTGGAGGGAGGCTAGACAGCATTGCTAGGTCTCCAGATGATCTGAAACATACACCAACTCCCAGCCCACTCACAGCCCTGGACTCCCAAGACCTAGGACTTACACTCCAACAAACTACAGTAGGAGTCCAGCGGGAGTTGGAAGATCAGCTGCAGGTGGGGATGGAGGCCATGGTGGGTACTGTTGAAGGAGTCCATAGGTGCCTCAGTCCGAATAAGGACAACTTGGCTGCCATACAAGGCACATACTCTCTGCTTCATGGCCTCCATCCCTGGCTGATATTGCTAGTCTCGTGAGGCAGAGGCGCAAGCAAATGCCCATCCAAAGTGGCACTAGCGAGGTTGCCAACAGGCAGGGGGCAATACAAAATGTCTTGGAGTCCTTGGAGTGGAAGCAGGACTCTCTCATTGCCAACATGGGTGCCTACCACTGTGATGTCGGTGCTGTATTGCAGGGTCTGTGGATCCTCCTTGCTGCTGTGCTGCCTCATGTGTTGCCACAAATGAGAGCTGCCATGGTCCCAGGATCCACATCTTCAGCCCCTGATGTATATGTGCCTCCTTCCACTTCAACATCTACAACAACCCCATCACCAAAGGCACTGCATACATCAGAGGATGAAGATGTGGATGAATCACCTTTCACCAGGAAAACTGCCTGGTAGCATTTCTCTGTGGCCCATGCCCACTTTCTCCTTTGATCTGTGCTAAAGATCATGTCAGTGCCCACAAAACTGGCACTATCCTCAATTTGACTCCCCTACTGTTGACCTCTCACATATGTGGACTGTCACTGTGACCAATCTTCCCTAATGGCAATGTGGTCCTCCTCCTCACTGAAACACTCCTCTCCAAAACATGTCCCTTGACATGTTTACCCACATGGACTCTGTCTGGACATCCAAAGGCTTGATACATCTGTTGTGGTTGCTGTCTCATGAAATGTACATCATGTAAATTTGCACATATAAATACATCACTAATTACAACCTTTGTGTTGTATGTGTGTCTGAAGCTGGACCAAAATGAAAATGTTGCATTGTGAGAAGCAAACACACTGACTACTTGCCAAAGGGGTATGTGTGGATTGGAGAGAGAGACAAAGTCACACAGACTAAGTGAAACATATTTGATGAATATGACATGTATGCTGACTACCAAGCATTTCCGGAGGTTCCCAATCATGTAGTGCAACAGGTATCATGCAGTCATTGTGACAGCTGATGTAACTCACAAAACAGATGGCTGGTCTAAGCATGGATAGTAGTAACAATTCAACATGGATGTGGCAACCAAATGATAGAGTGTGTGAGGGGCAGGCATACGTGTGTGAGGAACACATCCCAGAATTAGGGTGAGTGCAATAATAACAACATTCCACCAAGGCATGTGTCATGACTTACCAACACAGATCAACTCCATATGAATACCTAATTTAGGATGTGTATCTATTTACAGCCAGATTGTCACGTACATTGCTCTACGATGTTTGTAGATAGCTGATGTGATTACATTGACAACCTGACAGGTACTTGCCCATAGGGAATTCACCCAGTCACACATGTTGCCAAATACTGCTAGCACAGCCAAAGGCATGTACCTCACATAACCTCTGCAGACATGCTAACTCCTAGGCAGTAAATAATGATGGAGGCTCTAATGTAGGAAATAACAATATTTAATAACCATAAATATCTGACTAAAACAACCTAAACTACCAACCCTAACTATCCTAACCTAAACTACACTACCTTATACTAATTGATAACTACAACTATCTTAACTTAACCAAACTTAGCCTACACATGTAACACTGCATGACCCACCCCATTAATAGACATCTGCAAACAGTAACTACAGCTATACATAAACTAACTAAACATCCAAGACTAAACAAAGATATTGTTAGACCTGACAGCCTTAGCGTGGTCACCTCTAACTTTTTGCTGCGTCCCTCCACTTTTTGGAAACTGTTTTTGCTGGTTTTTAGACTCTGCACACTTTACCACTGCTAACCAGTGCTAAAGTGCATATGCTCTGTCCCTGTAAACATGGTAACATTGGATCATACCCACCAATTGGACTATTTACTTTACTTATAAGTCCCTAGTACTATGCACTATATGTGACCAGGGCCTGTAGATTAAATGCTACTAGTGGGCCTGCAGCACTGGTTGTGCCACCCACTTAAGTAGCCCATTAACCTTGTCTCAGGCCTGCCATTGCAAGGCCTGTCTGTGTAGTTTCACTGCCAATTCGACTTGACATGTAAATGTACTTGCCAAGCCTAAAACTCCCCTTTTTCTACATATAAGACACCCCTAAGGTATGCCCTAGGTAACCCATAGGGCAGGGTGTTGTGTAGGCAAAGGGCAGGACATGTACCTATGTAGGTTACATGTCCTGGTAGTGTAAACCTCCAAAATTCATTTTTACACTGCTGTGAGGCCTTCTCCCTTCATAGGCTAACATTGGGGCTGTCCTCATATATTGTTTGATTGGTAGCTGCTGATCTGAAAGAAGTAGGAAGGTCATATTTAGTATGGCCAGAATGGTGATATAAAATCCTGCTGACTGGTGAAGTCAGATTTAATATTGCTATTTTAGAAATGTCACCTTTAGAAAGTGAGCATTTCTCTGCACTTAAAATTTTCTCTGTCTTACAATCCATGTCTGGCTGGGTTTAGTTGACAGCTCCTTGTGCATTCACTCGGACACACCCCAAAGACAGGATACTCAGCCTCACTTGTATACATCTGCATTTTGAATGGGTCTTCCTGGGCTGGGAGGGTGGAAGGCCTGCTCTCACGCAAAGGACTGCCACACCCCCTACTGGGACCCTGGCAGCCAGGATTGAACTGAAAGGGGACCTGGTGCACTTCTAAGCCATTCTTTGAAGTCTCCCCCACTTCAAAGGCACATTTGGGTATATAAACAGGGCCTCTGCCCCTTCAGACTCAGACACTTCCAGAGAAGAAACTTGTAACCAGAACCTGCATCCTGCCAAGAAGTACTGCCTGGCTGCCCAAAGGACTCACCTGACTGCCTTCTGTGAAATGTTGTCATCAGAGCAGATAGTCCCAGATACATTCCATCAGGTCATGGTTGCTGACAATCGCAAGAGCACCTACCGGCATGAGTCCTGCCATGCCTGTAGATTGTCTGTTAGGCAATGATCTTCAGCATACTGCCTGGAAAGAGGTAGAGCTCAGATCCCACCTGGGGATGTTAGGTTTGCCTGAGTGGGTCTGCATGACCACACGGTCCATGGCTGCCCGGGAAGGGAGTCAAGGGCGTCTGGAGCCTGGAACAATGGCCCAGACAGCTGCAAAGAGGAAAGGTAAGAGGCACGGGAAACCCACCTCAAATGTTCCCACGGTGGTGGACGGGGTCCCTGAGGAGGAGGAGGCCCCTGAGTCAACTGGGGAGGACGTAGCTGACCAGGGTAACCTACCTGAACTTGCTGGCTGGCAAGTAGAGGGTGGGCCAACCAGGGCAGAATTCTGCAAAGCGCAGAAGGAATGCCCCACTCTTGAGGGTCTGAGGCAACAGGCCACAGCCCAAACAGCAGGTGATGCCTCTGGCACTCACCATATTTACTGGGAGAATGATCTCCTTTACAGTGAGCCTAAGGTACCCGGTCCTGGGGCAGCACGTGTGCTGGAGGTCTCCCAGTGTTACCGGGCCTTCTCACTGGGTCTGGCTCATGACATTCCCCTGTCCGGACATATGGGCCAGAGAAAGACCTTTAACAGGCTTGTCACCCACTTCCATTGGCCCAGAATGAGGATAGCCTCAGATAATTTCTGCAGAGCTTGCCCCACCTGCCAGGCTAGTGGGAAGACAGGGAAAAAGCTTAGGGCTCCCCTGCTCCCACTCCCCGTCATTGGCACCCCCTTTAAAAGGGTGGGCATCAACATTGTTGGTCCCTTGGACCCCAAAACTGCCTTGGGCAACAGGTCTATCCTGGTTTTGGTGGACCATGCCACCCCCTGTCCAGAGGCAATCCCTCTGAGAACAGTGACTGCACCGGTGGTGACCAGAGCCCTGCTGGGAATATTTACCCGTGTGGGGTTCCCAAAGGAGGTTCTCTCTGACAGAGGCACAAACTTCATGTCAGCTTCCATGAAGTCCATGTAGGATGAGTGTGGGGTAACCTACTGGTTTACCACCCCTTACCATCCTCAATCCAATGGGCTTGTTGCGAGATTCAACAAGACCCTAAAGGCATGATTAATGGCCTGACTGAAGCCATGAGGTGTAAGTGGGACGTCCTCTTACCATGCCTGGTGTTTGCTTACAGAGAGGTGCCCCAGCAAGGGGTGGGGTTCAGCCCCTTTGAGCTTCTCTATGGTCACCCTGTCAGGGGGCCTCTAACTATTGTTAAAGAGGTCTGGGAGAAATCTCCTTCCTAAGTGGGCACCCCTTGGGGAAAGGCAGCACAGGACCCTGATTCTTTCTCCTTTTCAAATGTCTCTGCTATCCTCTTAAAGGCCTTGCGCGCCTGATGTATTTGGCAATGCCTTTCTGCTCTCACCTCATGCTTCCTCTTCTGGGCTAGGGTCATGTTCCCTGTGTAATCATGAAGAAAACATGTAATTCAAAGGTTTATATGTCAAATGAACATCAACAATGCCATGGAAATACTATCTTCGGAGATCACATGTTGCACTTCACAAATCCCAAATACATCTTGATGGTCAACGTGAACATACATCTGCACAATATTCATCAACCTCATATTTATTATGGTCAAGGAACCAAAGCCAAGTTAATGTTACTTAATGACAATGCCCTGTCTTGGGACATCTAGGCATGACCATGTCATCATTGAGTATGCACATAAACGATGCAGTTTTGGAACCATGGTATGGAAACCCATCAAGTTGTATTTATCATCAATGTCCCTTCTGCATCCTCCAATGCCCTCAAATCCACTGGCATAAGCCAAAGTCAGTTGAGCAAGGACTGCAAGTTACATTTATTGTTTCAAAACATTATGGCCCTCATTCTGACCCTGGCGGTCGGCGGAGAGACGGCGGTCGGACCGCGAACAGACCGGCGGTATTAAAAATGGCATTCTGACCGCGGCGGTCCCCGCCGCGACCGACCGCTACTTCTCCACTCCGACCGCCACGGCGGTCATGACCGCGGGGCTGGAGTTTGCGCACTCCGGCCCGGCGGTCGTCCCAAGACCGCCAAGGGTATTATGACCCTGCCTACCGCCGCGGTTTCTTGCGGGCGGGAACCGCCGTGCGAACCATGGCGGTAAGCACTATCGGGCCCAGGGAATTCCTTCCCTGGCACTGATAGGGGTCTCCCCCACCCCCCACTACCCACCCGAGTCCTCCCCCCACACCCTCCACCCCCCTGCCACCCCCCAGAGGTGGTACGAACCCCCTCCCCACCCCCACCCCGACATGCACATACATGTACCCCGACATGCACACACCCCCAACATGCACATATACACACCCCCTACACACACATACACAACGGGGACACATACCCGCACACATACATGCCGACATGCGCACCTGCCGAACAGCACACATTACCCATAGACACAGCAGCACCCCCCGCCCGCATACACGCACTCACACACCCCCTCTACACACTCACACGCACACCCCCATGCACGCCCACATCACACAACACCCCCCCACCCCCTCCCCTCACGGACGATCAACTTACCTTGTGCGTTGGTCCTCCGGGAGGCGACGGGAGCCATAGGGACGTGACCGCCAACAGAAGACCGCCAACAGAAGACCGCCACACGGAAATGTGGGTCGTAATTCTGTGGGCGGTGTTCTGCTGGCGTGGCGGTGGAGGTTGACCAGTCTCCACTTTCCCGCCGACCGCCAGTGTGGCTGCTGGCGGTTTTCCGGCGGAACGCTCCCAGCGGTCAGAATGCGCACAGCGGCACACCGCCGCGGTCGGCGGTCTTCACCGCGGCGGTAACTCAGCGGTCTTGCGAAAAGACCGCCAAGGTCAGAATGAGGGCCTATGTGCCTGATATGGCAAGGACACACACCTGGAAACATTCCTGCCATGTATCATATGTGAGAATGGAGGGTGGACAGCTCACTCATATCACACAGAAATGCATGATACAGCTCCTATGTCAACTCCTGTCAGTACATGATGGGCTGTGCCACGACTTCTTGCATACTCCCTGAGTAACTGGACATGTCCCGCTATGCAGCCCATATCTGTACATTCGTGTCCAATATTCATGCCATCATGCGGCACACTAGCACTCAGCACAGCCATTTGATGGGTGTGTTCATGCATTCCCTACTTCTCATCTGCTCAGAGATCTTGGGTAGCAATGTCTAATGCTGTCCACTGTATGACCCTGTTTTCAGTAGATCCTGGAGACTATCAGGGCCGGCACTAGCTGAAGATAGTTTAGGTATTAGCATGTCGTAATACAATGCTGTACACACACTCCTCTAGTCCAACACACATTGCCACATCGGGGAAGATGACAGGGGATAGTAATGTTTATCCATCCAACATATGATATAGGGCATCACATCACATGAGTGGGCAAATCAACTGCAATTCCAAGTATTGTATGTTGACCTCTGTCCTGCTACACTTAGGGCCTTATTCACAAGGTTCCCAGTCCCGTACAAACATAAATTACTGTGATGTTCATATGCACACACAGCAGGAAAATGTTCTGTGAACCATATATTACCACCCTGCTTAGATGTGTAGGACCATGCAATTCTGGCACATGTCTCTACTGTCATCACTATGCTTTGACTCATCAACACTGTGTGGGCTAGACATACACATTGGACTTAGATTGCACTGTGAGTAACAATAACCTATCTGTGAATATGAAATTCTTTTGTTGGGTATACAGTCCCCTGCCATATTTACCTATGAACCAACAACCACATATGTTCACAGATCCTGGCCCTGTGATCATTGCTCTTTGGTCATAACAGCAAGAATGTGGGCCCTCAGTGATAGCAATCAGAACCTCCTTGACATTAGTTAGACGCAAATGCACATCCTAGAACAACCTATACTGTAGTTTGATTTTATATACATGGACTTTGTACATGGCATTGCACACAGCATACAACATCGGATGCACTACCCATTAGACATACAGGATGACACTCACTGGTAGCATCGGGTCGCTGAAGCTTTCAACCTCTCCAGTGGTGGAAGGCTTGGTTCCACCTGCAAGACATAGCATGAAACATAGCACTGTGATTGTTCACAGATGAACACTGTGGTCAAATATTGCACATTACACATGGTTGCAAATGCCCATAGAACCCTTCTGGTTCTAACAACCCAAATAGCCCATTTGACATGTCTCAATGGCATATATTGGTAGGCCAAGCTGACATGTACACATATAAGATGACAATACATACAAGTCTTAGGTACATTTTTAAAGGCTCTCAAAAGACTCACTAACCCAATATTTTGAAAAGCTAGCTGAGTGTAATTGCAATCTGGACCTACATGAGTCACAGAACACACTCAACCATGACTAGCCTGCCTACCCTGCCTTACTCTTTTCATCACATGTACATGACTATACTATGTACAACACCAGTCAGACATCTGTGTTCCCTGATGGCACAGACATCAGTAGATGTCACTGATGCATAGTCTTAGACATTGAACGTACATGTCTTGTCCATCCCCAAACCTCAACATTCCAAAATCAGATGCAGACATGTGTGTGACATATACAGATGTACAGTCACATACATCATGCCACATTTATGTGAGACATGACCATCTGAAGTGTCTCAAAATAGGATTGCTCCTACTAAAGCACATCACCCAGGGCAGCACATGTTGGCATACGCTCTGGCAGCATGCCTTGTATTGTAAATGTGCACAGTTCCTCGGATTGCCCACAGCACATCTGTTGATGTGTGCGCCATGGTGCTAACAGAGAAAGTGTCCATGAGGTATGCTAGGGACACTGGTCAGTGTGGGTGCATGACAGCTCAGTATTCGGACTCCTTGGTGTTGGTCTTTGACTCTGAAATGGGTTTTTGGGGTATGATGGCATTTGTGTCCTGACATATGAGAACCACTGACACTATGGGCCTCTATCACAAGCCCAAGTGTCACCCTGCGCCACCAGAGCAACATTTCTGTGAAGTTTCAGTGGCACAGTGTGCCAGTCCATGATCACAAGGCTGAAAATGCATCATATTCAAATGACACATCAGGGGTAGAAGCAATGTCCCCTCAGTACACCCATGATAAAGATTGACACTTGTGAGATTCTTTGGGTGATTCTGCTACTCCATAGGTATGAGTCCATGATGTGACACACAGCTGGACTTTGTATGGCCTCATGGATATTGTCGAAAGGCTTGTGACATCAGATGGTCCAAGGGAGGGGTGACACCAGCATCATCAACCTGTGGCACCTAGGCTCATATCTGTACGACTTGCCATCCTGGGAGAGCCCACTAGCATTTTGGATTTTGCTTCTGAGACAGGTAGTCTTACTTTTTCTTCCTGGTTTTAGTTATGATGAATTCAACATTTGCAGGTTGTTGGATTTCTCATTGCCAATCTTTTGAGTCCTGTCATGACACATTTATCTCCTTTCTTGCACTATTTAGCCTAAGTCATATATTTTCATGTTGACGTATGGTGCTACGTTGCTATAATGTGAATAAACTTTGATGTGCAGTGTTCCCCTCACCAGGGCATATCACACATCTTTTGAAATATCCCTGATTACAGTTACATTGCACTCCATTCCTGGGGCACTTAGGGGAGACCTTAGGTGTGAATTGTATGTAAGGTTGTGGTAGATATACACCTTAGAAGTCGATTTGGCACAAATTTGAATTTCAAATTTCTAAAGACAGTCTGCAAGGCAAGGCTGCCATGAAAACGACAGCAGGCAACACAGCAGTGCATACTCCAGTGTAGGAAATCTACTGGGCTGCTAAACATACCTGCCCTATTATGTTCGAGGGATTTATCAGTAGTTTAATTCCCCCTTGCCCTATTATCTACTAGTGACTTACAGGAGTCCGTCAAGGGCAATTGTGATTTTACCACTTTACCTTACGCCTTCTATTCAGAGGAGTGGCCCTGGGCCTGGTTAGCAGACCCAAGGTACAGTCAGGGCAAACCACCAGTATCAGTCATAAAAGATTTGGGTGAACATGCTAAAAGAATGACTTCCTCATACAGTGACTGGGCAAGTATTTTGCCTACACACAAGTTGTGCTTATATGTGTTGTTTTACATAGGTACAATGATTCTTGTTGTCATGCTCTTCTGACATTGTGAGAGTCATTCACACATGTACCATACACATGAGTAGTATATGGTACATCAACATTGTTGCTGCTATTGATGGTACATTCTGTTCTTGCTCCTCGTCTTCCCCATACTCATCATCCAGTTCTTTCTGTTCCTCATTATCACTGGACCATGAGAGATTATAACCTGCACATGTATTCTGCAATATGCAGCACACTAGGATTTGTTCAGTTGCCATTGGTGGTGAGTAGAGTAATTGACCCCCAAACATAGCCTGACTCCTAAAGTAGTACTTGTGTACTCTGTAAGTCCCCTACACAAAGTAGCAGGTCCTGTTTAGGATCTGAATGTGACTCTGCTGGGCTTCTGTATGGGTGTGTTTGTGATGAGTACTCACCCACAGCTGCAGATTATATCCTCTGTCAATGCACAGTGAGTACGGGTGAATTGGCTGAATGGTCATGCCAGCTCTTGGCCCCACATCCATATACAAATTATTCTGTGTCCTGATTGACTCATACACATTGGCAACAGTATGAGACATGCTATGACATAGTTTGGCAAACATGCAAGATGATCAGTGATTTGACTGACACTATGTTACACATACAGGTGTACTATCCTTTCTGATACACTTGCTATTTGTCTTAGGTGTGAGTGCAAATGATGTGGATGTGGTGAGATATCACTAGTGAAATACATCTTTTGGCCATTGAGTTGTCACATATCTCACACTGATCTACTACTGCAGTTTATGACTACTCTTTACAGAGCTTATCATACAGTTTGGGCCTAATGCATCACATAATGATTTAGATATGTCTGTTTTCTTTTGTACCAACAGGTATTTGGCGGTTATGAGTGTTTTCAGATCAACGTGTTTAGTCAACAGGCAAAGCAAACATTCCACAACACACTTTTCAGAGATCAGTGCTTTTTGTCTGGTACTTTGAGGATGTTGCTAGTCTTCACACTTAATTGATGCATATTCTGGCTTACATAAGGTTTCCTGGATGTGGGTAAGTTGTTTTTAACTGTGACATGAACTCAAAGACATATGTTAAGTGAAATCATTTATTTACATGCATGAAATTATCATACCTTCATTCACATGTACTCACATGCACCTGCAGCAATGTTCTGTATGTCCCAATCATGTGGTGGCTCAACCTCCTCCTCTTCCTTTGAGTCTTCCAGTTCTTCATCCTAGGGGACATTTGTCTGCACACATATATTGTGCAGTATTGCACAAGCCAAAATGATTTTGGAGACAAGGGTTGGGTAATACAAATGTCTATCACCAGAAACATCCAGCAGCAAAACCGAGCCTTAAGCAGGCCAAAGGTATGCTCAACTATGTTCGGTGTGGACATGTGCATGGTTATAGCCCTTTTATGACTCTGTCTGTGGGTTGGCAAATTGTGTCATCACCCATTGCTGGATACCATATTCTTGGTAAGATGAAATGTATGACAGGAAAATAGTGTCATTATTTTTGGGTTACTGTATTTGCAACAGTCCATGTGTGTGTGTTCTTGTCATGCCCTTCTCCTAATTATGTCCACATTATCTGTCAATAATGCCAGTGTACTGCCATTTACAGGGGCTTGTTCATTCACTCTATGTAATGTCAAATGCAGTGCATGAGCAGATACATCATGCAATTCAATATCCTGACTGTCATATTTGTGCAGCAGAATTTTGTGGTGGCTGATTCACATCACTCTAGTCCACTCAATATTATGTGTTCACACTACATGTGTGGAGAGACAGAATGTGGATGTGATTCTTTTTTGTAGGACCAGCCTAGGAGGGTGGTAACGTATCAGACATGGCTGACACAGACACATGCATGGGTCCATGGTAATCCCCAGATTTTGGTGTTGACCTACATTACATTAGCACAGGCATTTGGATGTGTATTAGTGTCTAGGGTAGTTGGCATGCTGCCATCTACACAGTATGCACTCACACATCCCAAATGAGTGATCTCATGTCACAACTGTAATTTCCCAGTCAATGGTTGAATTGTCATGGTGGGGGAACATTGGGATATATTTATAATTTACTAGTGCCACCTTCTGTCACATTAATGTAATTATTTGTGACGTTAAAGTGGCCCAATGAGGCTGAAATCCCTGTGCCGTATTTACAGAGCGGCGCAATGCCTGCATTGTGCCACTCTGTAACCCTTTGTACTACATTATGCTTGTGCCAGGCATAATATATGCAAAGGGGGCATTCCCCCACTGGGGTGGGGGTGGAAAAATGGGACTAGGAAATCTATGAGATTTCCTTGCACCATTTTTATGGCACTTTAAGGGGCATATTTATACTCTGTTTGCACCGAATTAGTGTCATTTTTGTTTACTCTAAAACGGTGTAAAACTAACTCCATATTTATACTTTGGTGCTAGACCCCTCTAGCACCAAATGTATGGAGTTAAAGTCATTTTTTGAAAGTGGAGACCTACTTTGCCTTAATGAGATGCAAGGTAGGCGTTCCCATGCAAAAAATGACTCTATGGCCTTAACGCCATATCTAGGGGCATATTTATACTCTGCAGCATATTTATACTCAGTTTGCACCGAATTAGTGTCATTTTTTTTTTTACTCTAATTCGGTGCAAAACTAACTCCATATTTATACTTTGGTGCTAGAGCCATCTAGCACCAAGGCCCTGATTTAAACTTTTTTTGCACCACATTAACGTCATTTTATGACGCAAAAGTGGCGCAAACGTACAAAATATTGCCCCTTATTTATGCTTTTTGCTGCAAAACTGCACTAACTCAGTTTTGCACCAAAAAGTTTAGCACCGGCTTGCACCATTTCTGTGCAACAGCTGGGCACCATATTTATGGAATGGTGCAAGCCGGTGCAAAGGGTAGGCTAGAGTTTATAAAAATGACTTTAGTCGGGTGGGGCTGGCAGTATAGAAGAAGAGGGTTTAGCACCAAAAAATGGCTTTAGGCATGTTAGAGTAAAAAAAAGAATGACTCTAACCAGATTAGCGTCATTTTATGGTGCTAAACCTACCATGCCACATGACTCCTGCCTTAGAAAAGGCAGGAGTCATGCCCACAACCCCAGTGGCCAGCACAGAGAACAGGGGACCCCTGGGCATGGCCATTGCACCCTGTGCCATGTATGGGGGCCCATTTCAGGGCCCCCTATGGCACTTTCAAAAATAAAATGCACTTACCTGTACTTACCTGGGATGGGGTCCCCCACCCTCGCAGTCCCTCTAGTGTGGGTGGGGGTGCCCCTAGGGCCTAGGGAGGGCACCTCTGGGCTTATTCCATGGTGTTCCACCCTGGAAATAGGGCCACAGGTCCCCTAACGCCTGCCCTGACCCAGGTCTTAAAAAATGGGGCAAAGCAAGCTTTGCCCCATTTTTTGACCCCTCCTCCCTCCCTTGCACCATTTTTACATGGGAGTATAAATATGGTGTTAAGGCCATAGAGTCATTTTTTTGCACGGGAACGCCTACATTGCATCTCATTAAGGCAAGGTAGGTTTCCACTTCAAAAAAATGACTTTAACTCCATAAATTTGGTGCTAGACGGGTCTAGCACCAAAGTATAAATATGGAGTTAGTTTTGCACTGAATTAGAGTAAAAAAAAAAATTACGCTAATTCAGTGCAAACAGAGTATAAATATGCCCTTTAGCGTCAAAAAATTATGCTAATCTGGTCAGAATCATTTATTTTGACTCAAAACTGCCTAACGTCATTTTGTTTTAAGCTAGCCTACCCTTTGCACCGGCTTGCACTATTCCATAAATATGGTGCCCAGCTGGTGCTAAAATATGGTGCAAGTCGGTGCAAAATGTTTTGGGGCAAAACTGCCTTAGTGCAGTTTTGCACCAAAAAGTATAAATAAGGCCCTAAACGCCTTCTCAGAACAGGCATTAAAAGGGGGCTTCCATTCTTTAGAATGAATAGCATCAAAAATAATGACGCTGTTGCCCTCTACCCTGCGCCATGGTACACCCTATTTTAAATATGGTGCACTCAAAGGTGGCGGAATGGGGGCACTAAGGGGTGCAGGGAAAGTGCCACTTTCCATAAATCTGCCCCATTATGAACATGTGTGACAGCATTGTGCTCAATTTGTGCATTCAACACATGTACCCTGAAAACTTGTGTGTGGTCCTCTGCAGTCCAGCTACACAACTTCATGCACTGTACAACATCTGTGAGAATGGGAATTGGTACCCAATACTTGGGGTCTCCTGCACTTTCTGGTTCCTTCTAACCAGACTTGCACACAAGTTGCCAAGCAAGAACACATTCACACTTGCATCAGGGGTTGCAGGGGTTCTTCTTTGTTTTCAGGATGGTGTGTGTGTGTAAAGTGAGTTCCAGCCAAGCTGCTGCCTCAGCACCATGGTGAGTGCTGTATGTGTGTAGCATTATAGTTCACAAATGTGAGATGTGAGTTGTTTTGCATAACATCGTATATTTTTCCAGTTAAATGTCACCTGTCCATGGCCGGTAGTTTGTCAGCTTACACCTAGTGCCTGATGTGTGAGCCACTACACGACTGATGGCCCATGCGTGTTGCATGTGAACATCCCTTAGTGTACATGATACACCTTCCTTTCACACAGTGATGTTGGGCGGATTTCCTGCCTACCATGCATGGCTGTGTACCTTTACATCATGTAATATGGGCTAAACAGACTTGAGATGTCTGCATATGTAAACTGAAGCATGGTGCATGTATCTGGAACAGCCCTCAACCTTCAGTCCCGATCTGTGCAGGCAGACAGTGATCTGTGTATTGTGCCCCCCATATCTATCTTTTATTATGTCTGTTAGGTTGTTGCTGTATGCTGACCTACAAGTAGGCCATTTCCATATTGTCCATCCCGGAATCCTTGGCTGATGATGGACTGCCGGACTATGAAGGCACCATGCACACTGCCAGGGTATTTTTCCATCACATTTAGGATCAACCCATGATGGTCAACGATGGCATGTACATTGATGGAGTGGGTATGTTTCCTTTTGCAGTATGTATGGGCAGTGTTAGCAGGAGGGATGAGTTGCACATGTGTACAGTCCATGGCACCCAGCACATATGGAAAGCCAACAATGGCATAGAAACCTTGCTTGAAACCTGCAGCAGTTGCTGGGTATTAGGGGAGAGGATGTGGTGGGGTGTCACCACATGTTGGCATCCAGAACAGAGGGGAGGAATGCTGAGGAGGATGGCTGTGAAACTCCTGCCACTCGGGCTGCGTGGCCTGGAAGGATCCCGGAGCCAGCATGTGTAGCACAACCAGGAGCTTGGTCTGTGGTGGAATACTGGTGACCCTCTCAATTGTTGCCTACAGTCTGGGCACAATGAGGTGGAGCAGCTGTATGATGGACTCCTTCCGCAGACAGTAATAAGTGATTACCTCTTTCTCCCTGAATCCAACTAGTGTGGTACACTGCCGATAAATGTGCTCCCTTCTCCTGTACTGCCTTTGAGGTGCAGGTGATGGTGATTGTGGAGGTGATGGTGGAGGTGTTGTTGATGGTGGTGGTTGCGATGGTCTTCTTGGTGCTCCAAGCTTAAGTAGGAGTAGATCCATGTTGTCCTACAGCTTTCCAGAGTGATTTTGGCCTGTTCCCTTTGTGCACCAGTGCCAATACATCATTTTAACGCCTGGTCTGAACGGGCATTACATTTGTGACGCAATGCAGACTTTATGCGACTTTTCCAAAGGGTGCAATGATTTTTGAAAGGATTGTAGATTCAGCTGCGTCAGTCCTGCATCATTGTTTCAAGGGGAATGCCTACCTTGCATCTCCTTGTCAGTATCTGATGCAGCCAGATCCAATGCTGATGAAAAATTATGCAATGGTTTTATAAGTGACGCTAGAGACCTCTAGCGCCACTTTGTAGTTATTCTTGCTCGGCTGCTGCATCAATCAAATGATGCAGAAGCACAAGCTTCTTGTAAATGAGGGCATAAATTTGGCAGAAAGGTAGCTGTTGGTCCAGAAAGAGACAATTTTGTGATTTGGGGTAAATTTGTTCAGTAGTTTTGGAGATGATACAGAAAAATAGATATCTAGGGATGCAAATCCTGAATAGATCAGATAGATATCATGTTGAGCACTTCAATCAGTAAGTTGTGGTAGCGATCTTGGAACTCGGACTCAGCAGAGCCCCTAGGAAAAAGGAAAAAGAAAAACAGAAGGAGGCAGTGTAGGTATACCCTGACCCACTAGGCCTGTTGGTGAGATACCACAAGACAAAGAAATGTTTTTATTTTTATAAACATTTGCTGCAAGTCCACACAAAAATAAAAGAAAAAAAACACTGGGCCTCCTGTGCTTGTTTTTCCATTTGCTCCCTGGTTGGGCCACATCCTGAGGGGTTGTATGTATGTGTGTATATGTATGTATGTATGTATGTGTGTATATATATATGTATATATATGTATGCAAAACTGAAAAGAAAACTTTGGGTAGTCCCCCAGTTTAGGTGGAGAGCAGCAGTAGTAAGGAGCACCCTGCAAAACTAGCAACCTCAAATGTCTGTTTTTCTAGCAACGTTTTTAAGCATAGGATTGGCACAGTGCCATCCACACTGAGTTATAAATGAAGTCTTTTAACACTCCAGGCACAGTATTACAGATTTGGATTGGTAAAATACCAATAACCAATACCAATAACTGCTAAATTTCTAAGGTTTTGTGCATGTAAAATGTAAACCTAAGTATAACTTCCCTGTAAGCTTTTTTTTGTCTGAATATAAATATATATGTGTGTGCGTGTGAATATATATATATATATATATATATATATATATATATATATGCATAACACAAAAGAGGACTCTGGGTAGTTCCCAAATGTAGGTAGAGAGCAGCTCTGGTAAGGAGCACTCTACAACACCAGCGACACTCTAGATTTGCTCACCTCAAATGTCTACTTATCTAGCAAAGAACTCTAATGAGAGCGAAACACGTGTCAGGGGTTGCTTTACTCATTCCAGGTTGGCTTGGATGGTATTTGACCAGTCCAAAGCTGTAATACTGTGCCTGGAGTGGTAAATGGCTTTTGTCATTTTACAGCTCGGCGAGGATGAGGCTGTGTCAATCCTATGCTTAAAGATTTTGCAGTACAAATGGCAAAAGACTTTGGGCCTTATTTATACTTTTTAGCGCAAAACTGCACTAACGCAGTTTTGCACCAATACGTTTAGCACCGATTTGCACCATTTTTTAGCACCAGCTGGGCACCATATTTATGGAATGGGGCAAGCCGGTGCAAAGGGTAGGCTAGCGTCAAAATAATGATGTTAGACATGTTAGAGTCAAAATAAATGACTCTAACCAGATTAGAGTCATTTTTTATGCTAAGGGGCATATTTATACTCTGTTTGCACTGAATTAGCATTTTTTTTTTTACTCTAATTCCGTGCAAAAATAACTCCATAATTATACTTTGGTGCTAGACCCGCCTAGTGCCAAATATATGGAGTTAAAGTCATTTTTTTGGAAATGGAAACCTACCTTGCCTTAATGAGATGGCGTTCCCGTGCAAAAAATGACTCTAAAGCCTTAACGCCATATTTATACTCCCATGGAAAAACAGTGCAAGGGAGGGAGGAGGGGTCAAAAATGGGGAAAAGTTTGCTTTGCCCCATTTTTTAAAGCCTGGGTCAGGGCAGGCGTTGGGGGACCTGTGGGCCTCTTTCCATGGTGGAACACCATGGAATAAGCCCACAGGTGCCCTCCCCAGGCCCCAGAGGGACTGCGGAGGATGGGGGAACCATATGGGGGAACCATATCCCAGGTAAGTACAGGTAAGTATGCATTTTATTTTTGAAAGTGCCATAGGGGGCCCTGAAATGGGCCCCCATACATGGCACAGGGTACAATGGCCATGCCCAGGGGACCCTTGTCCCATGTGCTGGCCATTGGGGTGGTGGGCATGACAGGTTTAGCACCATAAAATGACGCTAATCTGGTTAGAGTCATTTATTTTTTCTCTAACCTGCCTAAAGTAATTTTTTGGTGCTAAACCACCTTCTTCTATACCGCCAGCCACACCTGACTAAAGTCATTTTTTTTTATTCTAGCCTACCCTTTGCACCGGCTTGCACGATTCCATAAATATGGTACTCGGCTGGTGCACAGAAATGGTGCAAGCCGGTGCTAACCTTTTTGGTGCAAAACTGAGTTAGTGCAGTTTTGCACCAAAAAGTATAAATAAGGACCAATATTTTGTAAGTTTGCGCCACTTTTGCATCAAAAAATGACGTATTAATATGGAGTTAGTTTTGCACTGAATAAGAGTAAAAAAAATGACGCTAATTCAGTGCAAACAGAGTATAAATATGCCCCTAAATATGGCGTTAAGGCCATAGAGTAATTTTTTGCATGGGAATGCCTACCTTGCATCTCATCAAGGCAAGGTAGGTCTCCACTTCCAAAAAATGAGTTTGTTGGCACTAGGCAGATCTAGCACCAAAGTATAAATATGATGTTAGTTTTGCACCGAATTAGAGTAAAAGAGAAAAAAATGATGCTAGCTCCATAAAGAGACCTACCCGACGTCATGAGTTAAACCAGCTTATGCCGACCGCGACCTGGCCTGAAAAGCTCTGGAGCCTCACACTTCCGGGATTTTACCGGGGGCTCCTGGAAAGGCAATCCGATGATTTTAACTCGAAATCGGCTTGCTGTGGAGGATCGTCCAACGTTTGAGAGAAAAAGCTGCATAAAAGGGATAAAGTCTGAACGTAAATAGTTGACCGGGACTTCTCGCGTGGCGTATCTGAGGATGACTCCAGGGACGTTGGATCACATTTCATCTTCGGTCCGGACGAAGATTTCCATCTCGAAAAATCCCCAGGGCCTATTTGATATTAGGGGTAGGGGGCCACATGGCATCCCTTCCCAAACCTCATTAGGGCCTGGGGACCCCATCCACCAAGGCTGTTTATTTTAATTGAAGTATTGGAGGGGCTACATGGCCCCCCTCCCCATTCCTTGTTGGGCCTTGGGTATCACCCAGGGATACTATTCAAATTAAAGGGAGGCTTTTCAAGCCCTGGGAACCCCATCTACAGGGGCTTTCATCAATGAAAGCGGATGTGTTAGTGGCATGAGAGCAAATGGGGCCAAGGAGAAAAAAGCTCCCTGGGCCAATCAAAATGCTCTATTTTTTCAATTGGCGCACCAGCAAGAGTCTCTTCAACATCTTGCACACCCAACCATCCAAATTTATATGAATTGTTTTTACCTTAATTTCTCAAAAAATACTGAATGGAATCAGTGATGTAATTTCAGATGTCATCAGTGATTTCATCAGTGATGTCACTGGCCATGTCATACGTGATATAATATGTGAGATCATAAGCATTGCATTGCAGGGCGTAAGTTGCAGTTAGCTCCGCTAACTCTAACTGCTGAGTTTCACTGGTTTTGTATGAGTGAAATGTAGGACTAACTATAACGTTTCTGTAACCTTTGTTTTTTTTCAGTGAATGTCAACGTTTTTTTAAATTATATTTCCTAACTATAACATCCCTGTAACCTTTGGGTTTTTCAGTGAATTTGTACAGTTTTTTAACTAAAAGTAATGTTAATTATTATATGTTCATTTACACAAGCAAGGAGAGAGGAGTAATAATGTGAGAAAAAATAGTACATAATATAGTAAATTGAGTAAACAAAATGGGAAGCAAAGTATGGAGAATGAGGGCAAAATAAAAAGAAAGAAAGGAAATGTAATGGGTAGAATAATAATACAGAATAGATCATTTACACTGAACATTAATTACTGTATTATTTATTTGTAATTTGTTTTTCAGATCTGCTGATTTTCTGCGGATCTGCTGATTGTTGTATGACCGAACTCTATGGTTCTTAGGCCAGTCACCTGATGTAAACAAGTCCATGGATTCAGATCCGCGGGTTCACCAAATTGTTATGTATATGGGAACCTCTAAATTAAACTGTACCATAAGAGTGAACATATTTGAAAGTTGATAAATGATTCTCATTA
This sequence comes from Pleurodeles waltl, assembly GCF_031143425.1. Lineage (NCBI taxonomy): Eukaryota > Metazoa > Chordata > Amphibia > Caudata > Salamandridae > Pleurodeles > Pleurodeles waltl. The sequence goes on from NC_090439.1 coordinate 599,115,280, forward strand.
TTTTTTTCCTGAATAAGTAAGGTGTTTTAACACTGCGGTGAATCCGCGGAGTAGCAGCGAAATCCACAGAGTGGCTCGATGACAAAATCATTATTGGTTAATATGCACCACACCCAACTTTTAAAAAAAACACACCCAATACTGCCAATTTTACTTTGTCTGTTGCTCAAGAAAGGTGCAAACCTTTTAGCTTCAGATAATGACTGAGTTAGTTTTCCTGCTGTGTCTCAGGCACCAGAGCAGGAAGAAGATCTTCGTGAAGAAGGAGGTTCTGATAGAAAAGAAAGTGATGTTTGGGTGTGGTTTACTGTACCATCAGGTGAGAAGATATGCGGAATGTAAGCACACATAAAAAGTACAGCTATGGTGCATCCACAAAGTGGATCACACATCAAGAGCAACCACAGGCGTGTCTAACTGAGGAAGGTGAGAGCCACAGTTGCATCTAATGCTGTTCCTTCTACATCTGGCGTTGGACAGCCACATGCACACATTTCTTTTCCACCTAAGTGCAGTGAACTGAAAGAAATGGTAATTCATTGTGGCAAGTGTCAATAGCTTTTCATTAAAAGGAATGATGATGTTATTACCATATTAGACAAGGTAAAGAATCACTGCTGTTGAGTTTTTTTTTCTTTTTCTTTTAGTGTTACAAAACACTATGGCCCTCATTACAAACCTGGCGGTCAGTGTTAAAGCAGCGGTAATACTGCCAACAGGCCGGCGGTAAAAAAATGGGATCACGACCATGAAGGAAACCGCCAACACAGACAGCCACTTTAACTCTCTGACCGCCACAACGGTAGCAACAAACACCGCGGCGGTCACCGCCAGCAGACAGATGGAAGACAATGTACCGCCCACCCCACCACAACCCACCAATCCACCAGCTTTTCCGGTGAGGTACCAACGCCATCAAAAGCACAGCGGAAACAGTGTTTGGAAGGGAAACCACTCACCTCTCAACACTCAATGAAGAAACAGGACGCCATGGAGCCCGAGTTACTGGTTCTGACCATGCTGCTCTACCTCCTCATCTACCAGGAATACCAAAAGTGGCAGCAATGACCATGGTGAGTACTGCACCTAGTACACAGGGGAGGGGTGGAGGAAAAAGAGGGTGACACACACACGCAACACACAACACCCCCACCCTCACCCACAACACCATACACGCAAACCCATGCAACAACATTACATTTACACCACTTAACTCACTGGAGAACGCAAGGACAAAAGGAATAGAGTCAAATCAGTGATATTTTAGAAATAGTCAGATATACGTTAGAATGTAAAAACAGTATTTACAAAAATATACAATATGTACAGAAGGTCGTACATTGTTCTTTCCAAATGTTTGTAGGCCACTGGACCAAAATTCATGGGCCAAGCCCACACTTGATCCCTGCCTCAATATGGAGTGAACACTGCAGGGGCATCAGGTTGAAAAAACACAGGTGCCACAGGGGGATGGGGTGGCACCTCATCTGGAAGATGGTATTACACCACTGCTCCTCGTGGGGGCTCCATGCCCACAGCAATGTCCTGGGGAGTGCAAGGCCACAGTCTTTCAAGTGAGTGGTCTGCCCACTGCTTGGTCCTGGGGAGTGCAAGGCCACAGTCTCACAGTCTCTTAAATCTCTCAAGTGGGTGGTCTGCCCACTGCTTGTTCCTGGGGAGTGCAAAGCCTCAGCCTCTCAAGTGGGTGGTTTGCCCACTGCTTGATCCTGGGGAGTGCAAAGCCACAGTCTCTCAGGTCTCTCAAGTGGGTTGTTTGCCCACTGCTTGGTCCTGGGTAGTGCAAGGCCAGAGTCTCTCAAGTCTCTGAAGTGGGTGGTTTGCCCACTGCGTGGTCCTGGGGAGTGCAAAGCCACAGCCCCTCAAGTCTCTCAAGTGGGTGGTTTGCCCACTGCTTGGACCGGGGGAGTGCAAAGCCACAGTCTCTCAGGTCTCTCAAGTGGGAGGTTTGCCCACTGCTTGGTCCTGGGGAGTGCAAGGCCAGAGTCTCTCAGGTCTCTCAGGTGGGTGGTTTGTCCACTGCTTGGTTCTGGGGAGTGCACAGCCACAGTCTCTCAAGTGGGTGGTTTGCCCACTGCTTGGTCCTGGGGAGTGCAAAGCCAGAGTCTCCCTAGTGGCTGGCTTCTCCACTGGTTCTGGGGGGGCTTTGTGCCCAGTCTGCTTCATCATGTCAAGGAGGGGCTGAGTGGATGCATATCTCCACTAGTTCTGGAGGGGGCCTTGTGCCCAGTGTGCTTCATCCTGCCAAGGAGGGGCTGAGTGGATACCTTTCTCCACTGGTTCTGGAGGGGGCTTTGTGCCTAGTCTGCTTCATCCTGCCAAGGATCGGCTGAGTGCATGCATATCTCCATTGTTTCTGGAGGGGGTTTTGTGCCAAGTGATGCAGCATTGGGTGTGTGCTAGTTCACATTCCCTCACCTGGGTGGCTGAGGCATATGATTTGCAGGGAACAGGTAGCATGATAGTTAATGGAGGCAGGGCTAGACTCCATCCTGCGGAACCTAAGGCTGCTAACTGGTGGTAATGCCGGTGCTGGTGGGAGTGCTGCCAGTGGTGGTGGTAGGCCCCAGCCCGTCTCCTGCAGTCTTGGACGGCCTCCCACTGGGGCTGCTGGTAGTGGTCCTAATGTCAGCTGTGCAGGTGGCGGTGCTTGCGGCACTGATTGCGGCGGGGGTGCTGGCGGTGCTGGCCGTGGTGCAGGTGCCAGTGCTGCCAGTAGTGGAGGGAGGCTCCCGCCCATCTCCTGCAGCCTTGGACAGCTGCCCACTGGGGATGCTGCTGCTGACAGTAGTGGTGGCAGCGGCGGTGCAGGTGGCGGTGCTGACTGCGGCGCAGGTGGCGGGGCTGGCGGTTCTGCTGATGGGCACCAGGCCTTCACCTGCAGTCTCCGTCGGCTAAAGTGCCTTGCCTTGGGTTTTCTTCCCCTTCCTCACCTTGGCAGATGCTGTTGTGGCCTTGGCTCTGGCAGCTGGAGTTTTGGAGGAGGCCTTGCAGGGTGGGTCGTGCTCTTTGACCTTTCTGCATGCTGGCCCCTTCTTCACTTTGGCAGGTGGTGGAATGGTTTGGTCCTTTGCAGGGGTAGGTGGCACACTGGCTGGCCTGACGGGTGCCCCCTTTAAGCCTCTGGGAGTTGCAGGTATCACAGCGGATGCCGACTTGGTGGCTGAGGTACTGGCCTGGGTTCTGGACATCCTGGCCCGAAGGGAAGGATGGGGGGGTAGGGAAGAGGTCAATGTTTGCCAGGAATAGCTTCTTAGATACACTGGGGTTGGAAGAGGGAGAGCGTTTGGGAGTGGAGGAAGAGGGGGTGGTTGTAGTAGGTGTCTGTCTGCTGAGTTTGGGTGAAGGTGCATGGGCTTGATGTTGTTGTGAGGTGGATGGCTGTTGGGTGGGTGGGTGCTTGCGTTTGTGTACTTTGGGAGGAGGGGTCACAGACACACTGAGAGAGGACACAGTGGACATGTGCATGGTTGTGGGGATGGTGACGGCCAGTGAGGGGTAAGTAGTGATGGGTGTGCTGGTGATGGAGGTAATGGATGAGGATGCAGTGCATGCAGGTGTGAGTGGAGAAAATACTGGGAGGGAGGTGGACGAGGAGGAGGGGGGCACAGTGGAGGCAGTGGATGTTGGTGTGTCTGCATGGGTATGGTGCTTGTGTGAGTGCCTGTGGGATGATGTGTGGTGCTTGTGTTTGCCTGAGCCACTTCTGTGTGTTGATTTGGGTGAATGCTGGTCTGAAGGTGTGCTTGGGATAGGCTGGGGTTGAGGGGATTGGGACTGGGTGGAGACAGTTGGAAGGGGATGCTAGACACAGGGACAAGGGCTGCCATCAGTGCTAAGGTGGAGCCTGAAATGCTCTCAGTTGGGCTGCCACACCAGAGTGAATGCCCTCCAGGAATGCATTTGTTTGTTGAAAATGCCGCTCGACACCCTGGATGGCATTCAGAATGGTTTACTGCCCAACAGTGAGGGATCTCAGGAGGTCAATGCCCTCCTCACTGAGGGCAGCAGGGCTGACTGGAGCAGGGCCTGAGGTGCCTGGGGCAAAGGAGATGCCCTCCCTCCTGGGTGAGTGGGCACAGGAAACACGCTGAGGGGCTGCTGGGTGGGCAGTGCTGGTGGCGGCTGCACCTGTTGATACACCCGATAGGCCACCGCAAGGATGCGGACCATCAGGGGGGTCATGGTGCGACAGGCACCCCTTCCTCATTGGGAGGCCAGCCCCAGCTGGGCCTCCGCCGCCTTCTTTGCCCAGCGGCGCAGGTCCTCCCACCTCTTGTGGCAGTGGATGCTCCGCCTGTCAAAAACCCCAAAGGTCCGCATCTCCCTGGAGATGGCACGCCAAATATCCTTTTTCTGGTGGGCGCTGACCTGCAGGCAAAAGACAGCAGAAAAGGGAATTAGTAAACCGTCCGGACCTTCACATTCATGGCCCACCAGATCCCTCCCATCCTCTGACGCACATACATTGACCACCTTACATGCTGCACTCTGGCCCGGATGCCTCTGCCCCCCCACATGTGGCTTACATACACAGCACTCCATACATTCATGGTCCATGCATCATGCTCACAGTGTACTCACCTGTTTGTCTGGAGGACCGTAGAGTAACGTGCAGTGGGTTAGGACCCCATCCACCAGTTTCTCCAACTCCTCCGAAGTGAAGGCAGGGACCCTTTCCCTAGACACATGATCCATGGTTGCTTCCAGACAAAGGACACAGCAGCACTTGCAGTGTAGGTCCTCTTCTGTTGAAGGTCAGGTAGCGAGTGAGTGGATAGATAGAAAATGGCGGTGACGTCCGAGGCGGTGTGTACCGTCACCACCGGCGTACATCGCCATTGGTGCCTGGAACCCATAGGGGCCAATGATAACCAATGCGAAGTTGCGCCGCGGTCATCGACCGCCTACCACGACGGCGCACAACGCCAGCGCAATTACCTCATTTCCACTTGTCCCTCCTCACAGGTCAGGCATCTGCCATTTCAGGGGGGCACAGGGCATGGCACCTAACTGCATCACAGCAGACATTGGCACAGCAACTGATTGTCGGATTCACATTTTGTTTCTGTAAAGTAAATAAATCAACATTAGTGCAATAGATGTGGGAATATGACCCTCTGCTCACCATTCTCTTTCATAGGCTTCAACTGCTGAGGCTGAATATGAGATGGCGGCATCCTCTGTTGTACAGACCCCTGGTGGACCTTGCGACAATGGAGGACAGACACATTATCATTACCTACAGACTTGATCGTGCCACAATCCAAGAACTGTGTGCCCAATTGGAGCCAGACCTGATGTCAGCTATCCGCCAGCCCACAGGTATCCCCCCTCTAATGCAGGTCCTGTCAGTGCTCCATTTCCTGACAAGTGGTTCCTTCCAAACAACAGTGGCCATTGTATCAGGGATGTCTCAGCCAATGTTCTCTAGTGTGTTGACCAGAGTGTTGTCAGCCCTGCTGAAACACATGAGCAGCTACATCGTGTTCCCCCAGGTGGAGGATTTGGCCACAGTGAAAGCTGACTTTTATGCCCCGGGTCATATCCCCAACATCATTGGTGCCATTGATGGAACACATGTAGCATTTGTCCCCCGCACCCCACCAGCCCGGAGAAATGGGCAAGTTTTCAGGAATAGAAAACGCTATCTCTCTATGAATGTGCACATGGTGTGTTTGACAGACCAGTACATCTCCTATGTGAATGCCAAATATCCTGGCTCTGTGCATGATGCCTTTATCTTAAGTAATAGCAGCAACCTATATGTCATGGGCCAACTCCAGAGGCACCGGGTGTGGCTAATAGGTGAGCCCAAGGTCCCCACACACTATGAGTAGGTGTCTGGGTATGGGGTTGTCACCAAGGGTTAGTGTGTGTCTTACAGTTGTCCCTCGATATTTGCAGGTGACTCTGGCTACCCCAACCTCTCATGGCTACTGACCCCAGTGAGGAATGCCAGGACAAGGGCAGAGGAATGTTACAATGAGGCACATGGGCGTACAAGGAGGATTATTGAAAGGACCTTCGGCCTGCTGAAGGCCAGGTTCCGGTGCCTACATCTGACAGGTTGCTCCTGTACTACTCACCTAAGAAGGTGTGCTAGATCATCGTTGCATATTGCATGTTGCACAACCTAACCTTGAGACGCCAGGTGCCTTTTCTGCTGGAGGATGTGCCTGGAGCTGGTCTTGTGGCAGTGGTGGAGCCTGTGAACAGTGAGAAGGAGGAGGCAGAGGAAGAAGATGTTGATAACAGAAGCAACATAATTCAGCAGTACTTCCAGTGAAACACAGGTAAGACATTGTACGTTCACTTTACATTTCAGTTATCTGTTGGACATTCTTACCCTCTGTCGCTGGCCACTGACTGTACCCTTTGGCATTTCTATTTTCAGATCTCTGTGTTCCACTCTGGCTCCTGCTATATGTACTGCTGCCCATCCAAATGTCATTCCAAATGATATTTCACTGAACATTTGAGTTGCAATGCTTTGATAAAGTTGTACTAATACATTTGTGAATCATTTGACAGCCTCCAGATTAATATTTGTTCCAAGGGTGTCTATTTATGTGCTCATAAATATAGGGGGATGTGCAATGGGCTGGGGTGATGGTGGAGGAAAGTCCAGGGTAGAGTCCAGTATTTTGGTATCACAAGTGCATTGTCCAATGGGGCATTGGAAGGGGACCAATGGAAGTTCAAGGTGGACAGGGTGACAGAGTGGGACAGAAGGGTGATAATCAGGAATCTTATTTCCTGGCGGGGGTCTTGGCAATGTTCTCTGGCTTCTGCCTGGATCGCAGGGTCCGTTTGTGGGGTGGTTCTCCTTCTGAGGGGATGGGGTGCTGGTGGCCTGTTGTTCCTGTGGCGGGGTCACCTGTCCACTAGTTCCAGCGGAGGTGGAAGGCTGTTTATCGGTTTGGCTAGTGTCAGGGGCCCGTTGTTGTGCCACTGCCTCCCTCATGGTCTTGGCCATGTCAGCCAGCACCCCTGCAATGGTGACCAGGATGGTGTAAATGTATGTTAGGTCATCCCTGATCCCCAGGTACTGACCCTCCTGCAGCCGCTGGGTCTCCTGCCTCTTGGCCAGTATCTGGCCCATAGTCTTCTGGGAATGGTGGTATGCTCCCAGGATGTTGGAGAGTGCCTCATGGAGAGTCGGTTCCCTGGGCCTGTCCTCCCCCTGTCACACAGCAGTCCTCCCAGCTTCCCTGTTGTCCTGTGCCTCTGTACCCTGAACCGTGTGCCCACTGCCACTGACCCCAGGTCCCTGATCATTCTGGGATTGTGGGGTTGCCTGGGGTCCCTGCAGTGGTGGACACACTGCTGATTGACGTGTCCAGGGGACAGTGGCATGGGCCCGCTGGGTGGGTGCTGTGCTGGGGTTTCCTGAGGGGGGGAGGCTCTGTTGTGGTTTGGGACTATGGCAGGGGAACCGACTATCCACAGGTTTCTGATGGGCCAGGTTGGTCATCCTGATCCAGGCATGCAGAGCTGCTGTCGTCTCTGTGGGCCTCTTTTGGGGGGACTTGATGTAGCAGGCACCTCCTCTCCAGTGATGTTGAGTAGGGGTCCTGTGGGGATGCAAAAGCAGTGTTAATGTATCTGTGTGTACCATCTTGTGCATGGGTGTGTTTCCCTGTACCCTGTATGGTTGTGATTTCCCTGTCTGCTTGGCCTTGTGTGAGTGGTGATTTTGTGGGCTGGGTGAGTCTCTCTAATGGGCATGCTGTGATGATGGATGCCCAGCAGGTCTCTGTTGGGGGTCAATGCTTTGGTGTTGCATGTAGGGCTTTGTATTGGGATGGGTGGGTTGTGATGGTGGGATATATGTGAGGTGTTGGAGTGATGGGTGTGAGGGTAGGGGTAGGAGTTTGCGATGGCATGCAGGTTGGGGGATGAAGTAGTAAAGATTTGACTTACCAGAGTCCAGTCCTCCTGCTACTCCTGCGAGGCCCTCAGGGTTCATGATCGCCAAGGCTTGCTCCTTCCATGTTGTTAGTTGCGGGGGAGGAGGTGGGGGTCCACCGCCAGTCCTCTGTACTGCTACTTGGTGTCTTGCAACCACGGAACGCACCTTTCCCCGTAGGTCGTTCCACCTCTTCCTAATATCATCCCGGGTTCTTGGATGCTGTCCCACTGCATTGACCCTGTCCACTAATCTCCGCTATAGTGCCATCTTCCTTGCACCGGAGGTCTGCTGCACCTGTGATCCGAATAGCTGTGGCTCTACTCGGATGATTTCCTCCACATTACCCTTAGCTCCTCCTCTGAAAACCTGGGGTGTCTTTGGGGTGCCATGGTTGTGCTGTGAGTGTATGAGTGAGGATGTGTGGGTTGATGTTTGGAGTGATGTGTTGGGGTGTATCCGGTGATGTGTGCGGATGGTGTATGGGTGATGATGTGCGGTGCCTCAGATTGAGTGGGTGCTCCTGGCTTCTGTCTCTCTGTGTTGGCAATCTTTTTTTTCGTTGAAAGTGTTGTGGGTAATGTGGGTGTGTGTTTCATAGTGGTGTGGGTGTGTGGGTGTGGTGTGTGTATGTGTGTCAGGTGTGTGTAGTTTGAATTGTCCAATGTGGTGTAGTTTTGTTAGTGTGTGTATTTTAAGCGTGGCGGTGTGTACCGCCAATGGTTTACCGCTATTGAAAGACCGCTGCAGTGATTTGTGGGTCGTGAGATTGTGGGCGTATTCCTGTTGGCATAACAGTGTGGGTTTTGCTGTCGCCAGTTTATCACTGACCTTTGGTGTGGCGGACTTGTGTGGGTGTCTGTATAGTGGTGGATTTCTCAGTGTGGGTCATAATACCCGTAGCGGAATACCACCGCGGGTACGGTATATTGGCAGCCATCAGCACAGCAGTAGGTGGCATTTACCGCCACGGTTGTAATGAGGGCCCAAGTTTTGCATACAGTTTCATGGTTTGCACTTGCTGCATTCTACAGTTTGGTTATAAAACAGAAAAATTAAAAAAGGTTCTTCTTAGAACCACCATGTTTTCTACAAAGAGCTGTGTCTGCATTTTCATTATTGACTGGATATATTACTGTATGTGTCAGTGTATCTCTTGCTGTATGAGTGTATGCACCAGTGTGTATATATCAGATTATGCCAGTGTATGCCTTAGTGTGTAACTAGGTGTGTCAGTGTATGAATCACTGTTTGCCTGGGTGTGTCAGTGTGTGCATGAGTGTGTGCCTGGATGTGTCAGTGTAAGCATCAGTGTGTGCCTGGGTATGTCAGTGTGTATATTAGTGTGTGCCTGGGTGTGTCAGTGTATGCCTAGGTGTGTCACTGTATGCAACAGTATGTGCATAGGTGTGTTAGTGTTTGCAAGAGAGTGTGTCTGGATGTGTCAATGTG